>NW_017163090.1:396283-473671 GCF_001652005.2 Ceratina calcarata | reverse complement strand
CATATATAATTTATCCACGGCGATTAAAGCATTAAATTCAGAATCCCGGAAATGAAACTGAGAGCACGATCGAGAAATCTTTAATATAAATATAACCGCGGCGCTAACATTTTTATAGTGGAGGTGCTAAAGTAGTTCTTATGAAAGATGGGGAAAAACGCGGATCAGGTGGAACGTGTTTTCCCGTGCAGGATAATATCTTAGTCTGGTAGGTGGTACTGATCAGCGATCTAATCGTAGCCTGCTCAACGAAACGGTCTCAGGCTGCAGGCCGTTTCTACCGGGCACTGGGAAAAAAGATAAGAAGAGACGCGCTCGCGTTCTGGATGTTGTTACGTTACGCGGAACGGCGTTGATCGCGATACAGTTACCTTAACGCACATCCTTATTCTTTAAGACGGATTCTTAAGACGGAACGCGAACACGCAAGCAGCTCCCAGCTTCCAGTTCGCTTTATTGCAGGTTTCGTACGACCGAACGCAAATAAATCGACGAATCTACGATTCTTCCATCGACTCGAGCCGTCTAATCTTAATTGCTGGAACGCGAGCCGGTCTATTTCAGATATCGGTCTTAATACTTTTCTCTTTTATATTATGCTCGATGTTAAACGTTTCCGCATGGCGATCGATAGAAGTGACAGATGATAGTCCTGTTTGCAAATGAGGTGAGTAGTTTTATTTCTTGTACACATATATTATCGATATGACTTGTTAGTAGGCATATTACAATCGAAGGGAAATGAACGATCCGTCGAAGAGAACGTTCGTTGTAAGTAGAAATTGTACGAGCTCTTGGACATTGCATTTGCTGTAGACTCGAAACGCGAGATGTCAGTAACCATTCGGAAATTCGTGGTTAACGTACCGTAAACGATCGCGTCCGACCGAAGTGGGAAAAACCGATTCATGGCAAACCGAATTCCGGCGGTCCAATGTTCGATTTCGTTCGATCCTCCGATTTGCCTCGCGGTCGACTACGACTACGGTATTCCGCGTTGCTCTCTCTTTTTGCCACAAAATTGAACTACGGTACTTACATCAGAGAACGTTCACGGCGTTTGCCAACAATGCTTAAAACCGCGCTCGGAACGAGGGGAGATGACGGGAAAAACGACTCCGAAGACTTATATGAGATAGCGACCGTGAAATTCTTCAATTATACGCGTTTTTCAGTGACGCGATTATTCACGGTGCATCATCGACGCTCGGTTTTTCGCTACCTTTCCGCGACTCTTGGGTATCAAGCAACTTTTATATTTGTTGCACTGCGAAACGACAATGCGTACTCGACGAATAAAAAGCAGAACTGTGATTGGCTGACATGATAAAAAGTGACGCAGCTCCCCGATTCTTTCGGATTTTATGCGTCTTGTTCGACCGGCCTGTTAGGTATCAATATTTTCTTTCAAGTCATCGACGTTTCCACCGCGGAACAGATCGATTCTGATTCGGCATATTTTTCACGAAAATATTCAATACGGATCTTAGAAACGTTCGGAGACGATAGAACGCTCCTATTCGTCCCATAGATCATCCAGCAACACTTTTCCAAACCTCAATCGACGTTAATTACTTGTAATTGACCGTGAAGGTGATACTGGTCGCGTCTGGTCAATGATTGAGCGTCGAACATTGAATCGCACCGCAAGCGATAATCCCCCGATCCGGTAGTCGCTATGTCTATCGAACGGCGCTGATAGGCACGCGACGGATATACTCGAACTGGTTTCGCGGGAATCCTTTTCTCGTCTCGTTCCGCGATGCCCGAGGGAACCAACCGTACATCCTGCCCACGATGCCGACTATCGTTTTTTTCATTCGTATGAAGTTTTTTTTAAACAAAACGACTGATCGCCACTGGCTTGGAATCGTTCCTTCCCATTTTCCACGGAGAACGCTCAAGACGTTCGATTTTATGATAATTGTGTTTGTATAAGACTCGATGAGCGTGACGCATACTTGGACAATTGCTACGAGCCGTTGCGACCGTTTTTTGACTGCCGTTTTTCAAATAATTCGCGTGCCCATCGCGACGTGAAGTGTTAAACAGATAGCGGTACCGCTCCTTGGTTCGACTGATTTCTGGGTCACGAGATTTCGGCGGTCCCGGTCAGATTTCGTCGTAAATTAACTCAGCCGCTACATATTCCAGAACGTTAACCACGATAAACGTACTTCTCAGCGAACATATCGCGCGAGCTTTTTCATCCTCCTGGTCTCCTTTCCAGAGACTCCAACGCTGCAACCCGAAAAAATATTAGGTTGGTAAATAAGTTCGCACGGTTTTTAATATATACGAGTATAGAAAATTATGTATCAAAGAAATTGAATATGAAAAACCAAACGAACTTAGTTTCTAACCCAATGTAATTGTGGATCAACGTTGAGTATAAGTACCAGAACCGGAAACCCTTCGATAAAAAGGAAGAAATAGCGTCGATCTCCACGGTATTTATTAGCGAATACCGTTGTCGGGGAAATCAGAGGAAAATGTGCGCGCAGGGGGAGGAACGCTTAAGGTCGTTACACCGAACATCGAGTATTAGTTACTCGAGAGAAGGAAGGGCAATCACAATTGCCCGAGTAGAACTCCATTAGATAGATAATTAGAGATGGAAGCGTTCGACCTGGAACCAATGGACCTTCGACAGTACCACGAGCGCTCCGCGATTCGCATCCGTGTTTGATCCCGGGATCGTTTTACGGGTTCGCGCATCAGGACGCGATAATTTCTTTCGCATCCAAGATATTAATTCTCGGCGATTCCGCGTAACGATGGCGCGAGCGAGGACGTGCGACCCGCGAGGCCAACGATCATTCAGATCGTCGCGATTGCAAGACAATCGAGCGATTTGCCGATGCAAAAACAAGAGCAACGAGAACGCGAGCGAAACTTTTCCGTGCGAAAATTGCAAATTTCGTTTCGTCTCCTCGGCTTACCCGTCCCTTTAAAACGTAATCCTTCCTGTCCGGGAAAAGTATAGTTCGCGGACGAAAGACGAACAAACCTCTGCCTCTTACGATACGAATCGGCGTAATTATACGCTGCCGTATCGCGAAACAGCGATTAAGTAGCGATCTCGGTAGTCGATTAAACGATCGATCGATTATGTCGATTTTCTATCGGTGCATCCACGCGTAAGAACTCCAGCTGCGACGAGCACGGAGGTCAATAGTTTTACCTCTCGCGGTTGGACGCGGAACAATGGAAGGAGAGAACGTTCTCATAGCTCGGTGCCACGGTCAAAGTAATTAGCATCTAATATACCTCAGGGCTTCGTTAGCGGCATGTTACTCCCAGTCGCTCTCTTGCTCGGTTCACGAACTCTCCCCGCGATTTACCTCCGACCGCGCGAAACTTTCAGCTAATTCGCATCCTGCGACTTTCCTTTATTCGTCCTCATCGTTTCGCTTTTTTCAACGCGGAAGAGATCACCGAAAGACTGTTGGAGCGGTGGAGAGTTGAGTTTCGCGCGACGAAAGATGAAATGAAAGAGCGGAGGGAACGGAGACGAGCGGGAACGATCGTCGCAGCGGGCGAATAAAATAGGCATAGCCGACTCGTAACGGAGAAAAGTACCGTAATCGCGTTTAGTCTCGCGAGGACTTGCTTTAAATCGGCGCGCATTGTCCGGGAGCGTGTGCGACTCGCGGTGTTCGAGGCTCGCGCGTCGAGCGGTTCCAGAGAGGGCCCTGTTCCCTCGATTAATAAAAGTACTGCAAAAAACGGGACCGCGGTTGCAATTAAACCGCGACACGGAAGCCGCTTCGGCCCGGTCGGGATCGTTTCCTCGGCCGGGTCGGACGAAAGGAGGAAACGGAACTCGGAGAAAGAAACGGTGGACACTGGTCACGCTTCATGCCAATTTAACTCGTCTTCGTCCGGAGGGAACTTGAAGACTCGGGAGGCAGGGGCGAATAAAGACGCGGAAACGATCCACGACCCTGAACTTGCTCGGGTATATGCGTGTCCACGTGCGCATCCGTCCCTAGACTTTATAAGCAAATTTCCTTCTCGAGATATCCAGATTTAGCGGATAATTAGACAGAATCAGTCTGACTCATCAGAGATGCCTCGAGGAAACACCTTCGAGTTATTTCAAAACGACGAAGCGAGTCCCTTAACTACCGTAATCGGAAACGCGGTAATCGGCGAAGCTAATTATAGAATGCGATTCACTCAGCGCCTGATTACAAGAAAAAGGGATGATGGTCGGTAACTCATCGACAGATGTCGCGGAAATACCGTTTTTACTACTACAAAACTATTAAAAGTGTTTACGATTCAATTTCCAACGAACCAACGGCGAAATAATCTCTTTGCGGAAGGAAATGAAAGAGTCGCGTTACTTATAAAGTTGCACATAAACCGGCGTTCGATGGTACGCGTTGCTCCTTCTTTGGCGAACAATTATATTGGCGTTAACGGTTGATGGGAAGCGGGAGAGGGAAAGCGCGAGTGATTCTCGCGGGCGAGAAGGGAAAAGCGCGCGGAAAAAGAGTGAACCGGATGCCGTGGTGACTTTTTCACCGAGTGAATACTCGCGTGACACTGGAGCACGACCGTGTACCGTTTTTTCGTCACCACGCTCGTGCATGCGTACCTATGTACCAACGTACACGCTTACCGCGTAGCATGCGCTCCGTTTCGCTTCCCCTTCGCGAATATGTAATAAAAGTTGGCGACACAGTCGCGGCGCACTCCGCTGACAAGATAATCGGCCGTAACGGCGGACCGTTTATTGTTATCGTTACTGCGAATAAAGGCGACGGTGCCGAGGATAACGAGGTGGATTGTTGCATTAGGGAAGCCGACCGGGAGTCGGATTCGCGCGAAATCACCCCAAGAACCTGTCCGTTGAGTAAATTCCATGGCCTGCGAGTGAATAACCTTCATTTCAACGTCGAGAAATTCTATTCTTCTCGAGCGAGCGTTAATTAATCGAATATGCTTTTTCTCATTCTCCGCGATTCTCATTTTCTCTTCCCACCTTGATCGATGATCATTTCAGCATGGAACAGGAAGATACGAACAAATTCGATCGGTCATGGAATATATTATTGAACTCGGTTCTCACGTGGCTGCGTAACGATACAGATACGTTACGTATACATTACGACAAATCCAATTTAAAAAATAATGAATACGATTCGAACTGGTTTCAACTTAGGCTTATTAAATTCTCTCGTCATACCACAGCTATTATATGGACTTTAAATGAGCACCGTGTATCAATGGAAGCTATTCAACATAAATTCCTGCGCCACCTTTTCCTTCTGATAGAATGTCCTATGGTTCGCTTAGACTATTATTAACGTGCAATCATGGATCATTTTATGGCGCATACTTTCGAGGTGGTTGTATTCATTAAAAATATAATCGGTCGTATAGCTGATTGTCTTGCTCTTCTGGAGCCCCACCTGGTCCAAATTCAATGCCGCTTCTCACTGTCTTAGACTGGTTGATCCTCTAAGCCAGCTATAAATTCAGGTATGGTCATCTGAATGTTGTAAGAAAGGGTAACTACTAATATAAACCAGCTTAACTCTCAGGATTTACTTTAAGTGTTATTAGATGTGATATAAAAAATGGCATTAACCCGTGTATATGTATATATATATAAAAGTAACAAATGAAAATATCTGATTGATCGATTATGAATACGTAGATCGCGTATAGATAGATCGAATTTAGTTGAGTCGAAGAGAACGGCGTTTAAGAAACACATGCTCGATGCACGTGTCTACAATTCGCAAGCGACATCCTCTACGAGCGATGAAATCGCAAACAGCCATTTCCCCTTGTCCAGCGATTGACTCGACGGAGAAACCGAACGTTTTCCTGTCAGTTCGATCACATCGGCGCGACGCGGGCGGAATAGTAAAACCGAGGGTAAAACAACGAATGGAATAATTGCGATACGTCTTATCTCTGTTTCCGGCGAGCCGCGATATCCGCGTTCGACGAGGACTCAAGTAAATCGATTTCCTATGCGAGTGAACTACTAATTCATCGAAATGCGTGTACGCGAGATTATCACTAGTGTATAATTGCAAATAAATAACATGGTCAATGAAGAACGGGAAACTCCAGACGGCACGAAGCAGCAGTTATTACCAACTCGTCCTACGATGCATAGTCGACGACCGGTCGGAGAAGATTTATGCGACAAGGCAATCGAATAACCGACCGCGAGAGGCGCGAAGCCGTGTTCTTTTCCCGCAGAAATCGACGCGCTACTCGCGATTGATCACAGCGGATGATCGAGCCCGGAACAGCAGGCACGTTTTTCGTCGGTAGGATCCCGCTTACCCGGAACACCTGGTACGTTGATCGATCAACGATCTCGTAATCCGACGAGATTATTCTCGTCGACGTTCCTCCGCTATATTTAAACGCGGAAATGAGACTTTCGCCTTCCGCTCAAGCAGCTTCTCGAGAAATGAGTTCGGTTCTTTTTAAAAGGTTTATTGCCGATGGATTTGCTTTAATAATTAGAAGCAAATCCACCGGAGATGCAGCCGAAGAGTGGAAAAACCACGATTATCGGTAATGGAAAACTTACATCGCTTTTTTGTCTATCTGGAATAATCGTAATAAGATATAAGTTCATTAGCTTTTTCGAACGAAGAGGATGGTAGATCGTAATGCAACCGATAATCGTTAAATGGGGCTATTAGAAGGACCTTCCGGACGCTGTAGTAACTTTGCGTCGGCCAGGACGAAGAACGAGTTTTTTGAATGCAAATAGGTGCGAGACTGAAATGAGAACGGAGATGAAAAATGACAGATTGCATCTCGTTTCGTGGAACTTCGTGCATCGAAGCCCGAGAGCTTTGAAGTTCGAGACCGGACAGGATTCCAACCGGGAATTTTCATCGACTCTCTCCCGTTCAATTCTGACGGTGTCCGTTCGTGCGTGAACTGTGCCTCGCTCTCGGGTAATGCGTATGAAGATCGACCGCTTTATTATTATACACCGCCGCGCACACGTCTCGAAGATGAAGAATGCCACCTGCCCCTGCGGAGTCTGCTAGAGCGCGGATAAGAGAGGAAAAAATCGTGGACAACTACTCGGCGTTTAAGGCTAAGAAGTTTCAAGCGGCATTCGACATCAAACTTGAAGAGTTTACGCAAATAACACGTATTTCAAGAACGCCAGAGCAGGAAGTCGAACGGGCGACATCTGCGGCGCTCTCGAAGCTGCGGAGACTCGCCACGCACCGGATTCATTAATCTAACCGTACTACAACGTTTCTCTTCTAACGTTGCATGCGCGTTTTCCAAGATAATTTTATGTCTCCGTTTTCCTTACTCGGGCTGTCTAAAGTGTTTAAATCATACATGTTATTTATTTATTTATTTTTATACGGGTTTGTAAAATCCATTGGTATACAGTATCAAAACAAAGTGAAAATTAAATATGAAAGTAAGATAACATGTATAAAATGTAACAAAGAAAAATAATAATAACTAAGAGTGACATAGTACAATAATGAAGTAGACGGACAAAAATAATTCATTTGGAGAAAAGAATAATTATAATATACTTGGTAGACACAGATCTGGAAAAAATACTGGGTTTAGAGTGGCCAAAATTGGCATGAATGACCATTCGCATTATCGCATTGTTAGAACCGTAAATCGAGCCGTAAGTACGAAATTCGCTGTATTAATTAAGATAGCACAGCGTTCTCGCTTGGACAAATTCCCAAGGAAATTACTATGTGCGAAGGTCGTCGAACGTTACGCGTTGCCGATGGCGATTCGCGTTTTTGCATGGTCATCATCTTATCGCGTCCGTATTTAGAAGAGGAGAGCAACCGGCAGCTGGAGGACGAGACACGCAAGGAATAAACGCGGTAGTAGCGGAGAACGACGAAACGACGAAAGGCAAGAAGGAAAAGAATAAAGATAAGGATAAGGGAGAAGAGGAAGAAGAAAGATAGCGAGCTGCAATTTCTACTGCTCCGTTCTGTTCTGTTTTGTTCGGTTACTAGTTCGCTCTCTTTCTTGTCGGGCAAGGAGGTGAGGAGGCGAGGAGGCGAGACCAGTTGCGCACCGAGTCCAAGGTCTTTGCTCCTCTCGAACGACCTTGGACGACCTTGAACGGCCTGACGAGCGGCAGTAGCAGTGGCAGTGGTACCGGCGGCAATGGCGAACGGCCATTCGACATCCAGATTCCAACGTTCGGAAAATATCTTCGCCGACGGCCACTTTATTAAAGAGGAACGAAACTGCAAATCGAGTGCCATAGTTTCCCGCATCGCCGCATCGCATCTATCTCGAGAATGCAAAAGAACGCGATAAACAATCGGGAACGTCTAATCGCAAAGTCGGAGAGTAAAGAAAGATTAACTACGAAAATCGAGATAATTTTCTAGTAGCGATTTTCGAAGAACGTAAAAAAGGGAAATTGAAGGCTATTGCAAAGGTACACGCATGTTCACGTACGCGTGTAAGTACGAATGAGCACTTACGTACCTACTCTCTATTCGACGAAACGGTTAGGCGATCATGGTTCGCGTTTACGTTAAGCACTCAATTGTGTACGCCAAAACTCGCGCGGTTCTCCTTCCGTATGCATTATCATTATATCATTATAGTTCCGTTATCGGCGGAGAGTGGCGAAGAAAATTGTCGGCTTCCACGAGCCTCGACAGCGAGCGTACGCCCCGAGCTAATCGTCTCCTAATCGTCCTCTACGAGCCTACTGAAAATCTTAGCACGCTATTTAAACTTAAACCATCAGATCCCGCGGTCGAAGGGCCGTTTCAGTTGTTACGCAAAACTGTCGCGACTGCCGACGGTCAACGGTTAGCGTACTTCCGACCAGCGCGAACTTCTACGTACTACGTCTTGTAAGGTCGTGCGTTGAATTTATAGACGTGGTCATCTTTTTCTAGTGCCCTTTCTCTCCTTTCGACGTGTTAAACAGAGGCGAATGAACCATATTACCTGTTCACCAACGATAGACGATAATCGGATCGTTTTTTATCTTAGGTCTATCGATTAGGCATCGACGATCATTAATCTTCTCGCATGCCGCCTCGCAGCGCGCCTCGGCTGGAGACAGTAATCGTCGATCATCGCGCGATTAGAGTCTCGTAATTGTCCGATAAAATCTGTGCTTCGGTAGTAATTCGCGCAGTGCCAATTTCTTTATCGGAAGTGACGTATCGTTAGCAAATTCCGCCTCGCGAATCATCTCTTAAACGGTTTTCGTGAGACGGCACATTTTGAACGACGTGATCATAAGATTATTTCATTGTTATTTAGAACGTCGGCTACGATTTGAAATTTTGTCGAATATCGAACAACTCTCCGGTCGATCGAATCGAACCGTGCGCGAACTACTCGAACGAGAGGAAAACGCGTAATCCCAGAGACCCAGCTTCGACCGCGGAACGTCCGCGAACCGTGTCGTCCCGTTCGCGACACGCACGGGTGACGCGAACCAGCCGGTACGCGGCACCGCGATGCGTTACAACGCGCTGCGACGCGGTGGTGACATCCGAGTCCGAGACTCCTCGTCGTCGCTTCCTCCTCCGCCTCCTACTCCGCCACCGTCACGCAGTTTCCTCATTCCATTGCGACCTTTACCACTACGCGCATCCCTGCGTCGCATCGTCGTCTACCGCTACCACCTGTGTTTCTAGTTCTACCGCCTCTTCCTCGGAGCGCGACCGAGAGCGAGATGCGGTTAAAGCGAATCGTCGTACCGCTGTTCGGGCAACGCACCACCGCAATCTCGGTTCGCATCGCACCAGCGACGATTCTACGAGCTCATGGAGCTTGGGAAAATTTGCATTCACTCGGAAACGAGTCGAAGCGCGGTGATATATAACCGAAACGTTTGGAACGCGTCGAAGCGAATTCCATGCTTGAAAACAGGATTAGTTGCTTAGGTCGATTTAAACGGTTTCTCTTTCGAATTCGAGGAGCGCGAGTCGCCTGTCGCTGAACTAGAAGGAACGAAAGGGCAGTGGAAGTAGAGGAAGAAGTTCCAGTGTCGCGGGTGCGGCAAAACGAAACACGAAAAATATAGCCCCGAGCAGTCGAAGCGGGAATAGAATCGACGACGACGATTCTCTTTCTAGTCTCTCACTGACAGGAACGCGTTTAAATAATCTCGCGGCCTGGCAGATACGAATCGGCCATCGAGTCCCTATACGATTCCCTTACGCGCCGCGTTTTAATCCTTCTCGGCGAGATACCGTACGCGCGATCGAGACGCGCCCCGTTTTTCTTCTTCCACTCTTCTGTTTTTCTTCGCCACATCCCTCGCCTCTATTCGTTCTCGCGTTCTTGCCTCTATTCCGCGCCTCGACAGGTACGAACGAGAAACGTTCCCAGTTGCATCGCACCGGCCATTGACCACCGCACCTCCGCTCAACTCAACTCGAAAGAATCGCGACCGAACGAACGAGCCAACATTGATACTCCCGACGGACTCGTTCGCTCGCTCTCGGGCTATCGATTCAGGAAGACGAACGCGTTTCGCGTCCTGGAATCTCGTCGACTCTACACTTCCTCTCTCTCTCTCTTTCTCTCTCTCTCACTACACGAGTCTCGCGCGTCGAAATCTCGATAGCTCTCTCCGAGAGAGGAAAGAACGACGAGGGTAGTTAATTCGAGGAATCAAGTTCGTTAGAGAAGATGATTCCGAGGGAGCCAACTATTCCTTCGGGGGATCGATCAGCGATTCCGGTCACGCGCGTGTCACGCGAAAGGGCGCGCGCTCCAATTTAACGTCGAAGAAGTCTCGCGCGAGGACGAACGAGCGGTAACAAATTCATCGGACGAGCGGTGTCGTTAAAATCTAACTCGTCGCGCGGCATGGTCTTTGCTCTCCCCGCTTCGAGTTGAATAAATCCCGATGAAACCGACAGCGCATCGCGTCGCGAACGTAATTTTCTCGTTGAAACAACGAGTCGCGGCCTATGTCTAACGACACGATTCGATGCGCAATAAGGGTGAAGATAGGGCGCAGAATGAGAGTCGAAAGAAAAGGAGAAATAGGATGTCCGATGAACGGACAGTCGATGAACAGGCAGATAGAGTCGGATATTCTGCTCGTCTCTTGAAACAAGCTTCGTAGCGACTGGTGTGGGAAACGAACGCGATGGGAGTGTGAAAAAAGGAAAACGAGGGAGGAGAGCTGGGAAAGACGGATCGACGCGCGCTCGTTAGATCACGACTAACTATGCCCGTGTACGAAAATACGATCATGAAAGCGAGAGCGAGGGAAAAATCTTGATTGATTCGCCCTTGTCTTGCCGAGAGAAAGCTTTTGAATATCGCGAAGAGGCCTTTTCTATTTTCTGACTCGTCGAGGAAACGTTAACACGTGCTTAACTCGAGGGGTCTCACGCGCTTTGGAAAATATTGCGCTTCCTCTTGACATCTATTTATCGTTTGTCTCGCCTCTGCGACTCGACGAGTAAACTAACTACGAGTTTTTCTTCAACGATTTCCTTTACTTAATTCTATCTCGGCAACTGCCGCCTGTATAACAGCTCTTTTCAAGAGCTTGGAACAAACTCTATTGCTTCCGCGCCGCGCTCGCAAAACCAACCGCATAGATCGAATACCTCGAATGATAAAAAGTTAATCCACCGTGTTTAATTTGTTCTTTTGGTCATCTTTGCCTTCAAATCTTTTGAATCGAACTTGCGAGCATCCGTGTAAGTTTTTTACCCGTTGGCTTTATAGATTCCATCGTAAAAATTCCAAAGAAAATTATCAATCGGCCGTTGTCTCGATGATACAACAGAGTGGAAAGAAAAGGAACGAGGAGATACCCGGGGTAGGAAAAACGAGAGGGCTGCATGGCCGCAGAGGAGGAGTAAAAAATATCTGACGACGCGAGGTTGAGGGCACGGCTGGTTGATTAGTTGGTGGCACATCGGAGTACGATTCGAGAGATAATGGTTTATCGTCAAGAGGGAACCGGAGAATCGACATGGTCGAGAGCCGAGAGCGAGAGCGATTCGTCCGGAAATCGTAAGCCATTTTTCTCGATGCTCCTCTTCGCTGCGCTCGAGCTCGAATCAGATATTTACCGCTAATACAAAAATTCCACGAGCACATATTTCTCGGGTCTGTCTTGCAACTCGAAACGGTAAAACGGAACGACGGATTCCGTTCGACTTGCTACCGAATCCATCCGATCGAGGAACTCGAAGAACGTTCCCGTTTGTGAGTATACATACACCTGAGGATCTAAGAATAAACTCGTTCCGACCCAAGAGGCGTAACCTGGGCGAGAAATTGCCAATGAATCGACCGGAATCGAGGTGGCGAATAAGAAGAAAACACGGAAAAAGGAAAGAGAAACAAGAACGGAGAGTAGAGCAGAGCCCTTCCAAGCGCGTTATTACGCATTTGTACGAGTCATGGAAAATGGTACCATTACCATGAACGGGAACGATTTTCCGAGCGTGAGTTCGCGTTCAAAGTAAAGTTGAAAGTTAATTTTCAAAGTTAACGGGGTTGAAAGACGATTTCAACGATCGAAGATCGTCGAACGAAGTCGCGTGGGGAAGAACCCGGAACCAGCGATTGAAAATTTTGCGGCTCTAACCAAAGCCGTATGGCTCGGGTCGACCGAGCGACGACCTTGGAGATAGCTCGGTAAATTACCAGCTAACGAGTAATAACCGTAATTAGCGCTCGGCGAAGGAGTTCGCCGGAGTAGAGGCGGTCAGAGTTTAGACGCGAACTCCCCTCGGATCGTGGTTGCTCGCGACTAGCGACGAGTCCTTGACCGACCCTGAACCCCTTGAAAGAGCGTAGTCGAAGCCAAAGCTAAAGCCGGCGGCGGCGGTGGTTGGTGCCCGATTCGCGATTGGCTGCCGCCGCGCGGAGTCGCGCCACGGTGCCTCGCTCGTTCGACTAAAATATAGCGATTACGAGAGCGAGAGAAAGAGGAGAGAGAGAGAATAGACAAGATGGTGTGGGAGGAGGCTTTGGTATTACCACGGAAGAACCGATCGAAAGGAACATCTTCCGAAGTCGTTTCTCCTCTCCAGCTAAGATAATCTCTGTTATTCCCTGAGCTATCCTTATCCTCGTCACTATTTCACCGACGAAGGTCGAAGAAAGAGAGGCAGACTACGTGTCTCGTTGCGTTTCCGAACGCGATTAGAGAATTCTCGCACGAGTTCGATTGTTCGTTCGCCGGGTATCCATCATTCGCTGTTCCATCCATACTTCTTCGCAATGTGCAGTGACACAGATGGATTGGGAACAAGGATTACAGTAACGTGATAAAGGCTAATTGGAGTTCAGGCGACGGGTAGGAGCTGAATATAGCGGGACAACGTAACGCGAATTAAGCATGTAACAGTGTAACAGGTAAGAAGGAATCGACCTTTCTCCTCCTATCGACTGAGGCGTAACCTGGGCGAGAAATTGCCAATGAATCGACCGGAATCGAGGTGGCGAATAAGAAGAAAACACGGAAAAAGGAAAGAGAAACAAGAACGGAGAGTAGAGCAGAGCCCTTCCAAGCGCGTTATTACGCATTTGTACGAGTCATGGAAAATGGTACCATTACCATGAACGGGAACGATTTTCCGAGCGTGAGTTCGCGTTCAAAGTAAAGTTGAAAGTTAATTTTCAAAGTTAACGGGGTTGAAAGACGATTTCAACGATCGAAGATCGTCGAACGAAGTCGCGTGGGGAAGAACCCGGAACCAGCGATTGAAAATTTTGCGGCTCTAACCAAAGCCGTATGGCTCGGGTCGACCGAGCGACGACCTTGGAGATAGCTCGGTAAATTACCAGCTAACGAGTAATAACCGTAATTAGCGCTCGGCGAAGGAGTTCGCCGGAGTAGAGGCGGTCAGAGTTTAGACGCGAACTCCCCTCGGATCGTGGTTGCTCGCGACTAGCGACGAGTCCTTGACCGACCCTGAACCCCTTGAAAGAGCGTAGTCGAAGCCAAAGCTAAAGCCGGCGGCGGCGGTGGTTGGTGCCCGATTCGCGATTGGCTGCCGCCGCGCGGAGTCGCGCCACGGTGCCTCGCTCGTTCGACTAAAATATAGCGATTACGAGAGCGAGAGAAAGAGGAGAGAGAGAGAATAGACAAGATGGTGTGGGAGGAGGCTTTGGTATTACCACGGAAGAACCGATCGAAAGGAACATCTTCCGAAGTCGTTTCTCCTCTCCAGCTAAGATAATCTCTGTTATTCCCTGAGCTATCCTTATCCTCGTCACTATTTCACCGACGAAGGTCGAAGAAAGAGAGGCAGACTACGTGTCTCGTTGCGTTTCCGAACGCGATTAGAGAATTCTCGCACGAGTTCGATTGTTCGTTCGCCGGGTATCCATCATTCGCTGTTCCATCCATACTTCTTCGCAATGTGCAGTGACACAGATGGATTGGGAACAAGGATTACAGTAACGTGATAAAGGCTAATTGGAGTTCAGGCGACGGGTAGGAGCTGAATATAGCGGGACAACGTAACGCGAATTAAGCATGTAACAGTGTAACAGGTAAGAAGGAATCGACCTTTCTCCTCCTATCGACTTCCTCTCCCATCTCGCGTCTCTCACCGGGAGATTCCCGTTGTACTCTAGGTGTCACTCTCAATGATTTTGGTTTTCGCGTCTTTGTCGAGTTAACGGTACGCGCGAGGACCTAGTCGAAATCGGTCGATGACGCTGATTTCTAATTCAACGTGGCATTCCGCCACCTCAACGATAAGAGAGAAGTCGGCACGATCCGAGAAGCGTTCGCTCGCGATTCGCTAAGGACGAGGAGGAATTCGCGGGTGTTAGAAAAATGCAGCGATCGCATTAAACCACATCGAATGGAACGAATCGAACCCGCTTCCGCGGACAGAACGTTTCTTCTTTCTTTAATCTGCGATTATTCACGGCATTCTCGGCAACCGCGATCCATACGCGAGTACATGTAAGTACTTAACTCCTTGGATCAGATTACCCGAACAGATCAGATCAGTGCTTAATTCGAAATGCGAAATGCAGTTCGACTTATAAGAACTTCAATCAACATAAAATAATTCATATTTTCTCAAGATTTTATCTGAAACGTTAATTCTGAATTTAGCAATAAACTGAGGGCAAGGTATGAGACCATTGATATATCCATGGCTTTCCTTCTGAATTCTAGCGTGTTTAATTTAGATCCGGCGAGAGTAGAATCATAGTTGTGATAGGTCCTGAGAGTGATGATATCCTTACGATACACAAAGAGCCATAAGAATTTATATTGAACCTTCTCGATGGCCATTAAGTATTATAATATGGAAGTCAGACTATAAAGCTGATCCAACGAGAGAGTAATAAAATAGTATTAAACTATTGGAATTATGAAAAAATGTAGCGGTTCTACAAATAAAGCCCCATAGAAAAAGAAGTAATAAAATTATAATGATTCTTAAAACTAAAATCAGTTGAAAATATAACTCTAAGGTCCCGAATATTGCACACAGTTTCCAAAATATTGGTGAAGAGGTAGAAGTGCCTATAAATCGTGTTAAATACGATAATAATCGGCAGAACAGATGATTAAGAGAAATATTTTTAAATCATCTACAAATAGCAAAAACGTATAGCAAATGTCGATACTCATTAACTGTATCTACGCTGTGTTGAGATTGATTCGAAAGCCAAGTATATTTACGTACAAAGGTAGTCATCTACCCTTCTCTCGATTCCGTCCAGCCGCTGCTAGGCTCCGACGATGAGAAACCATCCGAGCGGATGCCATTACATCGATTCGATTAATCGTGAGAACCCACACGGTGCGCGCGAACTCTCGCAACGCTCTTAATGCGAAATACGCGCGAGCGTTTCCTTCGCGGCGCGATCAATAGCGCTTCCGACGATTCTTCTCGCAAATCTATTTGCACGCGTAACGACGATCGGACCGGAAGGATCGACATTAACGCGAGAATCGGAAACAGTGCGCGAAAGGGAGAGAGGTCCGAACCACCGTTTCGTCCCGATGTCCGATCATCGTCGCGGAACGACTTCGCGCGACCCACGCCGCGTAGGGAACCGCACACGCTTTCACCCGTGTACCCACTACTACCTACACGCGTAAGAACACCGTCGAGGTCTCGCGCACCGACCGCGAGCCACGGACGGACGGATAAATAGATACTTTATTACAGGCTCCGTGGCTCGTAAGACCAAGGGACAGAGAACCAATGTTCGAAATTAAAGGCACGGCGAGTCGCGCGCGACAGATGAATGCCTAGATATACGAGCCGATCTTATCTATCGAGATTCGACGCGACGGACACTTTGACCCGAACGGAACGAGAAACTTCCTGCGATTCAGAAGCGTTTTAATTGGAAGGGTATCGCGCGTCGTGTCCGAGGTTCGAGATTCGAGGTCGGAACTCGGTTCGGATGCGCCGACAAAGAAGAGAGAGAGATATATATAAGTACTCGATGAATGTTGCCTGAAGAATACTCCATGGGGCTAGCAACGCGGCGGCGAAGAGGAAAAAGGTAATTTGCATGCCGCCGCATCGCCACCCGAAGAGACGCTCGCGACTCACGTCAGATCGAGGAGCGCGAAGCGCTACCAGATTTCTGCTCGGTTGAGGTCAGGGTTCCCGATTCCTAAATACGGTCTTCGTTCTCAGCGCGGTGGCAGTACTTTAACAGGTCTCCCGGAGTCACGCGAAATGATTTGCGCGCGTCGCGTGTTTAATTAACGACGCGTTTCCACGGCCTCCTAAGTCGTAGAGTTCAACGGTTCGCGTTCGGGTAGTCGACTGTTCACGGAAGGGATCGCGCTAATAAAGGATAATTAGGAGAAACGTGGAACGCGAGAATCTCGATGATCGCGCCTCGATCCTCGCATTGAGAGGAAAATCGGGAAGTTCCTCTCTCCGTGGTTCGCGTTCCTCGATTTCCGTCGAGATCAGTTCGCGCGAACGTTCGCGTGTATCTACCTACGTTCCCGTAGCTACCTAACGACCGCAATTACGGCGAATCGCCTCGATTCGCTCTCCTCGCCTTTCGTTCGAGAAAAGAACGAAAAAACGAGAACGCGACGAGTCCAGATCGAAACTCCGTCTTACTCTAATCTAACTACTCCTCGGAGGGTCAAACAATAATGATGAAATTTAGAAAATAGATTTTTTCTCCGTTTCATTTCATACCGCTAGGAGTATTCGGTTCCTCGAGCAGAGATTTACGAGCCGAAACTGCTCTTTCCGCCACATGAATATCGAGATACCGCCAGACATCGATACGCGTTCCTTCATTTCGCGACTCGTCTATGATACATGGTACTCAGATATGTACTCGTGTAGCAGTACGTTAACGACCCACCTGCACGACTAACGAGCGACCGAAGACTCCGTTCCGGTGAACCAGATACGCTACATGCTCCTCGCGTCGTATTATAAATCAGAATGGCCTCGTCTGATTCGATCGTCGTTCGACGAGCCTTTTTTATTCTTCTAATTTCGTCTCGTTCTCCAACGTAAATCGCGGAATCCGCGACGAGATACGAAGATGTCTGGATAGTTTACGGAGCACCTAAGCGGCTCGTCGTTATCGATCATCCGAAACAAGAAACTCGTTAAGTATCCGATAAGTTCGCACCTTATTTATTTAATCATTTTCATATGGGTCTCTATAGAAAAACGATGCAAAGTGAAAATTAAATATAAAATATAAAAATAATATGAATGAAATTATATAAAATATAAAATACATATAAAATGTATCAATAAAAAAATAGTAATAAACGAGAGTGATATAACACTATTGTAGGTGGAGTAGACAGTGAAGAGTAATTCATTTGGAGAATAGGGTAATAATGATATTCTTGGTGTTAGACACATGCAGACTTGGGGAAAATATCCGCCTTACATTAGAATGAGCAAATTCGATATAAATGACCATTCGATTTATCAGATTACAGTAACCGCACAGAGTGCGGAACGCGATCGAACGCTTAGGTCGTCGCGAGGGATGATCCGATCCGAGCGGAGCGCAAAGACGAGAAAAGTCGGAGGGAGAGGAGGAAAAAACGGTAAAATGTCACTGTTCCCTAATTACGCGAAGCGACTATTTAGCCTGGTGGCGCGCGAGCCCGGAGAGAAGGAAAGAGAGGAGCAGTAGGCGAGATGGATGGGTGCAGAGGAAGGAAGAAAGAGAGAGAGACGCACATGGAAACATCGTAGCCGCGAAGAAGCGACGGTACCGCTAGATCCCGCGGCCAATCCCGTGGTACTTTTACACGAACGCGACCAATCCTCGCGAGGATTTAACCGGTAACAAAACGCGACCACCACCCAACCCGCTGCGTTTATAAAGCGAGCCCGACGCGCCGCCTCGAAGACAGAGCCGTGCCGACAGCCCAGCCGGATCGGGACGCGTACTTTTAGTTTCTTTAATCGTTTTCATTTTTTTACCCGTTAGAGAGAGAGAGAACAGTGTTCAGTGCGGGGTATCGGACCGGTGATACAAAATTTAGGTGAAGGTTTCTCGGTCCTCTCATCCGTGATCCTATCTTCCGTGGTTCTCGCGGAGTTTCGGGAAACAGTGATTAAACGGGCGAGTGATTACAGAGACTAGCCGGTGAATCGAGGTGGACCGAGGCAGAAACCGAGTGGAATTTCGACCAAGGTACGTCCGAAATTCGAAAAGCCGCGATTGATCGCGCGTTCCATCGCATCCACCACGGGACTAGCGTTCGGACTTACGGAGTATTCACACTACGGCTTCCGTCCGTAAATCGTGACGAGATGTCGTGACGATTCCCGTAGGACCCGTAATTTTCAGCAGCTAAACACGGACTGACCAGTGTCAGAGTCTGAAATCGAAGATATAGGGAAAAGCTTGGAGCCTCAGGAGTGGCTTCTGAAAAACGAGTGACCCAGAGTGTGGGTCAAATCCCCGGCTGTTTAGTTGCCAGTAGCTATCGAGAAATCGTCACGATTTACAAATGGAAATCGTAGCGTGAATACTCCATTACTCTTTAAACTAAAAAACGTTCCTCATCGGATATCAAAAGTCAAAAGATAATCTAAAAGCGGTGTATCAAAATGAAAGGACATGATCGCGCGAAAACTAAAGTAGCGAAACGAAAATTAGACTCCTCGCAGCCAGCGGTGAGATTTCGTTGCATTCGCGTTGAGTTCAATGTCAGGGCTATCCCCGTCATCGAACGACATCCGTAAATTCCGTAGAAACACAGCGAACGGGCAACCGATGTAAAACGAAAACGAGTCCTATTCCCCGCTCTCGAATCGCGACCGACTAAATTTCGTGTCGCACGCCCGCCGAATATTTTATGCCGGTACGTTCCGACAGCCGAGACGGGAGTCCGTCGACCCTTCGAAAAACGCGTTACGAGTTTCAACCGCGATACCGTGGATTTCGTAGACACCGCGATGACGCATCGATCGTGTTCCCGGAAGCCGAAGCAGGCTCCGCGTCGTCGTGGAGAAGTTACCTGTTCGATGACGTTTTTCCCAGTCGACCTAAATAGGCGGGATTCATGGGGAGCAGGTGCGCGCGTTCTCTGGCAGTGAACGAAAGGAGGCTCGAAACTCGGAGCCCGCGACCGAGTCGGTGAGTTCAATGCCAGAGAAGCGTAACGCCTTCCGATACTCGGTACGGGCGCGGTTCTAATAGCCGTGGTTACTCCGCAGTCTCACCACCTTCGAAACAGAAAACGAGTCGTCGATTCGAAGATCACTCACCGTTACCTATCGCGAATTCCTTCCGTTAACTGACTGCTTCGATAAGTCGACAAAAAATAAATGGTAGAGCGAGGCGAACAAAGGGATTCTATTCGAACTCGAATGCAACCGATGGAGCACGTGTGCAGACCGGAAACGTTATTAGAAAACGCTCGACGTCCGCCCATTACGGTTCGTGCGCGAGAAGTTCAACAACCATTAAATCATCCAACATGTTCGCATATTTAATTACGCAACGCGCGCGCACGGTTAATTATTTCTGTGTCACGCACATCTCGCGTCGCGTGAAAGCCCGCCGATTAAAATCGCGAGGCGCGAAAAATAGACTGTGCCGATATGCGGGCTGGCTACCGCGAAGAAACTCGTTCTCGCGCGAAGAGTACTATAACGCGTAAGCGGAATTTCCACGGTGCACAACGTCGCGATATATAACAATTTGCACGCGAGGTTGTGATGGACGAAACCCACTTCTCGGCTCTCACAAATCGCTCCATCATCGTCGCCAAAGGTTCAACGTGGACCGGTCGAAGATGCTATATTTAAACACGTTCTACGGTGAACGGACGCGCAAAAAAACGCTAATTCGTGTCCCCAAGACCCGGCGTGGCATCCGCGGAGAATCGCTTCGCTTCGAAGAAAACAGCCGACGTTCTTGGGATAGGATTGGATAGAGTTGGTTCGGCCCGTTCAGCCGCCGATGCCAAGGCAAGTCGAAGAGATTCGTGAGCAACCTCCGTGACGAGTCTCCTTCCTTCTCTCTTGCGTTCACCAGCCACCATCGTCGTCGTCATCATCATCATCATCATCATCATTATCGTCAGCAACAGCATCAACGCGATCGTCTCCGTCATCGTCTTTTACGCTTTCCCTCGGTTTTTATCTCGCCTCGCCTCCGCGAGTCTTCAAGTTGCCGACGCTACTCGAAAAGAACGAAAACTAACTCGTATTCACTTTCGATGCAGTCGGATAGAAAGCGCACAGCCCCGAGCGTTAATCGCGTACGTCAGAGAAGATTTGATCGACGCGTTACTCGGAGATCGAACGGGTGTAGAGAGCGATCGAGGGAAAACGGAAGAAGATAGAAGGCGAGAAGACTTGAAACGAAACGATTTTCACGTGCCGCTTCATCCATCGTTCGACTACTATGCTTTCTTCGTACGCCGCTTCATCTTCGTTTCTCTCGTTCGTTTCCTTCTACCAGTTAGCCGCGACCTGCCCCACTATCTCGCGTTCAACCGATGCGATGCGATCGAGGATCTTCCAGGCGCCGCCTGGCTCAGCTTGGCCGTTGACCTCGAAAGCCCTGACCAACACTCCGCAAATGCTGTTGCTTCTTCTTCTTCTTCTTCTTCTTCCTTGCTTTCTTCGTCTTCTTCACCTTCTTCTTCTTCTCCATCTTCAAACGTTCTACCTAGATCCACCCTTATCTCTACGTACACCCCTCACAATTTTATCCCACGGAATCTTTTCGGTTAATTAACGTTTGCTCGTAACGCGAGCTGCCATCTTCGCCTCGCGTCGCACGAACTCTCGGAGAAAAATGTCAGACGCGTTTTATCTCGACTCGTAACGCGAGACTCGGTTCCGTATAAATCTGCGTGGCGTCCCTCTTCGTGAAGTAGATACCTGTACGACGGTTTCTTTCTCTCGCTTTCGGCCTATCTCGGAGAAGAATCACGGCGAGAAAATTTAAGGGAAGAGATCTCCGAAGTGAATCGCGCTCGATAAAACCGAGTTCAAAAGGCTTTAGGTTCGATACAGCGAATCGTTTACCAAGATTACGACTCGCCGACAATGCTAACGACTAGTAATGGGTACGCGGAGTGACGAAACGATTCGCCACGGTACGACGGCAGATCCATGCGAACCGTATAACTATAACGGATGTCGCGTTCATAAGTGACACGCACGGAATGTCGTAATGAACGCGAGTGGTTAGACGAGTTGAACAAACGAATACTCATTTGCGAACAATGAAACGCGGAACCATCGAGCACGGTCTCGCGAGCGGTTGCGCGTGGAGCTCGGAGCGTGGAACGGTAGACTGGTGGGTCAACCGTGGTCGCGGTAAATCGCATCGATTTATTCGTGCTCGCCGGAGACGTAGGCGAGCCGACCCGTATTTCGAATACGGTAGCATCCGTGAAAGGCGACCAGCTGCGGCTACCGACGCGTACAGGCGTACGTAGCATCTCGCGAAAAAGTATTTAAAACGTCTTATTACGGCTAACGATATCCTCGAGCCCTCGCTGTTACCCCACCCTATTATCTCTTCCGCCCTCAATCAGTAACGCTCAATTTCTAACTCGTAATTTGCACGAGCGTGGTACCTGCGATCTATTCTACGCGTACGCGTATATTCTGAGCAGTAAGTAGCCACGCGATCGTGACGTTGCACCAGGAAAGCGAAAGGAAGGAAGCTAATCGGAGAGGAAAACGATGTTCGTGGAAAATGCGGTAGTTTCCTAAAGCGAACGAAGATGAAGATAGTAGGTACGGTAATCAGAAAAATGTTCCCAACGTCAGATCCCATGAATCAATTACAGACATAAAAACAATAGAATCGTTGGATGAATGTCTATCGGCGGTTCAGGAATGCGTAGCAGCAACCCCTAGAACGAATACATTAATTGCGACGGTCAGAAAATCGATGTCGCTACGAAGAAAGTTATCGACGCGAATGCTCGAACGCGATAGCGAAGACGCGTAAAGGCGAACGAACTCGACGAGAACGAGAAGAGAAGATGGAATGGAGAAAGACGGGAGCTCATTATCGAACACTTAGCACGTTTTAAAGCTACTTCCTGGGCAATTGCGTACAGATACGCGCCCGCGCATCTGTTCGATTCGCTTCGTTCAGCGTTCAACGATTCGACCGCTGCTATCGGTCGGCCGGTTTCCTCGATTACGCAATTTCCGTGTGGAATCCGATGATAAAAGTCGAAGGACCTTAAGTCGAAAGACCAAAAAAGTCGAAAGACCAAAGTCTATCATGCGTTTTGCCTTGAAACCGGATCGATTTCGATCGCTAGTAAATTAAGTTAACAAGGAGCAGCGTGCATCGCGAAGGAGGTCGATCGATCGATACGATTCCTAATTTCCTAATTAATTGGGGACATTATATCGAGTCTACGATCTCGAATACGACCTCGAACGAACCGAGTTCCAAAGGAAAGGACGCGGAATTGTCCTAGATTCTCGTTTAGAAGCGGAATCGATCGATTAGGGATTAACGATTAACGGTACGAAGAAGCCGGTCGCGGTTCGGACGAGCCGATTCCTTCACCTTTTGCCTCTCGATTTAGTTAAATAAGTTCCTGCCCTTCTTTTGGAATATTAAATCTACGATTTCCGTCGAATCCATGATTTGGAGTATATGTCAAATGGAATACTCCATTTAAAAGTTCCGCTGTTCCACCCTCGCTCGTGACTTTTAACAAAACGGTTCTACCGGTCCCGGGAGATCCGGTTCCCGAAGTTCTTCACGCACCGGCGCTCCACTACTCTAAAAATCCTCTTGACCTACTCCGCTTCCTAATTTTCCTACCATCGCGTAGCATCGTTAACGCTTGTTCCGGTTTTAACTTCTAACCCAGAACACGTCGGACAATCGGACGTCACGATTCGATTTAACTACCTTCATTTTACACATAGTTTTTATGGTACAAAGATGGAACAGCCGGGTCGTAAACCAGTGAATGATATTAGGAATGTAAAGACAAGTAAAGGGGGAATTAATGTACTCGCGCAAGTACTTACGTAGCGCGTACATATTATTCGACTCGAGGAGTTTGTGGACCGCGCAACGGTAATCTCTGTGTCGAGGATCGCGCGTTCGTTACACCGTTACACTTATGAGCGCGAACTCCATAAAACGCAACGACCTTACTTATCGGTGAGCCGACTGGCCACGAGTCACAAGTTGCGAGGCCACGGCCACGAACGACGCCCACCGCTCACCATTATTCCCTTACTGCTCAAACCGTTCCCGTTATACTTAGCCGAACTCGCATTACGTTTTATACCCTTCTGCGGCAACGCGGACAAACATCTTCGCCGTGACGTGTTTTAACGCGCCATGTATTTACACGGTCGTTTTTGGATATCGGAACGTGGACCGTGGAAAAGCAGCCGTAATGAATCGCGATAGGCAAGAGACGGAGCATCGCGATCGGGAGTCTAGCGCCGCACCATAACGCGCCGGTTCCTCCTCGCCAAGTACGAAACAACTTTCCGCTGTATCCGTTCAGCTTATCTATGAGCGAGGGAGCTAGTCTTATCCTTAATGGTAATGCCGCCTCGGAATGACTATTTATCGGTGATCTCGTTCGAGCAGCGCGAGAAGGAGGAATCGTCTACGGTTTACAAACCGTAGCTTACGACGCACAGTACACGCAACGGTCTACGACCAGCGATCTCGCAACCGGCTGTTGCTTCTGCGTTCCCCGTCGAATTCCGCGGCTCTCATTTTTGCACGCTCGGATCGTTCGATCGCAAAAACTTCTATTCCCTACGAGTTCCTCCTGCCGGGAGCTCAATCGCGTAAGTACCATGGTTCCCATCGAAGTACGCGTACGGTAGCTACGACGCGACGGCGACGACGTTTCTGCAAGTAACGCCACGCAACGGTGCTCCTATCTCTCGCCGCACGCGATATTTACGATAACCGGTAAAAACATTTTGCGATAGCAGATGGACCGAATCGCTCCCGGATTCTATCGTCGTTAACGGTATCGGCTATCTCGCGGACCGCGGTTGGGTTTCAATTCGCCCGTTCCTATCTAAGCGTTCTCATATTTCCTCGTATTATCAATCTTACGACATGTTCCACTTAGAATTAATTTCGTTATGCTCAGGGATAAAAAAACGAACTGTAATCGCTAATATGATTAAATTTTTCGAAGTTGAATGCAATTTTAGAGTATGACTTAATAATTCGTAATTGAAGAAGTTTGCCTAGAAAACAGAACTTTATTTCAAATCGATACAATCGAAGTGTACGTCACAGACTAAGACTAACTAAGGACAAGAGGGTAGAATTATTTAAAAATTTCGGGTGTAATAGAAAAGCAAGGAGAGTTGGAAGATTACGAGTCCAGTGTAAATAACAGTGAAATCGGTAACTATCGATGAGGTTAGAGATGAGATAACTTGAGTACGTGAAAAAAATTTAAGTATAAATATGACAGAAATCAGATAAAAGTTGCGCACGAACGATGCGAATCTCGGGGAGGAATTTCCTCGTTTTCTTTCGCGCAACACGAGTCGCCGCGTCAGGTGTACGCGGTGTTCCATGAACGGGGCTTAATTAACGGATAACTGTATCAATTAGAGACAACGCGCTACCGATTGTTCCGGCGCGGCGGGAATACTCGACGATTTATTTACGATCGTTCGAGACCCCGTTACCTTTTTTCTAGCATCGCGATAAGTCCGGAAAAAATAGACGAAGGTGCGAGCGAAACGATTCGATTTTAATTCAAGCCGATTCGCTCGATCTAACTGTAGATGAGATAATTGTGGTACGAGGGGAACGATCTTCATCTTTGCCTTCTTCTTCGTTTAATGCGACTTTAACGACATGGTCGCGCACCGGTACCTGGAATAATTCTTTGAGAATCATCCTGGGAACACGAACAGTCGACAAGGTATTGTTTCTACCTAAGCGGATTACCCGTTCTCTAAAACCCCTCACGTTAACTATCGTTTAACAGGACCCCTTTACTTAAAACCAATGTCGCCGCGGCTTAAATCCATGACCACTCTTTACAGTATTACAAAAGGATATGGTCTCTAAAACCGACGGTGCTTACTCGCGTTCCAAAGGCAGGTTATTTCCTTTAGCTTGCTCCACCCGTCTAAGTCGTTTACAGCGGTTGTTTATCATCCCCCTGCGCTTTTATCGACCTTATTTTCGTGGTCGGGTACAGGTACAAAGAGTAAAGCTTTTGCAGGGTATAATTTCGGAGGCGACTGGGTAGCGGCCAAGAAGCACGGACCCACTAACACCGACTCGTTCATCGTCTTCCACTAATCTGTGTAACCGATCCGGTCGAACGAGAGTTGCGTATAATTTTCGGCCATCGGAAGGAGAACCCTAGAGCCCGAACTTCAAACTCGTTAATATTCGTGGCTGCTCGCGAGTAGATGCGCGTATGTGTGACTTTTCATTTTAAACGGTAACTCAGACTTAAAGGAGTAAGACTGCATTCTCGTAGTCAGTATTAAACGGAGAGATTACTTTCCAACCTATCTACCGATACCGTTAAAGCCGAGCGCGGAAATCATACGCGACCTCGATCGTTCCGCTCCCTTTCCGATCTCCCCAAGGAATTCTTCGTTAGCAAAGAACGCGACAAAATCATATCTGGAATCGACGGATGTCAGTAGTGAAAACTAAATTTGATTCGTCGCACCGTTTTAAAATAGAAATTCCTTCGCAAATAAGTATATTCATCGCGTGTGTTACATACAATGACTCATCGAGCGTACTCACGTTCCAACGATGTATTGGCTATACAGTCAATCCCAAAAGTTTATGCACTTTAGAAACGCATTTTTTAAAAAGAAATCAGACGTCTGAAGAACATTGCTAATAATNTTTAGCACGTAGCTGTTTATTATTAGCATTATTCTTCCGACGTCTGATTTCTTTTTAATTATAGGAAATGCGTTTTTCTAAGGGACATAAACTTTTGGGATTGACTGTATAGCCAACACATCCTTAAATCGAAGGCCCGACGCAAATTCGATAACGAAGAGCAGATAGGAATGAACGAAGAGAGGTCACGATTGGAAATAGGAGTTTAACGGTAAATCGCGTAACGAATCGGACAGTCGTAGTCGTCGGGATCGCCAAGAGAGAGAGAGAGAGAGAGAGAGAGAGAGAAAGAGAGAGACGATGAAATGGTGAATGAAACGCGGGACGACTAGTTTGGTAACTCGTAATGGATGCCCGATTAAAACCGTTGCTCGGTCAACTTTTGCTCGGCCCCGATTCCAGGCTGTCCCTGAATCAAGTTCAAGGCGAATTTCGGTACGGAATCGAGTCTTCCTTGGATGAATACTACTTACGTGTAATCTTACGCGCGAATCGCACCTTCTAACCCGGACGTTCGTGTCTCCGCTCAAATTGGGAACGCTCATTCTTTCTCGAGATGCGTCCCTAATCGACTTCCTCTTTACCGATTCGAACGTCAGCTATCCCGGCGATAATAAATGTATGACGATCTATTCATCGACAAAAATTGTACTACGTACAAAGAGACACCGACGGAGAAAGGCGAAGAAGCAGCGAAGAGGCTCGCTCGATCGCTGGCCGTGTTTGCGCGCTTATAACGGTAAAGCATTCTCGAAAACGAGGTCAAAACCGAGCGTTCGAAAAATCTTGAGGAATTACGCAACCTGACTGCTAGCTGGAACTCGCCGCTGCAAGACTTACGATTACGAATCGCAAGGTATCGTCCCTTTCCGGTTATAAGCCGGTAGGTAACGATGAAAAAGTGTCAGCGATTTGCTTATGTTAATCTCGGAACTGGTTGCAATAGTGCTGTTAAGGAAATGCAGAGTCTGGATAACACGTCGCGCTTGGATGATTGTCGCGGCGCCTGTAATCTTGTCCTAAGAACGCTCATAAAGTTGTAAAAAGTCGATTTGTAGAACTACTTGCTTCGAACTGCAACTTGTTAAGCTAACAGTTGAAATGTACAGAACTAACATCCGCCATTTCAGTTTCACTCACATCAACAGAGTTAGACTCAACGAGTTATGACGCTTATTCCAGCCAATGTCAAAACCAGACTGGATTTCATTAACAACACTACCAGAACAAGAGAAATGAATCCAAGACTAGACAAATCATTCTTGAAATTAAAACATTTCTCGAGCTATTACTTATTCCTTTCCCGCTTTATAAGATTCGGAAACATTAGCGAAATAATTATTCTAGAAGAAGCGTTTCGCGTTTGACCTGAAACGACGCGACGAAGGGAGTAATAGGATGAAAGATAGGGTAAGTCGACGCGTGAAAGAAAACGTTTTAATCAAGAAACGACCTCGGGAGTCGCGTTTTACCGTTCTAACGGGCCCGAACTTCGTAACTGCTTCGCGTCACGTTTGTCCACGCAGAAGGAGAAAAACGGACGGTGCGGCGCGCGACGATGCGTCCTCCCTATCTATCCTAATAATGGCACCGGCGCCTCTTTGATCCGTTCTGGGACGAGCGAACATTCAAGACCGTGGTAGCGTGGCGAACTTCCCCTCGTTTTTGTTCGTTTCTAGATCCGATGCGGCTTCACGATCGAGACTACTTTAACGACGCAATTAGGCGATTCGAACAGATCGATACCTCGCATTATTCATCTCCTTGTCCCGAATCGCATACGGTTCGCCGACAACTTGTTATTCGAGCAGGCGAAGATACTTCTTGGAACCGATACGTGCGGTAGTAAAAGCGGTTATTGGCTTCAAAGGCACGATCAGAAGGCAACTCTTACGAATGGTTGATTGTAAAAATCAATGGTAGTTATGTTAGGTACGCCATCGGATCGGAAAAAAGCACGACCAATCGAAATGGTAAATAATCAAGCATTCGCTAAGAAACGAAGTTCGACTCTATAGATCGGCGGCGAGACGGCGAATCGGCCTTGGCGGTACGCGATCGCCCTTTAATTTGCCATTGCCCCAAGCTACGATAAATGGGAATCGAGAAAGAGGATGGTAGAGTGGAGGCGCGCGCGCGGGCGCCTACGGATCGATTACAAGGTACGCAGTCGTGTAGAGTCGTCGGCGTACCGACACCGACTAATCGGTAAAGTCGACGTCGGTACGTTTACTAATGGAATCGAATCTTGGAACTCTGATTCGTAAACATGAAACCAGCGACGAAACGATGATAACACTTTGCAAGGCTGGTCTTGAAATCGTTGAAACGAATCTTGATAATTCCATAGTATTCGGTATTTCACGGTTTTATTTCACATCCAATTGGAAAGCAAAAAAACGATAAAAAGAGGAGCGATCGAAGCAACTGTGGTGACCGATACACCGTTGGACAAAATTTCATGGGAAAATTGGAGGAAGCACGAATCCGTTTCAATTTCACTCGAATGAAACGATGTCTCCGCGCGTGATTAAACTCGGTAGTGGGAAAGAGGAAAAACGAGTTGGTAACGAACTTACGAACAATCAGTCTCATCGACGGCGGAGAGGTACAGTTTCCGTACGCGGTTGGAACGAATCGAGCATAGCGGGAAACGGTACTGATGCAGCTTCCGTAGCTAGAAGGATGAGATTACAGCCACGAAGAAGAAACAGAGGAAAGAAGGTCGAAGCAGCGCGATACCCTGGAAAGATTGTTCGAATCCTTTCCCAGCGCCAGCAAGTCGATCACCTTCGCCATTCTCGCGACATTCCCGTTCGCAATTCTGGTATTACGAGCATCTTGCTCGTTTCGACCCCCTCCCCCCCCCCTACATATTTCCTATATATCCAAAAGCTAATTCTTCTACGTTGCTCTTCCTACCTCTTTCCATCTCCGTCGAGCAATTTTTCCCTGACGCTGACCGATCGTAAGAAACATTGATCGTCGTTACCGTGCGAATCTCCGAACGCGCTTTTCTTGTTAACTTTCGACGCGCCGCACGAATGACCTCGCTACCGCAGTTTTCAAGTTACATAAACGCAATCGCAAACGCAATCGCGATTACCCACGAGTACGGTGAAAGTACGTTCGGGATCTTACACCCAACGCGACACTGACCCTCTTTTTCAACGACCGTGAAACGAACCTCGCCCCGCCTGGTCGCTTCCGCGTGAAGACGATTCCAAAACTCGTACGAATAAAATGCAAAAAAAATAACATTCACGTACATACAATAGAGAAATCGAACTCTCGGCTTCACTTGCTTCCTGCTCACAAGTTTCTGGTAAACGATGTTCAAAAGCGGTCCGAGATATAAGATAAATTAAAAAGCTCGTGATATAGTTAGCGGTAAATGGTTATTACTCATCGGCTAAGTCTATAATTACACGAGTTAATAAACGGACCGGCTATCGAGGAAACGTTTAATGAAACTGGAATCGTCCAGGCTAATTGGATCCCGAGACGACGCGCGACGATTCGCCTCGGCTAGAAATAACGTAACCGATGTATCGATGCTTCCTCAATCCACCCTTATCTTTAACCGGACCGTTTAACCGGAATTACGTAAAGGGTATTACAAATCATCCGAGAACGAGTTGGCACTCGCGCTCGCGAGCAGAAGATTACACGGCTAACCGCAAAATCCCATCGCTGCTCCGCTCATTATTCATCGCCGTCCGAATAATATGCACACGAATGCGTACCCCTACATATTTATTCCCGATGGATCGTGACGCGTGAGACTCGCTTCGGCTACGCGTATCCCGAGATAACGATCTCGCGGAATTGATTATCCCTGGAATGAAATTTCGCGCTCTGCGCACTCCATGCCGTACGCACTGATCGGGTCGAAGTAATTGTAGCGAGAATCGACTACGCGTAACGATTCCAGTTTGAAATATGTACATATGCGTGTGCAAAATCATAGTCGATCGAATCTTTCGTCGTATTTGTATCAGTATTAGTCGAAGTCGTATTATAATTAACTTCTCCTAGCTCGTTCTCGCATAGCTTTTCGACGGCGAACAAAAACTAAGAGAAACGGAGATCGGCTTGGAATCTCCACCGGTGGTACCGACTCCGACGAGGATCCGGAATGGCGAATTTCAAAGAAATCTCCCGCGACAAGCGGTTTCGTGTAACCATTTCGAGATTCTTCCCGGTAGATCCCCTCGATCCTTTCGCGTTCCGAACGGTGTAGCGGCGCGGCTTCTCGTCCGCGAAGAGGATCCTTGTCACGAAGCACACAGGGTTGCGGTGGATCGTGTCCTTGAGAGGTACATCTCCGGCTCCTCTCTCTCTCTTTCTTCCTGTCCCTCTTTTTGTCCGTTTCTTTTCCTAGCTGCCGGCTCGTTGCTTCGCGGCGGCGGCGGCGGGCCCCTTTCGCGCTCGCCTATTCCTGGCCACTCGATTTGCATGCAACAGGAACGAGACAAAGACCGAGGAGAAGGAGAAGACTCGAGAGATCCGCTTAGACGGGTGGAAAAATCGTGAAACACGAAAGCGAGCCGCGCGTGCATCGAGGGAGGAAGACAAAATGTCGCGGGGGACGGTTTTACATGGCTCCGAGTACGTAATATCTTCTGGCTGGCTGCTCGAACGGCCGCGACCGGATGCTGCGTCCCTACCTTTTTCTTTTTACTCTTCTCGTTTCTGCTCCTGCTCCTCCTCGTTCTCTCTAACTCTAACCCGTGTCTCACATTTGCAACCAGCAGCGTTTCCTGTGGTTGCGACCTATCCGATAACCCCCTTCGCCCTCTTCGCTTCTGCTTCTCGCGCATCGCGATCCTGCCACCCTACCCATCCTTCTCCTTCTTCGATGTACACGATCGCGTATAGCTTTGCAAACACCCTCGTAGTTTTCTATGGGATATCGGCTCGGTTCGCGTATGCGAGTCGCGTTACATCGCTTCGATCTAACGGGCCACCCGCGGCAGTCCCTAACTGGCAGCGACTAACGACGCCAGAACAACCCTTCCTCGTTCTTGCGCGGTTTCACGTCCGGTGACATCGCATCGCTCTCCGTGCCGTTCCATGCCTACCTCGATTCTACACGTTATAACGGGAACTTTAGTGTTCGCCGGTGAGAAATAGTTACGTTGATCGCGATGCTTGCATAGTTCTTTGCACAATTTTTTTAATTTGTTAATACGAAATCGAATTGTCGATTGTGGTCAGAACTTTCCGAGACCAAGGACACTGACAATTTGCGACCTGAATCGTTCGAATCGGACAGGAAATACACTTGTTTCTTTGTGCAATTTCCGCGGGTAATCGAAGGAGCGTGGAAGTTGCCATCAGCGTATTTGCGTTACCATTGTATGGAATTTTATAAAAAGAATCTTCGGATTGAAAATGATTCGGTTTACCTCTTCGATTCCACAGCTCGAAGTTTCGCGGAACGGAAGCGCGAACATTGGAGCGTGACGGACGATGCCGAAAAAAAAATGCTACCTCCTCTCCGGTTTCAACGAGCGAAATGGTCGCAAAGTTCCAAGCGTTTTACCGCGAAATTGGCCTACCGTGGCGCGGCGATCGTTACGATAATTTGCGCGAAAAACGTAAGACCGAGGGAGTCGACCGCTGCACGATCGCCGAACGCTGCCGGTGCAAGTGGACGGTTATGTTCGCGGTCGCGGTCGTGCCAGAGGAAAGTATCGAAAGTTTTCGTTCGTAGCTCCGCGTTTTCGATTAAATTCACTCTCGTTCAAACTGACGGAACTCATATTCGCTCGTATCGGTAACAGTACGGAACATCGGTCGGGCTAATCGAATAAATTTGACGGCGAGAGAGAAGCGAACGTTCAAGTATCGTGGAGAGTATGCCGAGAACAGAGAGAGAGGTCGGCGGCGGCGTTGCCCTCGCAGATTATTATTCCCGCGGTTGCGATAGCGCGCGCAAGGGAAGGAAGGCGAAGCGCTTCTTTCACCGCCGGGACGGGAGGTCGTTGCACCATCGTGGATCTCTCGCCCGCCAGAAGAAGGTATAATCATATTTCTTGCTTGGTCCCCTTCGTCCTTCGACGAAGATCCTCCCCTTAGCTCTCAGCCCCGCTTCCGCAGCCCTATCCGCGTCTCGAGTCTCGGTACGGCCATCGAGACAGCCGAGACCAAACCACGATCCGGCCGCTAATTACTCCCGAGATTTATCGAGATCGGTGCTCCCAGCTAGGTACCTACCCGTACTACGCGAGCGCCTAGGATCCGATCCTTATCACCGACCCTCCTTACGTCTTTTTATTCCTGCCGGACGACGAGCTCGTTGTTCGACGAAAGACGAGTCCGACGCGTCCTTGTAGGAAACCGATTAGCGTCGTTCTATTTCCTTTTTCGCTGGTACTCCTTTCGTTCCTCGACACAGCGTTGACATTTGTTACATGTACGTATGTATGTACTTAAAATCGACGGACGTAGATCAAATAATATAGTAATTGTCCTAGTTTCTACTCGCTGACGTATTTTAGTATAATTTTAAGATTAATCATTTATACATATAATATAAACTTTTTGAACCTTTAACAGCTCGTAAGTCCAGGAGAATAAAGTAAAAATCTTGAAACCATCAACACTTAAAATAATCGAAAAATCTGCCATTGAGTAGAAATTGAAACATTCACTATACAGTCGAAAAAAGAATCGCGAAGAAAGATTGTTGAAGGACGATAAATCGAATAGACGGCGATACCTTCGCGCAGCGTCTTTACCTTCGGTGGAACTCGCGCTCGTTCGTTCGTTAATTCCTAAAAGTGGTCGTTTACGAAGAACTGACCGAGACTGGAATACCATCGGTTCCTCGAGACAGAAGTTTCTCACGGAAGGCGAACCTAGATCCCAGGCTCAAGATTTATACGATCGACGAAACGGCTGAAAGATGACGCCCGATCATCGAGCCTCGAGCCGAGAAAGAGAGAGGAAGATTCACGGAGTTCTATTTACCGAGGATGGATCGACTCGGCACAGATTTACGTGCCTTGTTCGTTCGCGAATCTCAAACTCTCCGAAAGGTCGGAGAAGGAGGTCTCTCCGTGTCTTATTACCTACTTATGAATCTACTCTCAGGCTACCGTTCGGGTATGCGGTCGTAAATCGACCATTGCCTAGACGACGACGGAGATAATCCAGCGTTCCTTCTCGCCGATCGATCCGATAGACTCGATAGATTCCATGGCTTCCAGCCTGTCACGAACCGTAACGTCATCCTCGGTCGTCCACGACCGCGCGTAACGCAGGCTCGAAGCGTGAACAACTTCCAGGTAGAATACATTATACATAGCATCGTACAGAAAATCGAATGCATCGAACCTGGGAATATCGAATGCGCATCGATGCAAGGGAGTGCGGATGGTCGCGAGAATTTACGAGCGAACGTAGACTTTACCGTTTGACCCGCGCCCACGCATATTTAGCCTTTGAAATTTATTTCTCGCGATCCGCGAGATAAATACTGGCGGGAGTCTAATCCAGAAACGAATGAGCATCTTCTCGTTAGTGATGGATGCGCATCGGCAACGAATCCCGAATCCTGAGCTCGAAATTCGCTCTACTATGACTGAGTAAAATATGCAAATAGCAACGGCGCGGTGCCGGAAACGATAGGTGTGGAACGAAATTAGTCGACGGAAACGATGGTATATCTCGGTTTTTAATCTGCGAGACTCTATCGTCTTCCACGATCGCGGATCTCGCTTCCTTCTCCCGAGTATCCGTTACTGCGTCCTTCGCGCAGTTTCGCGCACCCTCGTCGTCGAAGCGTAATCGCTAATTACGAATCGAGTCGAAAACGAGCGGCCGCGCAAGGTACCCGCCCACGCGCGTCAATCGCGAAGCGAACCGCCTAATTACGAATCGCGTTCGAGAAGCACAGGAAAAGAGCTGAAAAGTCGGTTGAAAACCTCGGCGACGAGCTATTCAAGCATAACTGCCGACGAGACCATAAAAGGAATCTTCCGCAAGGATTATGGATATCTGAATTGTCGTGCTATTCGCGGAATGCTGGGGGAACTGCTTGATTAACAATTTTCGTTTTATTGTCATTATTATACATGATATTTCCATTCCTGGTAGACAGATTTAGTACTGTTTTTTAATCTTGTTCTCCTAGGGTAAATTAATACGAGCCAGAGCTGGCCAGAGATTATCGTCCCAAGCTGTATATCTTATATAAAAGCATTTAGCCCGTTTAATAAATAAGTAAATAAATTACTTTCTCCCCGAATAGAAATTAAATTCGCGGTGACCCTTTCCGGAGATAGGCGGAGCGAACTACGAGCGTAAACGTAGTCAAACAAAAATCAATTAGCGGACAAGTTTACGATCGCGCGAAGGACGAACGGCGTGTAATGAGATTTAAATGCAATTCGAGAACGCGGCTCCGAGCACGATCGTTCTTGGTAGCCGGAGAAGGTTAAGCTATAACATTAGCCCCTGTTCGAGGTACGTGCAGCATCGCGAAACGTTAAACGACGAAAAATGTAGCCACCCTCGGTTACCTCCTCTTAACCGTCCCACGTCGGGACCGCCGAGGTTCCTTCGTTTAAGCCAGAGATTGAAGCCAGCGGTTACCCGGGTAGGATTTAATTGCCTATGGTCCGCGGACGGGGAGGAGACAGTTTTTCTCGGATCGAGGCGGGGGAGAGAAAACCACCGTAGTGACCATGCCAGCGGGCAACGGTGGCCGACCAGCGAACGGTCTGATAAATCGTTCCCCAGCTGTTTAATATTGATGATTCGATCGGTGCTTGGGTTCCCGGACCTTAAGATCATCGAGGAGAAGAATTCGTTACCGACAACTCTGGACGAGTTAATAAGGAGGATAGATCCGATCCCGTCTGCGTTCCACGGGTACCGCGCTCGACCCGGCTTGGTGCCATTTGTTACGAGATCGTTGCGCCTAGTCACGAGCGCGTTCGACGCGGAATGTCGAGACAAATGGAAAACCACTCTCTCGTCCTCGTTTCTCAGCCGTACGATGCATGCACCATAATGACTAACGAAATAATGATACGAAGAAAGGTCAGAACCAGAACCTACATAGATTGACCGCAAGCCTCTTTCGTAAATGGGATAATGAAATTGGACTCGCGGTCGATACTCGATTCTCCGGGTGTCAATTGCGCGGATAATTCGGTTCTCAGTCTGAGGTTTCAAGGTTGAAACGCACTGACGTTTCGGTGATAAAGAAACGAGATTCCAGCTCGTGAAGCGTCGAATTTTTTTAATCAGACTGCGACAATACCGATCTATTTCTTAGCACAATTGTGTAAAAAACAATAAGGCAAACATACATATAATACGGAAGCGACGCGGTTCGCGGAACGAAATACCGGAAGCCGGTCTCTCTGGCTAGGTGGCAGGACCTTGAAAAGCGGTGGAACGTCTGCCGGACAAGTCGTCGGCCAGGTTTCTGGTTGCTCGTTCGTATCGCGGACATCGCCGTGTATCGCGGCCCGAAGGACCGGTTGCGACGTAAAGGTCAGGGATCCGCGTACACGCGAAACGACTTTTCCTGCCGGAACGAACTTGCTCGCGTTATCGTACGGATGATGTACGAGCGAAACCTTTTCGTACTCCATACGTATATATCTAAACGTATTCTTTTGTCCGCTGTCGCTAATCGAGGATAAAATCGTCGATACGCGAAATTTCACGACTCGTCTATTCGAGTCGAGAACCATTCAAAAATAGAAATTAGTAACCTTCCCCTCGGTCAACGGTAACTACAAGACGAACCGTGTGAAACATTTCCAAAACATATATTTGAACCGTAGTTGAAAAATCGTGCAATTCGATCCACGAGGGTCAGTCGGAAACGCGTGTAACAGTTCGAACGATCCCATGTGTTCAGGAAATCCCAGTCGTTCCGGGGTGACGCATCTTCGAGTCGAACGTGTTTTCCAAATAAGAAACGACAAGAATCTACGTACGTGTAGTAAATGACCCAACTTCTATTCACGTAACAATTTCTGTTCACTGGCTTTCTTTTGTATAATTTTATGTGCACTCGTAAATCAGTGAGTAAAAATTATGACGTGCAGAAATTGCGATCCTTACTAGACATTTTTTAACGAGAACAAAGAAGTACAATTTCGGCACTGCAATTTCGTATTGAATACGATGGTGCCGTAAAGTATCAAGTCATTATAGGAAAACACGAGGTGATCTGACCAGCGAGATATGAATACGAAGGGAGAAAAGATATAGAGCGAACTCTTGACCTCGGTACGAGCCAGGCCGAAGCTCTGCTCCTCCCCGACCTCCGTTACACAGCCTTGGCCATCGGAGCCCCAATGCCCTCGAACTGAGACCGCGTAAGAACATCGAACAACTACTGGATGAGTGTTTAACGAAACTTATACAATTCTCTATGAAAGTCTCTATCGTCGGATCGGTAAATCGATGCAACGATTAAAGACGAGAGGCCGACATTCGGGAAAACGCGAAGAAATGTTGATCGCAATTGACGAGCGGTCGAACGACTAGCTGGAAGGCCTGGAGGGAAGAAACGGGAAAATACGTGCGAGCGCACGCGAATCAGAGTGAGTGAGAGAGAAAGAAAGGGCGGGAAAGAAGAAATCCAGGAAGCGGCGAGTCGGTGAAACAAGAGCAAAAGGAAAGCCGGTGACTCGAGCGCTTCCAACTGACGCGGCGCGAGCGAATTACTCGAGGCTCGAGACGACTTCCTCGAGAGCTCGAGGATCGTCTTTTAACAACTTTTACGAACCTCGCTCGACGAACGTTCCTCGTCTCTCTTCCATCGGAAGCGCGCAATTTATTCTCTCGGGGATTGATTTACGAACACGCGTATCCTGCGAGAAACTGGTTATCGTCCACCCCTATAACTATAATTTATCCCGTCAACCTTCGCGAATGAAAGAAAAATGTTAGCTTCCACTAAATGCTATCAAACACAAAAATCGAGGAGAAACGATTTCCTATTAGCATTAATCATCGCCGTTACTTCCGGCGAGAAATCTAATCAACGATTAATTAGCCGAATCACGAATTAACCAACGTTCATTCGTTCTGTTTCAGATGGGCACGCCTGCGATCGGGACGATCGCCACCTTGGTCGTCGGCATCGCGTTTATGGTTTCCGTCGCTCACGCTGCTCTGGGTAAGTAAAAATCTCGTCGACGAATCTATCAAGACGCGAACCAAGTTTCAAGGAAATCATGTATGGATTTCAGCTAGGACGGCTTTCGAGAAGTTGACAGACTACGATTACCGTGGGACGACTTACTATAGCGTGAGAAATCTGTCTCTGTACGAATGTCAAGGCTGGTGCCGCGAGGAGGCCGAATGCCAAGCCGCGGCGTTCTCCTTCGTAGTGAATCCTCTGGCGCCGATGCAGGACACCTTGTGTCAGCTACAAAACGAGACCGCGGCTACGAATCCAGCGGCGCAGCCGCAACGAGCCGCGAACATGTATTATATGACGAAGCTTCAGATCAGATCAGGTGAGCGAATGTCGGTGGACTCGAAACGTTCGCGAGTAATACCCGAGTCCGATGAACGTCCTTAAAAGCATTTCTTCGAAAACCGGTACTTGCACCTATGAGTAAATCGAAGACCTACCCGACATCCATTAGAGTGATTGCAAAGCGTAATCGAGCTACTGGCATGGCTTTGTTAACAAACGATAATTACCGCTCTGCGACCTTTCGACGGGTAAGGACGAGCGGCAGAGAGAAAGGCGTGATAATCCGGGTTTAAACGCAGCTAACAAAGCCGGTTGAGAGCAGGTAGGCGTGCAAATATACCAGGAATAAAAACCCAGTAGCTGTTCGTCTCGAGCGGCTGGGTGGATTCGTTTACTCGCACCCTTCGCTGTTGTCGAAACAATATTTGCTCTCGCTCTTCCAGTTGTTTTCTCTTTTCTTCGACGATTGGAAAACGAAAAGAACCGAATACCTTGTGTCATTTCCATTTCCCTCGAACTGCGTAAATTTTTTCCTTTTCCGCTACGATCGTTGTCGTCGTACTGTATGAACAACCCCTTGAAACTTGGCGCTTATGAAAGTTTCTACCTTCGATCCTATTAAAGCCGAGAAACGACGAAGACGAAGAAGGTGTCGAACCCCTGGAGATCGACACAATGATCTCGCCCCTCGGTAACACCATGGGCATGGACGGGTCGGATTTTCGCCGGGTTGGAAAATTTCACCGACAATTTGCCAAAGGCCTGGTGCCGAGTGTCTGGTGCCGGCAAACAATGAAAGGTCTACTAGTGCCGTCTCGGTCTAAGCACGGTCTCTGCTATAAACAGGTATCTGCCTGCCAGTCCTCGAGGTGTCGAAAAGATCCCTAGGGGGGCTAAGAAACCCCTAATATTGGTTTAACGAGCCTGCTGGTACCAGTACCCTCGATCCCTTCCAACCGATATCGGAGCTAAGGGTACGGTCGTAAAACTGACGCAATCGCGCTCCGTGGGACGGTTCCAGGTAGTTTCCCATTTCCTGGAAACGACCTGCTGGATTTGCACCTTGTTCGTTCTAGCGAAATATAAACGATAATTTCTTATTTCCTCGACGAATACCATAGCTATCCCTTTTTTATTGTCTATTTATTTCTTTGTAATAAGGAGCTGATCGCTCTTTTGAAACCAAAAACAGAATGAGGTTTACTGTATTGTATATTTGATATACTGTGACACGTATTACAATGAGAGAGACGATACTTCTGGATCTGTTGTAATGGTTAACCGCGTCGATAATTAAATTTGAACAGTACGATGGAGAATGAATATCACAATTACGACATTTTAAAGACTAAAGACGCGAAACGGAAGATCGAGAAATGAAAATTGCGGCTCGACATGAAACGTTTTCTCGGAATCGTAAACCTGAGTGTACGCGTCACCGTTTGGCACGTGCAAAATTTTACGCAACGGATTCCTTCCCGAGGAAACGAAGGGAGGATGATGCCTGACCGCGGCGAGGAACGATTAATTTTAGACTCCGCGGTGACTCATGGCTTGCCGATCGCGAATGACAGAAGTTCAGCGCCGGTAGAACCGTCAACGAAAATATTTTCAGCGGTAACGGAAATCGCGAAGTCCGTCTCGTTTCTTCTCCGATGCGAACATATCCCGCCTACGCTCACTCGGTGCACGACGACGTACGAAAATAGTCCACGGCTGAAAACAGCAAGCCAGCGTATTTTTAAAGATTCCGAGTACAATATTCGGAACACGATTGGAATTTAACTCGTGCTCGATTCTATTCTAGAGAGAGAACGAGTTATTAATAATCCACCGTGTCGTGCGAAACAAGTCGAAACGCCGCGCCACAGGAGGTCTCGTATTGAAACGATTACACACTTATTTCGCACGTTAGCGAGTAGATGGGTATGCGTTTCGGCAAAGACGATCGGGAATTTGCAAGCGACATGAATCATCGGCGCGCGACGGTTCGTTGGCACGGGTCGCGGCGTTAGCGCCGGTTTCGAGGGCGGAACGAACGGAAAAGCAATTAGAGCGCGCGCGGGCTGTTCTGAGCGATACGCGATATTCCCGGTACCCGGCCAAAAGTCACGCCGGTCGTGCGTCACGACGTTACGATGCCAAGTTCTAGTCACATGTCCTCACCGCTCGTGATTTCGGCAGCGACCAGTCCCATGCTTACGCTCGCGTGATCGACCGATCGAGAAGTTTTTCACGCTTCCTCGAAGACCCGTACCTAGAATCCAACGGTTAACTCTATCGTCACCGTAGATCCACGCTTCCACCGTCCACTACTTTTCTTTTCCCTCGTTTCGAACGGTCATCCACTTTTCTTCTTGTCCGTTCCCGTCGTAAAAGGACGACCTAGAAGCAACCTTGACATTTCAAGCATAAAATGTACGTTACGTAGATGAATTCTGTGTAACGCGTTGCGACACGACACGACACGGATAGGCAGGTTTTGAAATTCAAAATTGAGTATTTTTCGAGTGCCAAATTGGACGCAACAGCCAAGCGAGTCGTCGTCGCGTGGGTACCGGGTGCAAGTACCTACACGTGAGAATTGCATAACGAAGAGCGCCTCTCGCAACATAGCTCGCATATACTCGGTTCCTTTGTCGAATGCGCTGACGTCGCGTCCGCAATCAGCAGCTAGAAGCGTCCACGCGTTCATTCCGTACCGCTTCTATGCGAGAACGAAAACGCTCGACGAATGGTTCCATATGTAACAAGTCTCGCTACGTACAATGAACGATTCGGAAAATTGCAATTATCGTTATTATTACTATTGACATTTAAGGATAGAACGATACGCTGGTGCATTTTCTCGTCGATGAGATTCATCCGTTTACCGAAGGATTTTCGGTCCGATAACGTATCTCGGCGCGATCGAGCTCTTCTATTCCATTTAATCTAGACTTCGCTTCCAATGATGACGCGTTTCAGAGAACGTTTGCCTGCGACCGTGGTCATTCGAACGCGTCCCGAACAAGATGATCCGCGGACTGGACAACGCTCTGATCTACACTTCTACGAAGGAGGCCTGTCTCGCCGCCTGTCTGAACGAGCACAGATTCACCTGTCGCTCCGTCGAATACAATTACGTGACGTTACAGTGTCACCTGAGCGACTCCGATCGAAGAACAACCGGCCAGTACGTGCAATTCGTCGACACACAAGGCGTTGACTATTTCGAAAATCTCTGTCTAAAAGGTAAAGACTGCTTTCGACCATCGCGTCGACGGTAATTATCGAGTCATCGCGGAACGTTGGCCGAGACGTGTCGTGTGGTAAATTTTTCAGGGAAAGAAGCGTGCAAGGCTCAGAGGGTTTATCAAATGCCGAGAATCGGCGTAGCCGACGACAAGGTGGCGCAATATGCAGGTTTGCACTATTACACGGACAAGGAGCTGCAAGTACAGAGCGAGTCGGCGTGCAGATTGGCTTGCGAGATCGAGAACGAGTTCCTCTGCAGGTCTTTCCTTTATCGGGGCGCGCCCCAAGGATCCGCATACAATTGTCAGCTATTCCACCTGGATCACTGGACCCTTCCAGACGGACCCTCGACCTACCTGAACGCAGAACGACCCCTAATCGACAACGGCGAGAGAGTCGGGACCTATTTCGAGAACTATTGCGAAAGTGAGGATTGAAACGACCGCGGTTTCCAGGTCTGTTCGTGGAAAGCTTCAAATCGAAATTGAAATTGCAGAGGGTACGGGTCCAGTCGCGGATCCCTTGCCAGTCGTTTTCGAGACCACGGAAGATCCGACGATAAACAACCTGACGAGGAACGATATCAATTGCGACAAAACTGGCACTTGTTATGATGGTACGTAGAAACGATCGGAATCAGCTGCTAGCTGTATTTCGTACACAGTCCGTACGATGGTATAGAATCGGAAGAGACAATTATCGCGATCGAAATATGAATGATTGCAGTGTCAGTCGATTGCAAAGATACTCGGATCGCGGTTCAGGTTCGCACGAACAAACCGTTCAACGGCCGCATTTACGCTTTGGGCCGTTCCGAGACCTGCAACATCGACGTGATCAACAGCGATCTCTTCAGGCTCGATCTGACCATGAGCGGGCAAGACTGTAACACTCAGAGCGTGGTAAGTGCGCGGCACCTATTTCCATAGGTGCGCACACCCACAGGCGCATAAACGCACGCATACGATGGGTGTGCGTACGTTAGTATAATAAGGGATATGCGTATACGATCCGAATACGTAGATACTTTCGTATCCACGCGAGTCGTTCGAATCCTGTTCTCTACAACTATCTACTTTGTTCACCGTAGCAGCGTGACGGTTTTCAGACTGGGATATATTCGAACACGGTCGTCCTTCAACATCACTCCGTGGTGATGACCAAGGCCGACAAGATTTACAAGGTGAAGTGCACCTACGACATGTCCTCAAAGAACATCACCTTCGGGATGATGCCGATTCGAGATCCGGAAATGATCAGCATCACCAGCGCACCGGAAGCCCCTCCGCCAAGGATCCGAATCCTTGATAGCAGGTCTAGAGAAGTGGAGACCGTCCGTATCGGAGACAAGCTAACATTCAGAATCGAGATCCCAGAAGACAGTGAGTCCGAATCTATGAAACAATTTTAATCAATCGATCCGAACGAGTCTCGCTGAGCTCACTTCCGCTTTCCCGTTTTCAACTGTCTGTAGCTCCTTACGGAATCTTTGCTCGAAGCTGCGTCGCCATGGCTAAGGACTCCAAGAGCACGTTCCAGATCATCGACGACGAGGGGTCGGTAGCCTTTTTCGACGCGTACCTTGCGTAAACGAGTTACAAACCATTAATCCTTGTCGTTCGTATTCACAGCTGTCCCGTGGATCCGTCGATCTTCCCGAGCTTCACGCCCGATGGTAACGCTCTTCAGTCCGTCTACGAGGCATTCAGATTCACCGAGTCCTACGGCGTGATCTTCCAGTGCAATGTCAAATACTGTTTGGGACCTTGCGAACCGGTAACGACGCGATGCGAGTGATTATTCACGTTCGTTCATCGAGAGAAATTAAGAAAAAACGTTTGTTCGCAGGCTGTGTGCGAGTGGGGACGCGAATCCGTGGAATCGTGGGGCAAGAGGCGCCGAAGAAGCATCTCGAACGGCACGGAGGAAAAGGCGGAGGACATGACGCTGTCCCAGGAGATCCTCGTCCTCGACTTCGGCGACGAGAAGCAGTCGGACTTTTTCAAGAGCGACGCCAGTATAGACTTCAACGAAGCAGGTAATTCGTAGTTCGACTGATACGCGGTCGTCGAGTTGAAGTCGATGCGATATATTGAACGTTTTCTCTTCACAGACAAGACGGTGACCATAGTGGAGCCCTGCCCGACGAAGACTTCGGTTCTTGTTTTGGGTGTGACCTGCGCCCTCCTGGTTCTCATCTACGTTTCCACGATCTTCTGCTACTACATGAAAAAATGGTTGTCGCCCCGTAAAACCATGCCTTGAGAAAATTTCCAACGTCGCTCGACGAAGGTGACAACGGGGGTAGGAACGTGAAGTAGCGGGAGTTCAAGCTAGATCGGCGAAAAGGAAAAACGTTCCAAAATTAAGCGCGAAATCGCTCGGCTCGCGCGCGACGAATCCGAAAGACGCGCGTTCGGAGCCAACGAGTCGTCGACGCGTGGAAAATTTGCGTTTTCCACGCTATTTGTTCGCGCGTTCCGAGAACAGATGACCGGTGCGCTCGTTTTTTCCCGCGCGGATGTTCCTCCTGCCGATCGATTTCGAATTCGTCGCGATGCGCTCGTCCGAGAGCGATTTAACTATAAAAATCCATAAACTTGGACTCCCTCGGGAAACTCGGTACTAGAATTCGAGACGCGTTTGAGGCCCGAGAAAGAAGAAGGGAAATCAAGGGCACATTTAAGCAAAGAACAAAATTCCGAGTATCGCTCGCGATAATGTCGGATGGGGCATCGCGCATTGTAAAAGTCACGAGTCGTTTGTGCAACGGCCCGAACGGCATCTTTTCATCGGTGATGGTAAAACGCGCCGTCTCCCTCTGTCGTTGCGCGCTCGTAGAACGCTTTAAATATAATTTGCGCGCGACGCTAGACGGTACATATCGCGGGTGACGACGGAATCACGAGGCGTCGGACGCTCTTGTAATGGGCAACCGGCATCGCGAGTATCGGGGATTCGATAGTTTTTTACGTGTACAACGATATCGGTAGTAGGCGTATCAGTTTTTCGGATCATTTTACGGGACAATATCTCTTAATGCGCATACGTATTTTTATGTCTGACTTATTCATTTTTATACATACCTACTATTTATCGCGCGTATCCGATCTTTTAGATCGCATGGGACGAAGATCGCAAGGATCTCGCGTGCAATATCTCGTGGCGAGTCGCGGAATGTTTTCTTTTTTCTCGAGGACGACGAAAACCTGGCGAAATGCGTCTCGGTTCCTCGCATCGAGAAAAATCAATCCTCGACCCGCGGACGACTACGTTCTTTTTCTTCGAAGGCCCAGGAGTCTCGCTTGGTTAATGTTCGAATCGATTCGTCGATCGGGTGAACTCTTCGAAGACCGATCGAGAGAGCCGAACGTTCACCGAAGGAGAGCTCCACCTTAAAGTAAACACAGGGACTCCCTAACGAGAGGAATACGTTGTAACTACACTTTATTTAAAGACATCATAGACACAGCTAACTGTCTTCTTATCCCATAAAAGCTACTTCTGATCGGGTTGCAAGGAGAGCTAAATGGAAAGCGAGAAATTATCTTTTCATAGTATGCTTTCCGATTTCGAAACGTCGTCGAACGGTGAATAAACCGCCCCCAGACCCGGTTCCGATTACTTTTATGTTCATCTTTCCCCAACGGAAATCGACTTGTAACCCGTATCGAGACTAGCAATATTTAAAGGTTCACGCTTCACTAACGTCTCTAACGATACAATTAGCGTTTAAGGTAGGAGATAAATGGAGCATTTAAGCGTACGCGAAAGGAATAGAAAGGAAGAACGAATGGGCAACTAAAGAGAGTACTCATTAATCACTGATGAACCGCAAGAAGCAATCTTATTTTTGAGAATCGATCGGTTATTTCGTATGTCTATACTCTGTGCTATCGTATTTCGATCGATCGTTTCTATCAGTTTGGTACCATTATTTTACTCGAATAGGCCATTTCAAGATTTTTGCGAGCGATGTGCGTTGAAACGTGACGTGGATTTATCCGAATACGCTATCGGTTCGGAGAAATCCCAGTTGCGATAATATCTCGATGTTGCGGAAATGTCACAGAATTACGGATGATTCGAGATTAAGCTTTAATCGAGCGTGATCTTGTATCGAAGCGGAAAATGATGTTGACTGCATTTATCGGTACGATTAAAACGGATTTCGAAAGGAAGCCCCAATTCAGCCCCTGCGTGGGTAGAAACGAGTAAATCGAGTGTACATATTATTGGATCGGTAGACACTCGTTGTCAGATAGAGACACGCATACACGCATCAATATCACACGTACTTGTACTCTATTTATGTACGCGATCGTTTTAATAATTAAACAGAGATCAATTTTGAAGACTCTCTTTCCAATCCCTCCTTCCGTTCGGAAATTGAACGTAATTCTTAGCAAAAGTTTAAGTTAATCAACTCGTCGAATATGCATGTACATGCAATTGAATTGGAAATAGATTATCACGTTTTTCCATAAAAATGAGAACTAGACAAATATAGAACAGTATTGAAAACAAATATTCTCTGTTACGTATCTGACGAACAATGTTTTCGTTACATACGGGAAATTCCGGCGGACTAGTCTTGGGCATCGGCTCTAGACGAACGCGAAAGATCTCGTTGGCAATGTCTCCTCGAAACTCGCTATCATCGGCCGTCGATCGGACGTGCCGTGGAATTCTTACACAATCGAACGCGCGTAAACAAATTGAAACAATTATTGGTCGACGGCCAACGAATGGTCCGGGCTTGTGATTAATCTTCGCGTAGAAGCGAGCGCGCGTGAGTTTATTACGGTGGCAAATAATAATGTGAATCACTCGATACGTTTGCGACCGATGAATAGTCTCGGTCGGCTGTAGATAAAAATAATTGCGTTTAAAAATAGACGACGGTTGCACTCGTCGAAAGAACAATGCTTTTAAAACGAATTAGATGGTTAACGTGCAACGATGATTGAATTTATAAAACGTATCGGTCCTTACGAAGGGTTTGTCAGAGATCGAATAAAAAACTGCTAACAGTTTGCGAACATGAAACGCGTCTAGCATTCTGGTTCCGTGAAAAAACGCGTATCATTGACGAGTCGCGGTTCAACGAGGTTTCAAAGGCTAGCGTTAATCGATAAGAAATTTAACGAGCTTAACTCCTCTCGACCCTCGAAGGCAACAGTTATCTGGACTCCGGATGATAGTAAGTATTTTCAGCCACTCATCGAAACCAGGCTTCGCAACATCGACGAGGCGAACTAAACAGCTGCGAACGAGCCAGTGAGGCTTAAATCAATAGCATGAACAAACGCGAATACAAAGAAAACTTTTAAAGCTAACAATGCGTTTTAAAAAAAGAGGAGTTGCGGATAAATCCCGGAATTTTAGCCGCGTCCTTTAATTTTTTACCGCTTGATCGATAAAGCGAGCCGTAGCGTAGCGGAGCATTCGAGGTCAGAGTACATGTATGTGTGTGAATGAGAGAGAGAAACAGTGAAACCTGTCGTAACGATTTCGCGGTCGAATCGTAGTTTTTCGCGGAAACGGACTACTACGTATGCAACTTGAATACGGAAAATGGTCGCCTGTCAGTTTCGAAAGCTGATACAAGTCATAATCATCCGTGTCGTCCGTCTTTCGTCGTCGAGTCAAAGGCGAGCGCATGGCAACCTCGTCAACCTCGATACGCCTTCGCCAATGATAAGATAAAGGTTAGCGCGTGTGTAAGTACGTTCGCAAAACTCCGTGGGCGTTGTTACATTTCGCTTTGCTCGTCTGCACTTCGATCCTCGTGGCTCGAGTCTCGACGAACGCTCGCTCTTTCGATAACGATGCCAGCTTCTTTTATATATTCCTTCGTTCCTTCTTTGTCCCGAACGAGATAAGGGAAACGAACGGGTGGCAAGACACGCGATATAAGCGTACAGACGAAAACACGAAACGTAGAATCTTTACTGAAAACCTCGAAACGGTCGTGATTTAGCGAATCTCTCGTTCCGCGAGGTTAAGCCTCCGAGTTATCGCAGCCGCAGGTACGTCATGCGCAGGTATGCACGAGTAGGCGCCATCGTGCGACTGCCCACGGAGAACGCGTACGTGTATAAATGTGGTTTCGCGTTTGTATGAGTACGTGTGTACGTACGTGGGCAAACGACGAACGATGCGACCAACTGTAACGTTTGTTAAACCGCTTACGAATTACGTTATTTATATATACATACGTATGCATGGACGTCAAGTACCGCTGATCTAGCTGAAATTTCTTTCCGTCGAGACCTGTTTCCTTTAAGCAACACGCGTTACCGCTATCCTTTCATTAATAATTGCCATTCGATTGAACTTTCATTTCGTTTCTAATAACCCACGATCGGACAACTTGCACATATGTATAGGTAATTTGATTCTGGGGCAATTCTTCAGGTAATTTGATTCTGACTAATTATTCTTCAAAACTACATATTAAGTTCAAATGATGAAATCCGGTATTGTTCTCCGAATATCGTGATGGCATCGTTAATTCAAATAAACGATAACGACATCTTCGCGAAACAGACATTAAATATAATCACTGTTACATAATATCACCCATACGTACATATTTGCTTATCGCTTTTGGCGTAGCACGGAAAAAATTCAACATCGATTAATCTAAAAAGTTACGATTCTCTTTTTGACACATCGCTAAACTAGACAATAATATACTCGTTAATAAATCAAAGTTGTAGTCACGATCGAGCGTTGTTACGCAACGCACATGTTTATCGTTTCGACATGGAGCTAAGAACCAGAAAGACGTTTAAAGCGTATTCAGTTCCGCGACTCTAATTCGAGTCGCCGAGTCGTTTATATTTTATCATTCCGAATCGAGATGAAAATCTTTTATCCGAAATAGAAAACTGATAAAACACGTAAAAGTTAAAATAAGCTTTGCGAAACCCGCATGCAAACATCAATAAATTTAGGAATTCCCAAGCGTTCCACAAATTTTCCGAAATATCGAATACCTACTCGACCCTGTCTGAGGCGTTCGAACGTCGAAGCTCGATATTAAACGTAAGGCGTGCAGTAGCAGAATTCTTATGCATATGTAGTCTGGTTTATCTAAGCGATTAGATCCGAAATGTATACACGTTCGCGGGACAGTGGTATGCGAACGCGAACACCAACGCTTAAGCGATGGGGCGATGGTGCACGTGTGGCGCTCTCCCAGTTAGCGCGTACATAAATAAACTCCGGTTATAAACGCGGCACCGGGATTTTAGCAAGTGCCGCTCTTCGTTGCGAACAAAAGAGGAAAGAATGCGCATTTAATTTCACGTTATTATGTCGAACATTTGTTACGCCTACGATCCAGAGAGCTTCGACGGTGAATCGAGAAATCGTCGGGACCTCCGCGACGAATCAAAGACCGAAAGTATAATTAGTTGAATGGAGCAACGGAGCGAGACCAGGACAGAGTATGCGCGTAGCGGAGCGATATCGCGCGTTGGACGAAAGCCAATCTCTCGCGCTCGAAAGCTCGAAACGGTTTCAGGCTCGGACGAGATTCGATCAATCGTCCGAAAGAAATACTGTACCTGCCTACTACCTAACGCTCGGGTACGCAGGCGACTCCTCGTCTAGCGCTTGCCAAGAACTCCGCTCGAACGGTGCCTCTACGATCAAGCGTATTTCAACGCGAAGCAAACGGAGTAGACTCGAGTAACGGAAATGATGATGGTTTAACGTGGTTTTTGCCAGCGGAATCGACGACCGCTACGCCCTTTTTTTTCACTGGCAACATTCTCGCCTTACTCGTACGGTCGTATGAGTAAGGTAGGGTAAGGGTAAGGGCCACGCGAGCATCACGGCGGTCGGCGGCACGCATCGGACGAAGAAGACAGAGGTGTCGCGAGTCGAGACGAGGCGCTATGTAAAACCTTTCGTCTCGCTTCCTCTCATTCTCGATTCATTCTTATACCATCGAAGATAGGTAAACTCGACTCGTACGATAGAACGTATGTATCTACTACCTGCTTGCGTATATATGTACGCGAAAAGAGAGCAAGGAAACCCAAGGCTACGAACCTGAGAAGACGAATGTACATGGGATGGAAAGAGAGAAAGAGAAAGATTATGGTCGGCGCGGCGTACATCATTTGGGCGCCGAGAAGTCTGGCGCGACCAGGCCAGGCCAAAGGCGCGTCTCTGGTTACGCGACCATTTGGGGCGCCAAGCACGGAGCGGAGGCGAGCGGGAACGACGGGCGGATAAACGGGGAAAACCATAGGAGGGCAAAGAGGAAGAAGGAGAGGGAAAGGTCGGTGACGAGAGAGGAGGAGAAGAGGAGAGAAGGTAGGCGTCCGAGCCGAGCATCGTAGTCGGGTTTTGAACCGGGGAATCGCGTAGGGTGGCGTTCGGGACGGAGAGAAGGGCGAGGGGGAGAGGAGAGGAAAGAATCAACGAAGGGGCCCCTGGCCCCTGCCTCTGCCGGCTACATTCCACTATGTATTCCAGCGAGACGCGAGTTTTCAAACATGGCTACTCGCCACTGAACGCGATAAGTAGGTCCACGACCGATCCTACGACGCGCACACACGCTCGACCTTACGAACCACGTACTCGTAAGCTCCGTCCTTGTCTAATCGACAGGTCTCTCAGTTTCTCCCGGATAATCTCCGCTCTCGGTATGATTCCCTCTCGTCGTAGCCCGTAGCAGCAGCGGCACGGCTCGGTTACTTCCCCCTGAGCCGCTGTCCGCTACTCTATCACACATTCGTACACGGACGCAAACCCAGAGGATTCCCCCTGCCCCTATGACACCGTCGGGTTCCCTGGTGTTCCCCTCTCGCTCCCTGGCCCTCGCGCCGTAACCCGAACAGTCCGGACGGCCCGGCCGCGGCCGCGGCCGACCGAGCTGGCGACACCCTGTCTGGCAAGACCGCCCGAGCACTCGGATGAAGGAGGGGAGCCCTGGCCGCTGCGTTGCCACGTCCTCGGGCTGCGCCTACCTTCGGCCCCAAGGACAAATCCGATGAACGTGCCAGCCGACGCGTCGTGGTGTACTTAGGCGACTGCCGGTCTGCTACCGCCGCACCGCTTTCCACGCGATATGCCGATGCATACGCCTTGTGCCTCACCGCTTACCGATATTATTTCACCGCGATCGTTCTCGCATTCGCTACCCGTCGATTTCCAACTCATGCAACTACGTATATACGTATATCTGAAAGTACTCCGTGTTCTATGTACCCTTACGTACGCGTACGGGTACGTGAGGCAAGTAAATTCCGGATAGGAAAGAGATAAAACGATGAGAAGAGGGGACGTCGGATTCCTTCGACGACTGGTAGAAAATACCAAAAGGATGAGGCACGCTTACAAAACTATGCGAAGGTCCGATCGCGTTCGAACGGCAGGTATCTATCTACATGTTCCTCGACGCGTGTATTAAAGAATCGCCGATCTCCCGCGGATGTATTTAGGAGAGACTGTCGGGTATGACCAATGGTGCGAGAATAACCAACCGAGATTCTTGGAAATGCAGTAGGGTGCTCCTTCGTGGAACCGCAGAAGGATCGGTCTCGGTTTCTGCCGGTGGCGCGAATCGTGGAAATTTACGAGGCCTCGGGTCTCGTTTCTAGCCGTCCCGCTCGCTCCTCTTCTTTACCGAAAGTATCTATATACATGCGTGCAAGTGTACGTATGGCTAACGCGAGGTTTGCGTCATTGCTCGTAGGTCTCTCCGCGTCCGCGTCCGTGTCCGTGTCCGTATTCCGTGCACCGTACACCCCGCGGCCTACGTGCCTCTCGACGACATGGCAACTGCGCTCAAAGCTAAACATATTAACCGTCGGCTCGCGCCGCAAAAACAACATGATCTCATTCCGCTACGTATATGCGAGGAACGTGCGATTCGCATGCACGCTTCGAAATCTCGCTCCACGATAAGACCGAAGGGGTGAAACAGCAACGAGAAAACGATGATTAGACCGAAGGAAAATCGTCGACAGCGGCGAATACACAACAGGCCATGATGACTCGGAACGGTAGCTCGGTAGAACGTCGCCAATAAACAGTAAAGAATAATACGGATCGCATTACCCCGATCCCTCCGGGGTCATAATAACAGGACCGACTTCGACCCTAACGAGACTGCCGCTGCGCGACCAGTTAAGCCGAGCTAACACGGCCAGGGTCGCTTTTCCTGGAAAACGAAATCCCCTCGCCTCTCCCGGACCCTTCCCTTTGTTCGATGCCAATAAAACTTCCTAGACGACTCGCCGCGTTGGCGCTCGATCTCGGCCTGAGGCAGGCTTTCGAGAATTGTACCGTCTACGAAGTCTGACGTAGGTCTTCAACGATTTAACCCAGATAACGCGCCTAATCCGAGTCGTCCCCTCGACTATTTTCTTCTCGCTTGACGTTCTTTCCGTTTCCGCCGAAATTGAATCTAATCGGAGAGGCGAATAAAGGTGGCATTTGGACTATGCGAATCTGTACCACGGAAAATTCTGCGTAACATACGCGAGAAACGTACGAGCATGCATCGAGAAACACGAAGCGGCGAGAGAAGAGAAGGCATGGTCGAAGAATCGAGCACTGAGCAACGAGCGAGGAGAAAGGCGAGCAAAAATCGCGGCTCCATGCTGGCTAGCGCGGTTCGAGAGAGCTGGTATAGAGCGAGGCGAACGGGTATGCGGTCGCTCGTACGAGGTACGGCAGACAACATGGCGCCGAGAGCGTCGTCACGCCGGCGTGACGTTTCCCGCGCGCGTCATTAACGGAAGTGAGCACGCAAAATGGCGGAATTTTACAGTGGAGAGGTGTGAAAGGAAAGAGAGAGAAGAGGGGCAAGAGTGGAAAGAATGACAGAGAGAGAGAACGGCGAGAGGGTGCGAAAGGAGAGGGGGCGGGTGGGGCGCCTACGGGCGCGGGCAGTCAAGCGAGATGACGAGAAAGAGAGGAGTCGGTGGAGGTTAGGTCGGTGGCGCAAAGAAAGAAGAATGACTGGTGGCCGGCGGTGGACTAGCGCCTGGTGCTGTTCGAGGGGCGCTTACTGGATAGAGCAACGAGGACGGACGACACAGCGTCCTCGGGGGGAAGAGAGAAAGCTGGACAGTAAGAGAGAGCATGAGTGGGGGTGAAGCGGCGAGCGACCGAGAGTGCGGTGAAACAGAGAAGAAGTGAGAGAGATAAAGAGAGATAACGGGGCGGAGCGAGAGGGGAAGGGAAAGAACGTTTCAGTGGGAAGCAGCCGCAGTCGTAGCCGATGGTGGGGATGAAAATTAGTTACGGCATCTACCAAGACCTAAAAGGAACTCCGTGCGCGGCGCGGCCAGGCCACTTCGTGCAATGTTACGCGTTAAGGTAACCCCGTGCGTCGTTGGCAGTGCCCGATTTCGAAGCTCGTCGTTGTCGCCGTCGTTCTTGTTCCTGTGTTCGACGTGACAGCCATCGTCACGGTGTTCGAAAGTTCTCGCGTCATCCGTGCGAATACGCGTACGTACGTACAATCGGTAGCGCGTTATGGCTCATGGCGTGAGCGAGGCGCTCGGCGAAGGAAGTTCGGTGAAAATGGTGCAACAGAAACAGCAATCGGTTCACCAGCAGCAACAGACCGCGAGGAAATCGATCGGAGCGATGGGCAGCAGACGGATATTCGCGCCAGCCTTCAAGCTCAAGGTTCTCGATTCGTACCGAAACGACATCGACTGTCGCGGAAATCAGCGGGCGACCGCGAGGAAGTACGGAATTCATCGACGTCAGATACAAAAGTGGCTACAGTGTGAAGATAATCTGAGAAACAGTTGCACCGAGAGTGGAAATACCGCGTCGACGACGGTGATCTCTGCCGCGAGTGCATCCAAGTCTGATAGTGCCGTTGCCGTCACCGTTGCCGTGACGGAAGCCGCGGGGCCTGCCGTGACTCCAGCAGCGCCGGCCTTGAACCTCAGCCTCGCCAGACTGCACGGCGACGAGCTGGCTACGCAGCAAGGGCCCCCACCTCTTCTTTCTCATCCTCCTCGTCCTCGCGGTGGTTCGCCCTCTTCACCCCGATACGCTCCTCCATCCGGCGCCGTCGCCACCGCGACGTCGGTTCCGTCCGGCGTCGCCCGTCTCGGTTATCGCGAATATTCCGGGAATTCGGAGCAACGACATCCGCGAAATGGTGAAACGATAGAAGAACGAGTACGGGTAACGATGGACGGGCGTATTTACGATCGAGAATCCAGCGATTACTACGTTTTAAACGCGGACAACGGCCTAAATTTCGATGCTAGAACCGAGCCGAAAGTTTATCAAAATCTGACATCCTATCGCGTATCTCACGGTTGTTACGACATCGATGAGAAAGAAACCACGATCGCGAGTAATCACTCTCCGCTTCCTCGCAGCAGCGAAGGTCATCATCGATCCGAACAAATTTACGGACCAGTGGACTCGCCGATCGACGGAAAATCGACATACGGATTGCCGCCGCTAGCGCCGTCGGTGATAAAGACGGAGCGAGCGAGCCCAGACGCGGCGGCGACGCCAGGGCCGTGCGAGTCGTCGAGCTCCCCCGGCCTTGCCAGGCTCTCGCTCTCGCCGCCCGTTTCGCTTCCACCCGGTTCCAACACCGTCTCAGAATCGGGCTCATGTTCTTGCTCTTGCTCTTGCTCTTGCTCCTGTTCCTGCTTCAACTCCGTTCGCTTCGACTCGTCGCCACGGTCCTCCGCGAGTCCGTGCCTGCTGCATGTGCACGGCCATGCACAAGCTCGCGGGATCGCGAACGCTTCACCGATACCGGATTCTGAGAATCCGATGCCGTCCATGCTTCAGAGAGAGTCGACGGATCCGACTCTGGCTTGTATCGGGGAGAAAGGAACGAGGAACGTTTTGGAGGAGTCTGAAATCGGCAAGACTGTGGTCAAGGAAGAAGAAATCCATTCGGAGGAAGAGGAGGAGACAGCAACGACAACCATCGGGGAAGAGGAAAGGGAGCCGGCATCATCCTCGTACGTCAATCATCGGCGACCACCTGCCGTTACTGGCTTCGGTCTCGCCGATTCCCGTCCCGCGAGCCCCGTGTACAATCGCGAAGGATACTCGTTGCCTTCCAGCCCCCGCGGACCCGCTAGCTCCGGAAGATCCAGCGCCAGTTGCTCTGACAGCGAGACGGATCCCCTCGATTGCTCTTCCGTCGGTCAGAATTCGTCCACCGATCATCTCGCTCGACGTCGATCCTTCTCATTGCGATTCAAGTTGGATGTTCTCGACGCGTTCCACAGAGACGTCGGCGTGGCTGGAAATCAGCGAGCCACCGCTCGTAAATTCGGTATAAATCGACGCCAAGTACAGAAATGGTTAGGCCAGGAGACGGAGTTAAGAGGCGAGATCGCACTTCGCGGAAACTCACGGCAACGATTGGGCCCTATCCAGGATGCCGCTTCCGGTGAGTCACCGGTGGATCTGAGGACGTCGTACCACGTTTCTGGCTTATCGCACGATCGGAACGAAGCTGAATACGAGCGATCGCCACCGCCGCCGCAGCCGCAGCCGCATGTTTACTGCTTCGTCGTCGGTTCTCCATCGCACGTACCATCACCGTACTACCACCGACAACCTTCGATGGCCATCGACGCAACTTCCGAGACCGAGCCTTACGTTTCTTGCGACTCCTGCTGTATGTCCATGGACGGGAATGCCGTGTCATCGGCCACGTCCTGCTTCCAAGAAGCCTCCTCGAGAGGTTCTTGCTACTCGGACTCGCGCACGAGGGTCTACTGCTATTCTCCGCGAGAATATTGCTCGGAAGTCGTCCCGATTCCCGAAAATTCAGAGGAACCGCCGGCTTCTTCGCCGTTCAAGAGACAACACTGCACTCTCGCCTGTTACTACGAATTGTCTCCGTCGTCGCCGAAGAGGCTTTGCTTGGATGAAACGGTCGGAACGAATCCTTGTCGACAGGCACCTCCACAAGATACGCCGTTGTGCTTGGTCAAGCCAAAGAGGCTCATCGACGCTTCTCCGTCGAGAACAGAACCGGTGACGAGCACGGTGTCGACGCCTCCGGCGTCCGCCGCGCCCCCGACTTCGTCAATCACCTCAAAGAAGGATGCCATCCTGTTCAAGCCGTATTTGGATAATCCAGTGAGCAAACCAGTGAAGGAGAACGCCGATCAGAGGGCCCTGTCGCCGGTCACCAGCCGGAACATCGTCAACAACAACAACAACTGCCAAAGTATCTGCGATCTAAACGAAGGCAGGGGTCACGACTACGCTCTTGAACTTAGTTTAAGACTGCCCGTGTCTTGGAGGACTCACCCGGGTCCGTACGCCGAGTTCCCTCAGGTCAGGAGCGCGTTCGTTAGGTATCCAGCAAGTCCCCGTTACGGTTAATCTTTCGACTGCGTAAACTTGACCGAAAATACTTTCTCGCTTTTTCATTGTTGCATCTTGGAACGCGCGATCGTATCGTTTTTTCTTTAAACAGATTAGAATTTTTCTAAATCGAAGTACCACGGAATCGATGCTAAACGTCCAAGACGAGAATTCTTACGATCAAGCCGACGTTATCGTTAGAAACGGTAGTTCGGAATTGTTTCGCGACATATCGATTCCGTGGTATCTATCGGGCAACCAGGACTTTCCGAAAAGGATCCACCGGGGAAGGATCGATGGGTACGTGATCCGCGACACGTCGCTGTGCCACGTAAATTTATCTCTTCCCCGGATCGTCGGTACCGCGTTACGCATCGCGATAAAGTCTTGATCGGCGATTGGATGGGCCGGTATATACATAGAAGGAGATTGCAATGTGATCGCGTTACTGGTCTGACGTCTTCTTCAAGCTTCGCTTCCTCTGGCCGCGTGAAAACTGAAAATCCCAGTGAAGATACGCGAACAACTTTTTTTCGCAGCCGCTTTATCGTCGAGATTAGCGCGTATCGGCTAGGCCGTTTAGAGGTCGAATACTGCTCACTATAATTGCGGAATTATGTCAGTCCCGCGCGATACCGATCGCGCGAGGAACGCTCTCGAGGCATCGAGGCCGTTGCACAATCGCGTGTCTTAATGTTCCCGGAAAGTGCTTGGATTCGCGGTCGGTATTGGGAACGAAAAACTTTCCTTGTTCTGTCTCCCTCCTCCTTCTCTCTCTTCAATTCCTTTTCATCGGGCGATGAAGCTTTCCACGAAGTGGTCATGGCCTGTTCGTTCCACGCTTTGTCGAGAGTCGACCTCCAGATATCGCTTAATTGCTCAAAGAATTTCTTCCATTCGCGCACCGTGCGCAAGTATTACGACAGAGTCTCGTCTCTGTCTATTTCCTTTTCTCTATTCTTTGCCCGTCTTATCTCCCTTCCCTCTCTGCTAGCTCGTTCACAATTTTCTCTCGACTCGTTCCCGTTTCCTTTCTCCTCGATCAATCGCTCGTAAATGTGCGCGTACGTATCGAACGACTTCATTAGAATTTTGTGAGAAACCGCGCTGTCTCTCGTCCGTCGCTATTTTTATAACGCAACCCAGAGGAGGAAGGAACTGAAAAAGGTTGAGGAAATACTCGACGCAGCAAAAAAATCGTCGCTACCGTTTCCGTTCGTAGCTGAGCGCCCCGTACCGATTCGTGCCTTTTCTCTCGCCGATTTCGGAATAAACGCGTACTCACGCATATCACATAAACGCGGACAATGCTTGTGCGTTATCCATAGATTTTACGTAGTCATATACAGAACTATATTTTGTATAAATTTGTATCTCTCGATCGAAAGTAACGTAAGGAACATCGAACGAAGAACTTTTTACTACCGTCAATTAAGAAAATTTTAACGATCGTACGAACGTAACGCGTAATTCGTTGCGTTCGTACGATAGCGATCGCGGAGGGCGATCCGTCGAAAACGCTCCAAAATACCCGTGTGCCTTATACGATTATACACACGATACATACGCATTAACGTTAGGTCGTGTAGACTCGCGCTCGCGAAAATGGACCACGAGATGTGTGATTTCTTCGATCGGATAGCAAATCGTAACGAGTATCTCTGTTTTATCGAATTTATAACATCATAGGACATTGGTTTTAATTGTGATTTCTCGATCTTTTTAACTATTATGCCCGTTTTTTAATCTTGACAGCAATCGTATCGATCGATATGAAAAAAAGACGAGTCACGTTTTGCCATCCGGTCCTATCGTTGTATAATTTATTCACGCTTTCGGTGCAACGTTTTACCGTACGTTTCACGGTTTTATCAATAAGAGTAAGCGCATACGTATCCCGTCTGGCTTGTTTCGATTCTCGGCGCGATAAGGTCGTACATTTTTATCGTCAAACGACCTTCGCGATATCGCAACGCGACTAATAACGGCGTCTGAATCAGTGGAGACGATTACTGTAAAAGCTCGGAAATACGATCGCGTCGGGCCTTCGGATTCCCGATAATCGATCGACAGTGTCATTTCATTCCGGATAAACGTACGCTATCGTAAGAACCGTGGTACAGCGACGCAGTGGTACAGGGATGGTACGCAGCGCGTTCCGCGAGAAAGTTTACCGAAAATAGCTACAGAGTTCCACGAACGTTCCGCGATCCCGTAATTGAACGGGTCGCTTCGAACGAGAGCAATTTTGTAAATTACCGTCGCAGACGGAGCGCTTACGTCAATGTTTCAATATTCAGGCTCGATCGAGCTCGTTGCAATGCGCGCGGCTAATCTTCGCGCGTCCCGTTATCGCCCTTAAACCGTAAAGCTGCAAGCCGTAACGACGAAAGTACGATCCCGAGAATCGGAAGTTGCCACGATGGACGAAGGAAACGCGCGTTAGCCTTGTCCGTGTTCGCCGATGAAGTCAAGGTGGCAATGTACAATAAAATGTAGCGTAATCGTAAGCCATAATGAATTACATAATGCCATAACAACATTTTACATAATAAACGATAGCGTCGAACCGAGCGACGATGCGACCATGAGAGAAAGAGAGAGTGAATGCGCGTGTGCGTGAAGACAGATCCGAGCGTGTATTCGGCGTGCGCACAGCCCACAAGAGTCTATTAAATGAGGCATAAAGCACTGTGTATTTCCAAAGTCCACCAAACTGTGCGAGGACAGTGAAGGAAACGAAGGAGTGAGAGAGGGAGGGAATCACACGCGAAGGGAGGAAAGTTTGGTGGGCGAGCCCCCGCGCATTAAAGTCTGTAGGCAGAGACGCGTATATGCGCATACGCGTACACGCATGGAATAAATAATTATTACGTTATGAAGCATAATGCTCGTGTATCGTACATGTACAAAGAAATTTCTATATACATTATACATACTATATTATAGCGTTGAAAGATAGACCGAGTTTATATACATATATATATATTATATATATATTATATACATAAATATGTATATGTATACATGATAATTATTATATTTTAATACGAGATCAAATTGTGTAATATTGTAGAACGAAACGGCTGAGGAATAACTCGCCCCGGTGCCTTTCAGAAATCGCTCGTGTGCCTTAATCGGTTCGCCAAGTGGCGAAGAGGAATCGCGAGGAGCAAGGTGTCTCGCGTCGACGGAACGAGCCGCGTGTCCGACGGCTGGATGTATTTTTTACATGTTACGACGACGTACGGTACCTGTGTCATCTCTTCGCGGTGAAAACGAAGCGTACGAAAAAGTACACCGGTGACTCGTCCGACCGTGTAATAATATCGCAATATCAGTATTCAGATTTATTCGTCTATTTATTGGTCACCGTTTCGACCGCGTAAAACGAAAAAATATTGTATTTTGTTCTCGCGTCTCCATTTTTCGTCGTCGATGAATGAGATCGGTTCAAGCGATTCGTTTATTTTCTCCTTCCCTTCGAAAAATATGTATGTCGTCTGTCCTCCGTCGAAACGATAAACGTCGATCGTCGACGATCGACTTGTTCGTGTATTTACGCCGTATCGTAATTTTCCAGTGATAATCAAACGAAAATATGAATAGCCTATATAGTTATGTATTGAGAATTCGGTTCAAATTCGTAACCATCTTCGACATACAATGTAGGGAAGAGGGAGAAAGACGAGCATCGTCCATGGATCTTTTTTTGTACGCTCGATCAAAAGAATATCGTTGTATCAAATAAATACTGTATTATATATACACGCAAGCGTAGGCTACGAGAATTTCAGAGAAAATATAGAGACTATTTTGAAGAAACAACCCTGTTTTGTCATCTGTATCCTATGAAACCTACTTCCTTTTCCAGCACGTAATTTTTAACATCGACGCAAGATTCTCCGTTTATCGAATAAAAGAAGATTTCGTCTTTTCGCGATACGTCACCTATCTACTCTGACGTACTTTCTGCGCTATCATCGAAAAGTTATATTCCCGGAAATTCAATTACATTGCAACGTTCCGTCGTTTCGTATCGAAACGCAATAATGGCTGCGCAATATTTTTCTTAACTACGATTAGTACCAGCAAACTGTTACTCACGCATCGCATAGACATAGACGGATGTGTCGGTACGTGGCAGACCGAACGTCTCGGAAGTCGAGATAAGGAAAGGCGCATCATGGAAGAAATTAAAACTTGATCTAACCATTCGACAAAAATCGACGACGTTGAACGAATGCACTTGCGTCGCTTTACGTGCTTTCGCCCCCGTCGCGAGGTCGAATGCATTTTCATATTTATGTTCGTGCACGTGGTAAATACATGTGTACTTATGCACGGAAATATAACGCGAGGGACAGTGTAAATAACAATTTTCGTCAGTCATCGCGCGTTTGCGAGGAACAGAGAGGCGAGAGATAAGCGGAGGAGGCTGACTCGTCCGTTGAAAGCAATCGCGACGGATGCACGTTGCACGATCCGTAATCGATGCGACCGATGCGCATTGTTTCCGTTATCGTACCGGTTGGTATAGGATCCACGATCGAACAGCGCGTACATACACGCTAAATACATACTACGTACCGCATACTTGTCCGCTAAACTTTCTAAGCACGCAATCGTGCGCGTTCTTGTTCATCGGCCACGGCTACACACTCGCGTCGATAAATATTACGTAAACGTGCTTTTTTCTTTCCTGTCGGCGATCGATCGTTCTTAAGACTGAACGAACTGTTTGAAAGAGGAGAAGCGTGGAAGGAATCGCCATTTATATCAGGCGCATGATATGTACCGTCTTAACGTAACCATATTGCGCATACTTACGCAAAGACGAAACGAATCGCGGTTTTTAACGAACGTTTCTTTCCAGCCGCGGAGAGATCGAAGAATGCAGTGCGTGCAGCTGCACACGTGCGTGTGACGCAACGCGTTCCCATGTACGTATCTCATATTCATAAGCTGCAACCCTGCGGACTCGATTCAATCGGAATACGCGTGTACGCGATAATTAAACCGTGAACGTAATTAATTTCATATGCAACGTGGCCTACGGTAACGTGCATTACATATGTATTTACATGCGACTTCCTTCCGAATGGTTGTAAACAATTGATTCTTTGCCGTGTCTTTCTGGCTTTCATAAGTTGTCAAGTATTGTACAGGTAATCGTATTATCGACGGTGCCAGTGTAGTTACACTGTTTTATCGATGACACGTTCTTGTAATTTGCTTCCGAGATTACCCATCGTTAGAAATATCTTATCGCACCGTAGCGTTTCCCAAGGTTCGGTAATTAATGTTAAAAATCATTTAACGTAATTAAATCGCGGCGTTATCTCCCAGCTCGTAAACATTGTATTAAATGGGCTGTGAAATCCGTATGCAATCGAAAGATCAATCGACGATATTCGTCGAACGGCCCGTAATTCCTATATTAAATCGCAATAACGAACACCGTTCATTTTTATTGAGGCCAGCGCGCGTCGCGCGAAACCAGACCTTGAATCAAAGTATGACTGATGCAACGCTTCGACCAACGCCAATAATAAATGTCACCGCATGGCCTGGTCTAACGCGATTAGGAAGGGACGACCGAAATCAGCTGACCGTAAACAATTACCACTAAAATTGTAGGAGTTTACGCAGGTTCATCGGGAATAAACCCAGTTTTCTATTTCGCGCCCCGTGTAATTATTGTACATACTATTATTCTTCTGTCGCAAGTAAAGGATAACGACAACGGAACGCTTTTTCTCGTTTTTGCTTCGAGTCGTTTCGTACGCGAGAATATTTATAATATTATCCTCCCACAGTGGTCGCGTCTGTTTAGAACAGCGAACACAATTCACGAGCGAATTCCACGCGTCTGGCGTTCTCAACCGGAAACTCGAAAGGGATACCAAAAAGTTCTTGGCTTTCCTCCAATTCTCGAACGAATAACAACGCCTTGTCTTTCTCTAAGCTAAGAGATCACCCCTTCTCGGCGACGGACTCGAGTTTCGTTAGTTATTCCATCCGTGTACTTTCGTCCATTCACCGAATACGATACGTCGGACAGTGTTTACAAATCATCTGAACTTTTAGAAAACTATAAAACCGGTCCGTATTGTATCGATTAGAAGACTCATTTGACAAACGCGAAAGTCGTAATTGTTCGATCATACGTAGCACAGTGTATGCAAATATTATCGTTAGACTTGATTGAAAGGAGAAATATTAAAAAATCGTATCGTTAATCCTCTACTCGCGAAAAAATTTAGATTTTACTCACTTACCTCGTCGATGCTTCGAAGTATCAGAATGGAACGACAGAAAAGGGGTGGAACTGGAAAGATACTGTTGTTGCATCGCGAAAGTCCAGCCGGAGTTTATTTTTACCCTAGCTACATAGATTTTCGATCGTGTCTCCTGGTTATCAGCTCAATGTCCATCCAGCGATGAATTTCCTTCACCGTCTTCCGTTTTACTCTCGTTTACTTTGGTAAACGCCAAACCGAGACAATCCGGAACGCGGTCATTCTTGATCATTAATGTTTACGTGGTCTTATCAGTCTTGCTGGTTCGTCGAGCAAAGGAATTTTCCCGACGATCTCGCAGGTTCCTCGATTCACGGATCATAATCGAATGGGTGTCGCTTTTAATTCGTAAAACGATACTTGTTGCAGGTTTCGTATAGGAGCAACTTAATCAAGAGCCAGTTGTAAATGACGGAGCATTATGAATCGCCCGAGGTGAAGCCCTTATTGACCAAGGAAGACATTCGCGAAAGATATCAGGATACGTCCCTAGTCATATTTAAAGTAATACCGCGTAACCGAATATACATACATATTTACACTCTTAGAACGCGAAATTAAATTCATCTTTAGACACACGTAGTGTATACAGTATAGTACATACGTATTTAGTGTAACATCGTAAACTCGACGTCTAGATACACGTTTAGATCTGGACTATAACACTCGTACAGACATAGAAGAGTACAGAAGGAATTTTCGGCATTATGTTTTGTCATGAAATATGTATCGTAGTTTGCCGCGTCGCATGCGCAATGATTTTTACCGTTACTAACTTCTTTCAAGTCCCGCGCTTTTCTATACTTTTGCGTTAACGTAGATTAGTAAGAGTACCGAATTCAAACTCCAGACTAGTCTGGACGATTGCGCCTGAATCTAAACTTGTACGTACTGTGTCGCAGGAGCAACAGAATAAGAAAGAAATCGTGAATTATTTGACTTTCGGAACGAGCCGCAGGACTATGGAGTATAGCAGTTACGGAAATCAACCTGTCATCGTACGAAGACCGGCCGGATCTTTAACGATTCGCAACGATGGCATCGCTCGTTTCTCGGAAATGTTAACATCGATGCATCGGAAGCCTCGAGACAGTTGTACGATAAGTTGATTTACGATTTAATCGCCTCGTTTCGATGCTAAATTAAACGATCGTATTTTTATTTTATCATATTCGATTCTTCCCCAGTTTTTCCCTTCATCGATCGTTTTCTTTTGCTCGAATATTAGAATTACCGACTGTACGACATTACAAACAATTGTATCTAGACACAACTGGTATCGTTTAAAATAGTTGTACAATACATTTCCTTTTGGACATCGTTCCTTAGTTCGTAATAACTGTTCGTTCAATTTATACATACACGGTAAACATAGTTCGACGTCTACATCATCGAACGTTGCGTTCGCGTGCGTGATACAAGCAACAACGATAGCTTTATCTTATTTCTTAATCGTCATTTTTCTTGACAATAACTTCGTTTACGATTTTGTATAAAATAAATATACGACGTAGGACGCAGAGATGCGTATTATAAAGATCCACGAGTAAGCGGATTTCGATTAAAATACGAGCTAACGTTGGTGAAAGAATACAGCGTTTGACTCACGGTCCGTGGAATTCCCATCGACGATTATTCGATCGGTAGTTGCATACACGTTACGACGTAACGATCAAGTGTAGAAAATTGTCTGGGTAACTCAAATGCTCCGACATCCACTGAAGGGGAGTCTCCATGGGTGGAGTAATACCGTGCGTCAGTACTGTAACTGTAAAACGAAATATGCATTTTTACGTTGGACGGTACGAATGCATGACGCACACGTACGCTTGAATAAATATTTTACACACCATTTTTATTCTCTGGAAATACTTCGTTTAACAAATTTCCAAGCGTTTTCCTCTGACCTTCTTCATTAAGAGGTTTCACGAGTTTCTGTACGTACTTGTCTTCACTCGTGTAACACCTAAACGGTATATACTTGAAACCTTCCTCGGACTCCATGAGTTTTCGATTGACAGACCAGAATTGATCAAACTTGTCATTAAGTAAGCCAGACCATAATTGATTATGATCCTTCTTCTGCATACTAGAGACAACTTGGCTCCTGTGCTTCAATACGTCTGCTTCTTTGATACAAGAAAGAAAGTGTGCTTCTACCACTTCCCTAAAACGTCGTTGCTATGAAATGTCTCATTGTATGTTATGCATGGTAAACATTAAATTGCTTTTTTATTCACTTGTTTTGACAATGCATCAACACGTTCTCTGGAAACTTGTCGAAGTGAACGACAATATTCCAAGGCAATTGAACGTCGTTTGAGTAGATGTCTAGAAGGACACCGATCGGATAATGCCACTTCAAGGGAATACCATTGAACTCTAACCACATTTCGTGCTCCTGTTTACCATCACCTTGTATGTGTCTTATGAAGTGTTTTCGCACCTAACCCAACGAGTAAAAATGCGTGAAAGAACTAAGCACCTGGATTCAACCTCTGTCGTGTTCGTTTCGTGTTATTTACCTTGTCTGTACAAAGCGGGAAATAACTTAACCTAGGTACCATGAGATAAAATGGATCGGGCCCTTGTAATTCGCATATTTCCTCGGAGTCGAGCGTGAAACAAATGGGAATTTTTCCATCCCAAATTTCCCTCAACACCTCCCTGTCATTCGCCATTGCGGTAACGGATAACAATCGTTTATTCTTCTTTCATTCGGAGCTTCGATGACAGTCGAAAGGTTATGTTTTTCGTCTGCTGGCTGCGTCAAAAGAATATATATCAAATATTTAGCCACTCATCCGCCAGATAGCTCCACGTGCTGTAAAATATTAAAGCTCCGAAGAGCCGCGGAGAGCAACAGGTTTTAATTCGTAGCTTGGAGTATTCGAATTTCGAGTTTAACTCCTCGCAATCGAAATTGCCGGAGTATAACTTTCATTTTCAATTTCAGACCAACATATTTCTAACTAGTGGGAGGAAACAAAGAGCACTGAGAAGAAGAATAGACAATATAGAAAGTAGATAAAAGAATATTAAAGAACTAAAATGGAACGAAAATTCCTTTCCCTTCTCATTGTCTTCGATGAGTGATTCAAGCGTCGCGAGTGACTCGCGTAAAAGGAAATGCAGTAACGCAAGAAAATATGGTAGACAAGCAGATGTCGCCGTTACTTTAAATATAAATAAAGATTCGTTATCTGTCGAGCGAAGATGTCGGGCAAGCAAGCATATTATCGGTAGGGACCTTTGAACTTAGAGACGGCAGGAAGAAAAGAAAACTCGCTTCGCCGTGCCGGTTTCTTTTAATCGGAACGATAAAGGTCGGTCTCAGTCGGTTCGTTCCGACCGATTATGATTAGGTAGTCGTGTTTTAAATGTAATCAGTACATAGACACCCGAATCATCGCGAAGTCGACGTCAATCCGAATTACACGTGGCACGTAGCGCGTGACTTCGCCCACTTGCTAGTCTCGGCGTCGTGAAAGGTAAACGAATCTAAATCACGGGCGCCACGTGTAATCGACGCGTCTCGGGACATATTCGTAAATAATACATATCGTGTACAGGTATATACGATACACGACGCACGCTTACGTAAATCGAATTCCACAATTATACCGCGATGGATCGTTCTTTTACGTCACATAACTTAAAAAGTGCGCTATTTGTAAACTTTCACGAGTATTTTGCACATTAAATCGTTTCGGAATTTATGCACGATCGTAAAATCTACCTATTAAACTGTTACGTGAAAATCAGCAAAGGGTTTCGATGCTAAGCAACGATGTAGAAGGAACATTCGAGCGAACGTCCAGCGTTTGTCTCGATGCGAGACTTATCGTTTTTCCGTGATGCGGAATTTTTAATCGCGCATTCCGGTAATAACCAGCGCGGCTTATGTAGAATTTGCAAACGAGCGGCCGGCGCAGCATCAATTTCGCGCACAGCTGCGTACGGCACACGGTTGTTCGTTGCATCGGCAACCACAATCGGCATCTTCCCCTGGTTCTTGACTTTTCGCCATAAATCCATAAGTAGCATTGATAAAGTATCGTAAACCAGTACCTCCAATCAAGGATGGCGGAAGCTCCGTTTTTCGGAATTTCAACGCGTTTCTTTGGATATTCACTCTGTTTTCCACCTCCTTTTTCGTCTAGTTTTCGCGATAAAAATGTCAGGGAGACAGCGATAAAAGGGAAGAATGTCTATCGCACAAATGTAGAACGTTTCGCGTATGCTAATGGTAGACAGCAGCTGCAATAAAAGCTCGATTTATAAAGCAACCTTCGACCTCGATAAATTGTTGACAGCTATCTTCAATTGTTGTAAGTTTCAACGCTCAAGAACGTAACGCGAGTGCGAATGATCGAGTAGCAGTTGTAAACTCGACCGTTTTCAACTTCGTTGGAAGTATCGACGGGACAGGATTCGCTCTGAAATTAGGGCGAAGCTCGGAACATTTGTTTTCGAAATTTTTATTTCAACCGGTTTTACTTCGACCAGGGAAGATTTCGCCATGGATAGTTTTTCACGGGTCCAGCTGCACAAACCTATTGTAGTCTGTCAGCGAAACGAGAGAATGGGAATAAATGAACCGTCGCGCTTGCTCATATGTCTGCGACTGCAGTTAACTTCAATTGACGATCACATGTATTTGTTTATGTCTATTTCTAGTTTTCTACTCTATTAATGATGAATGAATGAACAGCAAGGAAATCATAGCGATGCGTCAAAGTTTAGTGGACGGGCAGGCGCATTCGGTCTCTGGGGTATGCACTACGTAGCGAGTACCGGAAATGCACGCACGACCGACTGGGTGTCGCGACTCGGACGGTACCTACCTATACGCATGTATACGCAACGTGGCGCGGCGTTATGGCCGAACTCGCCCAAAGTGATTTCACGCCCGACGGAGCGCGGAAACGACCGTTTACTCGAGATTTTCGTTCATAAATCAAGTCCACCCTTTTCCTCCACCGATAGTTGACCGAGAGTCACACTCAGGGGGTTGTGCCGCCCCGCCGCGCCGCTCTATTCACGCGCCGCACCCGTTTATCGTGATATACCTACGTACGAATACGTGATATGCATAGGTATGGGCCGCGATCCTGGAATTCGTTCATATGATCCAGCGGTACAGGGATAGGTACCGGAAACGGAAGGGTCGGAGTTGGCCACGATTCCATCGCGACCTAACCGGATTTTTTTAACCGGAAGCTAGCAAATAATTCCTTTCCTTCGATCCAATTTTATCGGATACAAACGTTCACCTTGGCGGAATAATATTCCGACACATCTACACGACAATTTTCAGATCGATGATCAATTTCCGATCGTCATCGAATCTTACCATATCGTTCTAAAAGAACTATCGAACGTCGTGTGTGGATAGAACGTATTTTGATTTAAAGGAAACGAACAGGTGACCGCGACCGTCGACAGACGGGTAGCGAGTGTCGAAACTTAGGAGCGTTCTCTTTATATACCTGTTTCGGATCATTTTCGATGTTATCCCGCGAGTCCGCAACATGTGCCCGACAAGAGGCAGATGGCAAAAAATGCCAAGCCGAGGCAGTAGCAAAAGCGTGTGACGGTAGCGCGAGATGATTTCTTTAAAGAGCTGCGTTCATTAGTTCTCATTTTTTATAAAATAATCACCCGTTATCTAATTTCAAACGGCAGGAACCTCTACCATTAGATAGATGAGACTCCCTCACATAACCAGGTTGCGTCTCGCATGATCGAAGCGTATTAGAATGGAGACGAATAAAAGTAACGATATGATAGGAAATAACAAATAATGTCGAATAAGGGTGAAGAGTAGAGACGCGAAAGGATAAAGACGACGACTCGGTCCCACCTGTACGCGGAGGCAGCAAAGGAGAAGAACGCGTGTGCGCCGTGCGCGACACGCGAGCGTGCCGAATCCAGCTGTCGCGCTCTAGCGAGGAGAAAGGAACGTACAGGTGCGATCGTTAACTCAATTGAACTTTGATAAGTAAAAATACCTAAATGTACGTTTACGGTGCGCGGCGGTGACGGTGGTGGCGGTGGCGGCGACGCGAGCGGGTCAAATTTATCATTGCCGATTGATACGTCCCGTCGTTTGCTCTTAAAAGGATGTGATCGAGCGGTTTCCACGTAAGTTTCATAAATTGGAGGAGCTCGTAGTTGCTCGAAAGTTTCATTCTTGCTACTTTCCACGAAAATCTTGGCAACGAATCTTGGAACGAAGAAGGATCGTTACATTCTGAACTCGAAGAGATGTTAGCGATGGAACGGGAATGGAAACGGAAATCCGGAATGCATGAACGCAAGCACGAGAAGAAAGGTATAGGGACGCGCGTGCGTGGCGCAACGTGTCATTAAATCGAGAAAACACTTGCCGTCCAGGAAGAAGCACCTGACACCGACGACGTCGGTGCCCACGACGACGCAGGGTGGATTTTCAACGGTCGAGGGCCGAGGGCCAACAGGAGGCCCTCTTCGATAGACGATCGATAATGAGACGCAGGTGTTTCCTCTCCCGCCTCGTTCTCGTTCTCATTCCGTTCCGTTTTTTCTTCTTCTCATATTCTTCTCGCCTCTTCCGGTCGACCTTAGCATTTTCCATTTATCGTCGCCGCCATACGTCTTAGGAAGAAGAAAGACGAGGAAAGGACGTCGAGCGCGTTGTTTCCAAGTCGGAGTCGAAGCTTCGCGGGGTGGGAATCGAGGGGTAAGCAACGCTGAAGCAATCGACGGTTGAAAGTCGGTCGGTTTCTCGCGTGGGACCTCAGGGTGGTGGAGGACGACGAAGAAGAAACTTTTCAGTTCTCCGCGACGTTCTCTGGACGGAACCCGCTCGGGGTGCCCGCACCTGCTATACACCTGTTGCTCGTTGCCCGTTGCTACTTCTGCTTCTATTCCCGCTGCCCGCGGACGAACGCGACTCCTTTCTTCAAACGGTCGTAACGGTCCGTTTTATACGTAAAAATGTGATTTTATCTTATTCTCCACCGCGGCGCCCGTTTCATCACCTCATCCAACCAACCTTTCGTTTCGTTCGTAGCGTTGTTGCTACGATCGAGTATGGGTTGCGTAGTTACATAATTGCCCTTGACTCCGTTTCGTTCCATTCTATCTATGTATCTCTTTTAGGTTCCGACCGCGTCTACGTCGATCCGAACTAACGATTACCACGAAAAATGTAGAAATCAAGTCGTAAGCAGGATGAGATTATATAGTAAATGTCCCAATTTCACCTCACAATTTCTACTTACTGTCTTCAGATCACATGTAAAGATTACATATAAAACAGAGACAGTGAATAAAAATTATGTTGTGAACAGAAATTAAGACATTTACTAAAACTGCTCGCGCACGTGCGATTTTCGAACATGGAACAATCCATCCCACATTATCGCGAGGGAAAAATGTTTGATCGCCGAGCGGACGAATAGGTCCTACGAAAACGAGATGCTCGGGAACGATGTAGGAGGAGAAGAATAATAAAGAATAAGAGAAGAAGAAGAGCGAGAAGAAACAGTAGAGAAGAAGGAAAAGGAAAGTCTGATACACTTTTAATTCGGGAGCGAAGGAGCCCCCTGCACAGCAGGTGCACCGCAGGTGATTCTGCTCGTCCTTCTCTCGTCTCGATGTCCCGTCGCCCCGTCGCCCCGTCGCGTCGGGCTTCCTCTCACGGCTGCGTCCGACCGGCACCCTAGCCAGTCCACTGCCTACGTACGATCCGCGATCTCCCACAGTCACAGTAGTCCGGTCGTCCTTTTTTCCGCGAGGGGCGCACACGCCGGGCTGCTCGTACCTCCCCTTCTCAGTCTTCTCTTCTTCCAACCATTCTCTCTTCCTCGATCTTCCTTAACGATGAGAGAGAATCGAATCGTAAAGTGGGTGTGGGTATGTTCGCGATCGGTGGCGGTTGGACGATCCTGCACGCGGATATTTTAGAAGAACGAGATCGATCAGTTTTGATTTGGGAATATCGGAACTAATCGCGATAAGATTGTTAGGCCGTTAGGTGGACGCTGTGTCGTGCGTCATACTTGAGCGCAAGCACGCGTAGCGTAGTATAAATGCGAGTCCAATAACGGAAGAAACTCGTAATCGCGGGAAACGACTCCAAGGAGGGGTCGAAGTCTAAGGAGCGTTTCCGAAGGAGTCAACTTGTCGTTGGCAACGCGTGGGAAAGTCGGGGGGCGCCAACCGTTTTCGAGGGAAGAGACGTTGGGGGTGAACGCGCTTGGACCCGCGCATCGTAATCGATACCCTCGGCGTTTGAATTTCGTCGAGGCACCGACGCCACCTCCGTATTCGTCACGCTTCACCGACTCGTCCACTCGAACGGTCAGGAATCCGCTAACTTCTCTCTCCCCCTCTCACACTCTCTTTCTCCATTCGCTAGTAACGGAATCGGTCTCACGACTCACGACCCAAAAATGCATCATCTCCGAGGGTATTAGCTTCCCTGAACGCGCGAAAAAATCGTACGGGAATGTGTACCGGGTGAAAGAGGATAACCCTTTTTTTTTCGCAAAAGCGTAGCATCTCCGTGAGATTCTTTTCCTAGAACGTTCGTGATTCTTTTTTACCTTCTTCCTTTCTTAGTTTCTCTTCGGTTTCTCAACAAGTTTCTCTAAAAAGACATAATCCGAAGCGATTTTATTTGCGCAAGGGAATCGAAGGCGGATATCGTGAGAAATGTCCGTTGCGCGAAAACATCGAAGAGACGACGCTCATCGTCCACTTGCCGATCGGCGATTCACCTGCTGCTGCTCGTTCGCCCGTGCCCCGTGTCTCGTGCCCGCGCGCACTGAACTCGCATGCTCGCTCGCCAATGAAGAAATTCTGACAAAGAACCTCGCACAGGTGCCATTCGGTTTTCTTCCAACGTTATTCCTAAAGCGTACCGTGCCTGCGACTTTACACGACTCGTTTCCCGTTCCTGTTGCGTTGCGCAATCGTCGACCCTCGACCGACCGCATCTTTTGCAGGGTATCAAACGATGTTCGTTAAGTCTGCGTGTATTCGCGTACTCGTCGCGATCGCGTTTCTTCCATCAACATTCTTAACGCCCGACCACTCCGCCGTTAAGAAAAAAATTAGCGCTCTCGATTGATAAGAGATAATTACCAGCGAGGGACGAACATAAGACGATTAAGCGCGGGTTGGAAACGGAGCTCGGAAGCATGCAAGCTGCAAACGGCGCGCAGCTCGCGAGGGGCCCCCATAAAATAGCAGCGCAGCTGTGTTTCTTTCGAAAAAATCCCAACCGCGTACAGAGACGTGCGTACTTTCGGCTCGCGGCGATGGTCGCCCCGAAGAGAAGAAGAGGAAGAAGAAACGACGATCGGGCAAAGGCGATGGGAGAAAAGACGAACCGTACCGCAGAAGTCCAGAGCTGAAAAGCGGAAGAAAGGGAGGAAGAAGAAGAAGAAGGATAAGAAGAGCGGCAACGCGCAACCGCTCCGCGGGTAACGACGGAGGTGAAGGAGAAGGTGGTGGAGGAGGAGGATAGCGAAGGCGAGGCAAGGTGCTACCAAGGTGGCGGTTAGGGCAGCTGATCTTCGAATAGCAGCAGGTGAATGCGAAGAAGCTCCCGCTCGTTCCAAGGAAAGACAGCGAGAGAAAAAGAGAGAGAGAGAGAGTTGGTAGTTGCGGTGCACGCGGACGAGAGAAACAGTTGTTGCAGAGGAAGAAGGCCTCGAAATTAGCGCGCGTCGCGAAACGCGTCGAATTCGCAGCGGTGGGTCAAGTTTTTACGACAAATGAGATGATGAAATGCGAAGGCTAGCTCAATTATGCGTAGGCGATAGGTTGCGGACACTCCCGGCGGGCACCAAGGAGTCCGAGCGTACGAAGAAGAAAGGACGGTCACTTGCTCGCGGACTCGTTCCCATGTCCTCGCGCCTCGGTCCGTTTATGGGGCTTTCCGTTGTCGCCGCTTCCCATGGACTTCCTAAACATCGACTTCCTCGAAGGAAGGAGTCGTCGAGGAGCAGATGGTCTATTAACTCCGCTCGCCGCGGCCACCTTCGGCTGCACCCTTCGACCGACTTGCGCCCTCGGCCTTCTTCTTCCCACAAATGCCCCTACTACCGCCGCACTTGTTCCTCGTCGTCTTCGACCGTTAAGTTTCCCGAGTCTCACAGATTCCTCGACCACCTTGCGCCCGTATCTGTTCCCTGCCGGCTCATCCAACCGCCAGTCGTCGTTCCCATCGAGTCTTCTACACCGCGTTTTTTCCCAAGTTTTCGCGCCACTTCGTTTAGCGATATCGCGTCCAACGAGAGATAAGCCGAGGTCCGAAGTTCAGAATCCATAGTCTAGAATCTAAAGTTAGAACCGAGAGACTCTCGCGGATGAAAGTCAGGTGGTCGACTCTCGTTATCTCCATCGTATTCGGTTAATCGTCCGTGGCAGGTGGCAACGGTGGAACAAATTTGGAGATACATAGATACTCGTGTACGTTCGTCGAGTAATTATTCGACACGCGGAAGATACGAGATAAGTTTGCCGAAGGAATTTGTATCGACGAAGTGATGCGACGAAATGATCTATCGACTTCTGGCCGCTTTCTTATTATAAATGCGTCTTATCGAGGCAAAAGGAAGAAATCAATTCAAACCATGGATGATAGATCGATGTATAAATTGTCGCGCGACTTACCCTATTAGTCGATTATTCGGTACGCGTAAACGCGATGCGCGATCAGCGGCCACCTGTTGCTCCCTACTCCTCTCTTCCTTTTGGAACGACCACGACCGCAACCGTAACCACGGTCGCAGCCACAGCCTCGACCACGACCACGCATACCGACAGACCGGTAGAACTGTTTTCTAAAGGCACAGGGTACAACAGACGCCCGTCGAGAATCGCTGCACCGACCATCATCGGGCATCCAGCGGAGAGAAAGAGCGGAGACCGAAGAGAGAAGACGAAGAGAAGACCGGAACGGGGAGCGCTGAGCCAAGACCGAGCCGCCCCCAGCAGAGTACTCAGCTTTCCATCCTCGATCCTATCTCCTCGAACTTATTACATCGGTTCCTTTCTACCCTTTGACGAGTTCCTTACGCGTTAGACACAGAAGAAAAACTGCGACAAATTCGAAATCGGATAAATGCGTTCCTGAGTAAATCGATCGTTCGATGTTACGTTACGCCTACACCGTTTTCAGTTTACTCGACACTCTGCGGCGTGCTTTGTATTCGAGACGAAGCGGTCGTGCGAAGAAAACGAAAGAAAGGATGTGCCAGCCGCTAGCTTGGCCGACTAGACGACTAGACGGAGCAACGGGAACGAGAGAAGAAAGAAGTAAAAAGGGGACGAGCGAGCTGAGGCACGAGAAGAAGCGAGGAGCCGCCCCCAGCAAAGCGCGCAGCGTCCGTAGCTCTCGGTCCCACGTCCCACGCTGTACGATATAATCGCGTTCCACTCTAGGCTCCCTATTCCACACTTTACTACTCTCTAAGTTCCACACCACGCACTGCATGTATTTATCTAATGTATAAAACTAGATTCAAGTATCCTCGTTCTCTTCATGTCTTCATCGTTATCTTCACGGATCGTAGAACAGAGAGGAAAGAAGGAATGCGACAAAGATTTTTCCTAGTTTTTAACGAATCGATTTCAGGTTCGGAAAATCTAACGAGCTGATGATCGATTCGCAATCGGTTACAGACTCGAGGGAGAAGGAAAGTAACGCGAGCTCTTTTTCGGCGTTCAGATCGGCCACCGACCTAATTGGGACCACCATGCTCGCGGGCGTTCAAGCTTGTTCACCGATCATGGGCACCGTGGTACCGTTCACGCTACTGCTTCCTGTAATTAACCCGATTTCCTGCGTTTGACCTTCCGAAATTTTAACAGCCGACTGACCGCCAACGTGCGAATCTTCGAAGGTTTCCAATCAAATAGGCGAAATTAAAATCTCGGACAAGAAACTCTACTCTTTCGAATGGAGTAAACGCTGTCGTGTAACGGACGCGTTCTCGAACGTTAGTACTTTTTCATTTTTAACGCGATTCGAAAGCGACGACTGCGCGATAGCGCAAAAAGCGAACTGGAGATACGAGAAGCCTCGGAGGCAGATCGAGAAAATCTGAGCCACGTTTGCTATCTTAATTAAGGTAAATAAATAGGCGTGAGCACCGTCGCACCGTCCGCGTCTGATAACGGGACATTGTCGAGCGAATCGACCGTGACGTTTAATCGCTTGCGCGATGCCAGGAAATCTGCCGAGACGGCACTCCGATTTTCTTATAGACGCAAACGAAAGAGAAACGCCCGCCGTCTACTCTATCACTGTGCACGCTAGCGTGAAAGAAATGGAAAAAGAGGAAAAATTCGATTTCGATCATTTCGATCTCGCCATCAAATTGGAAGAAATGAATTTATCGCCAGACGATATTTAATGAGAATGGGACCATTGTGGCGTCTAAATTTTCTGACTGCAAATCGCGACATCCGATGCAGTTCGTTCAACCTGACATCCCATCCACCTATTCTCCTTCAATTTCTCTCTTCAGTCTCCGGGAAGGCGAATGGTTACCTTTACGCATTGCATCGGATCGACTATCATACACATAAAAAGCACTCTTGCGCATACAAAGTCCGAGGAAACGGTGATCCGTCACTCGCTGGAGTGGAATAAAATTTTATCCGATTCCGTTACGCACCGCGTGCGCACTGCGCGCGGATGCGCTCGAACTCGAAACGGGCAGCCCGCGGCGGCACGGGGCCCGTCCCTTCCCTTTTCCTCGATCGTGTGTGGGTTGCCCCGTGGGAGTCCCTTCTCGTTCTTCCATCGCCGCATCCGTCTCCGTTTCTCTCTGCCTCTTTCTCCCTTCCCTCTTCGTCGTATCATCCGTTTCCAGTCAGCAGCCTCTCCCTACTACAGGGCCTACGGGCTGGAGACAGCCGAGAAGCGGATCCATATGCATGCGATCCGAGACTCCCGACCGCGACGTACGAATATATTACTACTGCGTTCGGAAAGAAACCGCGATAACTCTTTTCTCTCGACGACAATGCCCCGTTCGCGTTTTCGGGACCGATCGACCCGGACCCGAATTAAACGCGAAACCGATCGTCGACAAGAGAACTCAGAGGAGAGTTTTAGAAGAGAAGAACGGATCGACGCGGATTGATCGGAGATCTCGCAGCGGTGGGTCCGCTGGCCGACGACGGTAGTCCGATCCGAGATTCGTGTAGATAGATTCGGCCAAGTTAACGTCGATCTCCCGTCGCGCTGAGACGAGAGACCGATCCGTCTGATCGTGTCGCACGTTTCTATCGGCTTGAGCGACGTCGACGCGACCGGGTCGCGAAAAATTACTCGTCCGATAAATGATTCATCGCGTGGCAGATCCGGAGAAGAAGGTACGCGTGGTCTCTGTCCGAGTTGCATCGGCGAACCGAGACACGATCAGGATCCGGTAGTTACACGCGACACGCGTAGAAACGCGTCGCCGGGGTTCCTCCGTCGGGATCCAAAGTAACTCGAGAGAGATCGAAAGAACGAGGGAACGAGATGTACTGAGGTAAAAGACGGAAAAGACGCACGGATCGCTCCTGGTGGGGATAAGGGTTGAGAGCCATCGGGTGGTGGTGGGAGTTCTTCGGAGCGGGTTAAGTTAGGTTAGGGGTCTCCCCACTTCCCGGTCCTCGGCGACCGCCACCCAGTCCCGAGTCCCAGGGGCCCCGGGGGCCTACGAGCGCTGCGCACCATCGTCGGCCCTGACGAGACGGAAACAGAACGATGAGAGAAGAAGAGAGAGCGAAGAACTGGCAGGAAGGAGCAAGTGAAAGAGGTCGTCCAGAGAGAGAAGAGGAGAGAGAGTGGGACGAGGATCACGGCCGCAGAAAGACGGAGACGGAGGGAAAAAAAGGGAAAAACGAACCGAAAACCCACACCCGAGGCAGGGACTCGCGCGAGGAACCTCTCGGTGCTCTCAGTTCGAACCGAGCATCCTTGGAAACTGGCGGTTCGATTCAGACTTGTGGACTTTACGTGACTCGTTCGTTTCGTTTCTCTTCTCTCTCTCCCTCTTTTCCTTTTTCTTCTTCTTCTTCTTCTCATCTTCGTCCCAAGTTCCTCGTACGTCGTCGTCGCCTGCCTCTCCGTTTTCTTCCTTCGTTTCTTCCTTCTCCATCGTTTCCTTCCCGGTGTCTTCGCCTCCTTCCCGGCAGTTGTCATCGTGGTTCGCGGTGCGCTCTCCTTCGCGTTTCTGCCAATCGTTCGCGCACGTGTCTTCCTCGAGGAGAGCGCGAGATCGCCGTTATCCACCGCGAAGAAACGCGAGAGAGACTCGTCGTCGAGGAGCGAAGCGCGGCGGATCACCGATTCGGAGAATTTCGAACGACGACGAGCACGTGGTGCCTCGAACCCGAACCGTTCCCACTCGGCGACCTCGCCGTTCGCCGTCTGCTACTCCGACCTCAACTCCCGGATATGCGCGGATAAACCGTTCACGCGAACAGCGACGTCGAGGATTTCGACTTCGCGTCGAGAGTGGGTTCTGTTTTCTTCGATCCCGTGGATTTGTTCCCCTGACGAGAAGAGGAAACCCGATGCGTCAAAGGGAGTACCGGTGAATCGGCTAGGCCCGTTGTTGGTGAGTCTCCTTCGTCTACTTTGTTTACACTTTTTCGATTTCTCCCCGGGTTCAGGTCGAGCCGACAAAACTTTTCCATTTCTCTTCTTTGAAAACGATAAGTTACCGCTGACTATCTTATCGTTAGTCTTGAGACGCGTTATCACCTATGTTATTATAGATGCATAATAATAAAGTCGACTTCGTTTCTCCATCTTCGTCAATTTTCCTTTTTCGCTGACGAATGAGTTGCGCGGTATCGTGCTACGTCGCGCAAGGTTGAAACGAACGCGTGACGCCTCGTGTAAGCTAGACAGCGCAAGGTTTCCCGGCGTCTTCGATTTCAATTTAGCGCCATTATTGTTCAAATGCAAGCCCGTGAGTATAGTCGGATGAATCGTAAGTATCGCGAGTAGCGTCTCGAAATTTGATTCTCGCGCTTCATACGTGTGTGTAAGAGAGTAGTGTACACGAATATACGTAGCGATGTCGTGCACCTTATATACGGCAGTTTATCCAAAAGTTTGGGACTCGATCTGAACTGAAATCTTTCGTAGCTGTCGTTCTTGGCGTCCTTTTTTCATCGTAGTAGCACAGCTATCGGTTGACTGCCCACCGATCTGAAAAATGATCTGTAGCGATAGACTTATCGTGATCGAACTTGTGAATCGTTGAAGCCACCCGAAGGTTCCAGGAAACGCGATAGCTATGAAAGATCTTTAAAACTAGTTCCCTAACTTCCTGTAGGCATAAGAAACGTCTACTCACTTACCGATACATAAAAAAATCGAACAGAAACGTGCAAATTGTAACACTGACCATTTCGTGAAAATGCATCGACACTTCCATCAACAATTTATCCCTCATTAATATTAAGCTTACCACGCACCAGTCAAGAGACCGGTCTTATCTTCTTCTATAAGAAATCAAAAGGAAACGGTATTGTCATTCTGTTATAGTCACAATTATTATTATAGCTGCTAGCAAACTAAAGTACCAGATTTTGTACTAAATTGCATTCAAATGTAAAAAATTTAAACAGTCTATTAGTGCAAACAAATTGTATTAAGGATGTATTGGCTATACAGTTAATCCCAAAAGTTTATGTACCTTAGAAAAACGCATTTCCTATAAT
>NW_017163090.1:316729-394433 GCF_001652005.2 Ceratina calcarata | reverse complement strand
CTTTTCCTCAGTACTTTATTCCAACTACTACTACTAATATCCCATTGGATGGAAAAAGTCTTTTGATCATCGATTGTTGACTTAAATAAAAAAATAGAAGAAAGAAAAACATAAGAATCAGAATTCGTTAAAAGAGAAGCGAGTTAGCTCGATCTCGAATAAGATATTACGGTCGTCGAGAATCGGGCCAAGTCCAGGGCCTTGTCCCTTGCCTTAATTAACGAAGATTGACAAGGAACGAGCTACCTACCCTTCGCTATGCTCGCTCTCGGAGATAACGCGACCAGAACGGGACGACTGATCAAAGATCAAGAATTTCATACGCACAGTAAAACGTAAACGAAATACTGCCTTTGCGCGTAACGATCACGTAAATGTTCAACCCCGCTGTTGAAATATAAACTTGCGTTTCGAGGAGGACGTTTTCCTGCTGCAGGCGCGTTTGTTGTCGCGAGAAAAATAGGGGGCGACGAACGTCGTTACCATGGTTAGAAATTCGTCACTGCAATGCATTGCGTGACATTGAAAGACGTCGGATAAAAGGGAAGAATCGGGCATAGGAGCGTGGAAGAGTCTCACCGTGAGATCATCCCTCCGACCCATATGCGTACGTTGGGATACCAGTAAGGGTATATTCTCGAGTCCATGGGGGGGACCACGGTCCCGGGATAATGCCCTCGTTCTTCCCCAGCCCGGGATGGGATTATCTCGGGTCAGGTAGGTCCCGATTCGGTGCACCGATGCGTCGCACAATACGGTGGGTAGGTACGGGTCGCAGGGATTCCCGAATGGGATTGCGTAAAAATAAGATCCGAGCAGGCCCAATGAAAAGCTCGCGTGGGAGTCCGCGTCCCGTGCGTATTCGGATCCTTTGGATCGAGATCGAAGAAAAACGAACGGAGGGGGCGGAGATCCGTAACGTACTTTCTCTCGCGAGCACCGGAAGCCTCCGGTAAGAATTCCTCGAACTTCGACACCTGCCAGCCTGCGAGAACTTCTCTTCGTTCTCGCGTCAACGTACTTTTTCCCGTACGCCTGACGCTATGAGTACATCAAGCCCCGAAGTGATCTCATCGTAGTCCGTTAAAATCGAACTTACCCTTTCGTCAGAGGAGTCATCGTATCTTCTTAGTTTCCGTTGGATGTTCGGTCATCTTGGCCCAACGGTGACCGTTAATCGAGGCGAGAAAAAAGCATCAGGAATGGGATAGAAGAAAGCAACGATCCGGGAAGTTGGTCCCACGACCGTTGGATGTGTCCCGGTCGTCCGTTCGAAGTCGGCTCTCAATTTCGGTCGGCTAATCTTGGTTAGACAAAGAGACGGTTCGCGCGTCCGGGTCGAATCGTCCCGGTCCGGGATACAGGACGAACCGGTATCCTGCGACAGGACCGTTGCCAGGTGAGTTCTCGCGAGTCGTTCGGGAGGAAGGATAACGGGCCGCGTGTAGGGGGAATCGAAGGAAAAAGTTGGGAAGCAAGAAGACGCGTACACGCGGAGATTCGTATATACTCGTAGGAGCGGCTCCCCTTTTCGCGCGATCACCCTATTGTTCCGGTCGAGAGGGAATAGAGAAGACAGGTTTCATTTATGGTCACGTATGGTAATGACTGGAACGAGAGATCACGACGGGATCAGTGCACGAATAGTCGTATTACCGGAGACAGCCGGTTAGCCAGGACGAGGAATCGTGTCCCGGTTCCTGTCCCGGTCCCTGTCCCGGGATACGAATATAAATTTACATATTTTCGGCCCGCATCCTACGACCGAATCGCGTCGCGCAGTTGCCGCACGTCCCACGTGGGAATCCACCGACTTCACCGGCCCACCGACGACTCTCCAACGGTTTCTTTCGCCGTTAGAACCCGAGGATCGTCTTTGCTCGTTACTTCATATCGTCTACTCTCTATGCCCATATCCCCGATAGTGGCCCTGCCTTCGCGCACGTATTTATACTTCCCTTCCCACGTAAACGCGTTTATGTATCCGTATCTTTCCTCACGGAGGTGTAACGCGCGGTAAGTTTCGCGGCGAACCATGAATCCTTACCAGCTTTATTCGACACGAACGGAAGTCGAACGCGTGCAGAGTTATTGGCGTACGAATCGGCGATGACCTCGATGGTTTACTCAGTCGCGAGTAATGTATACCCGGACGATGTCAACTCATTGTTCACGGTCCAACGGCGTCTTCTTTTTTGTCTCTTTGAACCGCCTCCCTTCGAATTCAGGCGTCGATGAAATTCACCACCGCACCGGATCCGGGAATCGGGTCCGATTCGTAACTTTGATTGCCTGCGACGCATCCTGCGTTCCGTACACTTTTTTGCCTACTGTCCGCGCCTATCGTGCTCGACGGCCTTCGCGGTCGAACGACGAATCGAAACGCTGCCCGTCGTTTGTCTTTCTCGAGTTTCGGTCACGATTCGATTTACGTAGAAAAGCGCGATCCGTGCTGCACGGCCACCGACCGTTTCTTCGATAGTTCGTAAAATTGCTAAAACGCGCAGTAAACTGAACCGTTGAATGTTTTCATAGGTCGCCGGAAAGTTTGCTCTGGTCTTCGGGTCCGCAACAACTTGGGAGTCTGTCGCACGAAACGAATTCTAGTATGTGTTTGGTTCGTCGAGCGTTCGAGCTCATTTCCACATTTTCGTTTACGAGACAAGTTTCGTTGACCGAGTCGGACTTACGATGGTAGGTAAAACGATCCTCAACGTCAGCAGAACCGGTGAACAGTCTCGGAGAATAATGGACCACCGGGATGGAGTTTTTATGTACTGCGGAGACGAGCAATTAGCAACAATGCGGGAAACCCCCCGCCAGGAAAGCCTGCGTCCGCGACCTTTCCAACCCGCATAAATCTTTTCCAGGGTATACGATCACCTCCTCTCAGAGCTGTTTCGCGTCCTCTCGATGCTCTCGTTATTGTCGCGTCGTACTGCACCACCCGTCGATTCTGTTTTCGACAACATCGTTTATTTCGGACGAAAACGTTTTAGCGCCGAAGAAAGGTGCTCGGTGAGTCGAACCAAGCGTTCAGATCTCCTTGGAGTCTTTGGTCAGAGCCGCGTGGTACTTACTACGTGCTTACTTTCCGTTACCCAAAACGAACGGCACGGACGAGGCGTTTCGCGCGATCGGTATTTCGGTAGCGAATGGGTTAAGCGGCTGTACTCAATTTTTAGACAGTCTCTCTTCCTCTCTCGCGTGCGCGACCTTCTCCCGTTCGGTGACGGGGGGTAGGGGGGAACCGCCGCGCTGCACCGTGCTGGTTTCCTTTCGTTTTTATTTCGTTCTGCGTGGAAGAAGGAAGGTCGTATGGTGCGGATGGAGAAAGGAGGGTAAGAGGGGGAGGGCAGGAAGGGAAGCGAGATATCCTTCGTGTGTGGTCTTCGCGAAGTCCTCCCTCGGTCAAGTGGGAACCGAGCCGAGGTGTCGCGTCGCGTCGCGTCGCTTTGTGCGTGGTACGTACACATGCGTACTCGTTTTACGTCGTACGCTACGATAACGCGGTGTCCCACGTGAACGTGAATGCGTAAGCATTAAATTGTGTCTAGTCGTGTCTATTTGCCTACATCTAACTCGTCATTAAGTTGCCAGTTAGAAACTCTCGTATTTCTTTGGACGAGATTTTCAAAGACCATTGAGGATAATCCACGATCGAGGCAAAGTCGTAGAAACAAATCATGAAGCATAGTAATTTATGTTCACGTGCCAGTGCGCGTATAATACCAGGTTTCGTGGGTCGAACGCTCCGGTCTGTCGTGATTTCTCGTTAGAATCGTGATCACCTACGCGCTCGCGTATCCTCGAAACGAGCAACGAATCGGGCGATGGTTTAAAAAGATTCCACCGGTGCGTTCACGATTCGTGTATTTTTATTCGAAGAGGACCGTGTCATCCGGGAACAGGTCCTCGAGGGTAGCGGAAAGAAAAAACGCAGACGACTGGCGAGAAGAGGAACTAACGATAAGAAAGCGTGCGCGCGATGTGGGAGGTCCTCCGGTTTCATAGCCACGGCTACGAACCGTTCGAATCATTTGTCAATCCGGTCCAGTTTAGCGATTCGTCTCGCCGACACTAGGTCCGGCCATGTAGGTACTAGTCGGCTTCCATTTCCACGGATCTAATGCGCCTACGCTAGCTACAACAAGCTGGTCCAGCGAGGGTGCGCGAAGGTCCATTCGTTTCCCTCGAGCCGCGTAAGCGCTTTAAATGGAAACGACCTCCTTTTCCATTCTCCCCTGTGGACACCCCAAATTGAGCCACGATAATCGTAGTCGATCGCCCTGAAAGCGAGTTCAGTTCTAGGATCGGGATCTAAGAAAGTTCCAGAATTGATAATGACAAAAAGAGAGAACAAATATATACAATATATATAAGGAAAGAAAAGTAAAATGATATAGAAAAAGAAAGAATGAAGAGAGCGAGGACAAGATTTGATCACTGATCACTGACAGAATGCGGATGGAATTACGTTTAAAAATTGTGTAATGTTGACCAAAATGTTCAGTGAGCTAGACAACTTATTAACATTATAAGATGCCCTGATAATACAGTTGAACTGAGCATACAGAGATACACAAAATTCCCGATCGAAAATTTTAAGGCGACAGGGTCTTGGATAAAGGACGACGGAAGTTTAAGTAGCGACGTAGCAGGGCTAGCGGAATCTCAAAATCGAAGGGAAGAGACGAAGGCGAAGGGTCGCCCTCTCTCTCTCTCTCTCTTTCTCTCTTTCGCTTTCCGCGCTCTTCGCTCGGCGCCAGGGGCCTATTAAAAACGATGCTTAAAGAACGAATTATGGAAATGAGCCGTTATGCCGGGTTCCCATATTACCGACGACTCAAGCCCGCTCGCGTTCAAATTACAGGTTGCGTTCAGCCCTCGACTCCCTCCCTCGTTCTGACTCAAGAACTGGCTCCGGACTCCTCGGACTCAAACACGTTACATTGATTTTAGGAATCGAAGATTAAAACCTCCCGCCGCGAGCGTCCACTACTACTTCTTCCTCCAATTTCTAGCCCGTCCGTACTTCCCGCTTTTTTTTTTTACCTGCTTCCCTTGCGCGACCGATAGTCTGAATACGTCGCGAGCTTCGATCGATTTACGAATGCAAATAAGTACGGTATTTACATGTACAGTTAATCCTCTTTTTACACATAAAAGGAAATCGTGTGGAAAGAAAGTAATGCAAATACTGATTAGCAAAACTCTGAATAAATCGTACTAATGGAAACCGCGTAACTTTAAAATCGTGTAAAAAAAATACCATGTAAAAGGAGGTTCAGACGCATGTGCGCACAAATGTGTATGCCAGTTGCAATCATCGCAACTGCGTAATCACGATACTGTACGATGTTCGGAATTAGACGATATCTACGACCGATTCTCGTTATCTTCCGACAATTGTCCCCAGTCGATGTAAAAACATAGTTGTAAGCCAAATAAATACTTACGACGCCACGTTATCTCTCGATCAAGCTAGTCATCGTTGTTCTTTGTCTCCGCGATGCGTTCAGAGCGAACGATAAAACAGATGCACTCGTCTTATCGCTTTCGCAATTGCTCTCCGCGATCTACGCACAGGTACGAAAATTGTTCCCCTGCAGCTTGCGAACTTCGGTTCTTCGTGATCGAGCAAAGAGGTGAAAATTGTCGAGCGTAACGACGACCGAAAATCGATGACTCCATCGTTGCGGTCGTTGTTGCGTTCCTTATAAATCGGTCAAGTGATTGTTAAGCCTCGACGAATCGTGCCGCGGAGTAGGCGCCACCGCCGTCGCGACCGAAAGCGAAAATAGAAGAACCGCGAATGAGAGGTGGGAGGAGATGAAGAAGGAAGAGGAACGACAGTCGCCTTCTTTCTCGGTAGCGAGATTCGAAGTCGAAGTAGCAGCGAGCAGAGGCAGAGGTAGAGGACCCCCGGCGCGCTCTCCTGCTGTGACCGGTAGCCATCCTCTGTCCCGTTCGTAATATCCATTCGAACAGTTATACGCGCGTGTGCGTGCCCACGTACGTGCGTACGTTCTCGTACGGCTGCACCGTGGTTTCGAAAGACGCGCGTACGTTTACGTTCGCAAAGGACTTAATTAAAAATTATAAATACCTACGCGTCGAATTAAATTTACGACTTATCATGGTATACGCGAAAAAATTCGTTCACAGATCTCAGTCAGATACCATTTTTCCCTGCTACAGATATGACGAGTTTCCTTTAGAACGTAAAGATGATGTCGAGATCGCAACGACCGCGCTGTTGCGTAACGAAAGTATTCGACTGGCAGGTCCTTTCATTCTCCGGAAATGTGCAATCTCTCTTAAACTCCGAGAGAGCGAGACGAAAAGAGTTCGCTGCAAGCCGCACTCGAATCCTAATTTCGACTCGACTGCGTGAAACAAAGCGTCGACGCCTATTTAGGCGGTGATCGATCTTCTCTCGCTCTTCGTAAGAGCTGTGGGAAAAGAAACTCAAGGTACTTCTAGGCAATAGTAGAGGCGGTAATTTACGAAGTCAATCGAATATCGTGGTGGATAGTACGTGGAGGGTCATCGAAGAGAGCCGCGGGGTGTTGTTCGCTGGAATTCATCGGCTTAGATTTCGCGAAAGACAGTGTCGCGTCGGGTCGGTCTCTCACGGCACTCGAGGCGCGCGCGCGGTATCGGTTGCCTTCGCCGAAGGGGAAGAAAAGCGAGGAACCTAGACTATTGGCCCCCGACGGAGACCGATCGAATAAAAATACGCGGCGCGTCGGCCGACCGCGGTGTCCACCGCGGGAATTTCAACCCCCGCTGCGTTGCACCCAGCGCGCACCCTCTATGTCTACGCTCCACGTTCACAGGGTAGGATATTTCTGTGGCATCGGTGCTGTTGGCGGCAGCCACACGCAAAGCGCCACGCGTTCCACGGTACTTATGCATCTACATGCGTTGTAAAAATACGTGTATATACGAGTTCTCGCATCGGAAACGATTTTCAGATTTCCGATCGAGCGGAGGCCTTGAAAATCTCTACGCAAAACTACGCAATCTACGTTAGAACTGTCCCGGCATGTACTTATTTCCTCTGCTGTTGTTTACTGCTCTTCACAAAAAAGGGTCGTAGCCGCGTGTGTGTATATATATATAAATATATACATATAAATAATAAAAATTGATTTCGCCGATGGAAGATGAGAGGCGGAAGGCGGAAGTTCGAGAGTACCGAGTCGAAAAAATCGGAGGTGCGCGTGCCGAAAGAAAAGGGACGAGTAAACTCGTTTCGATGCGTAACGCGCTCAACGAGAAGGCGACCGGAGCGAAAAGATAGGGAGAGAGGTGAAAAGGGACAATCTCTGGCGGATCTCGATCCAAAAACTCCGAACATATTTCCTCGAGTTTAGAGCCAGCCAACCGAGTTCGGATCTCATCGGTCCTCCCGTGGAATCTCCGTCTCCGAATCTCCGACTCAACCATCTCTCTTCGGCAAACCTTCCCGTCCTTTCCTCTCCTTTTCTCGGTCTCTTCGCTCTTTTCTACCTGTTCGGGCCGCCGCCGCCGCCGCGTTCTTCGAGATCAAAGCGCGCCGACGCGGCCCAGTGTCGGCCCGTAGTCCGTGGGGTATCGCGCGAGACGGGGGGTGGGAACTCATCGGCCCATCGGCCGATCCAGCCAAGGGAAATAGAGAAAGCTGTTACGTTACGCGGTACGGTAGATATTCGTTGATGCGTTGGCTATTAGCTGATCTCTCGCATCGCGAGTGGAAGCTGCGGCGTCGCCGTCTCTTTGCTTATAAATTACACGTGCGCACTATTGCTACGATGCGCTTATTAAACTTTGCATGTACTGTGTTAGTTTCCCAATAAGTTGAAAGGATAGAGGGAAAAAGTTAAAATTTAGATACGATCGGCTGAGAGTTGGGACGCGGCCGAGCAGGTTCCGATCGTTTTCAAGTTAAGCTCAAGAGACAATAGCTATCCGTGTCCCTCTCTTCGGGAAATCCTTCGTTTTCTTCTCTTCGCGACTCGATTATATCTTTCGTCTGGCATCTGCTGTGTCGCCACCAGAGTATATCGGTCGCACTTATTATAGTATACCCTTTGATCCTAATCCTAATTCGATACTTCCGCGCTCGCTTTTCGATCGCTACGCTGTGAAAACTATGCTTTGTTTCCGTATTCTATAATTCTCAATTACGTAACTCTTTTCGAACGTATAGTATTCGCGAATTGGATTCCCTATAGCGAATAACATGCAATAGCCGATGTTCGATGGAATTAACCCATTTACATCATTAGCTAAATATATCCGCTCAATTTTGTTATTTATTTTTTCTTACGTAAGTGAATTGAAGTGATGATACATGTACAAATTAATGAAATGTGTAAAAAATGTTGAAAAGTTCTTTTTACTTGTAATTTTTCTACTTAAATACAATTTTTTAAAATTTGGTAATAAATTCCTTATTTTTCATACTTCCTTATGATGCGAATGCGTTAATGGGAGAATTGACTGCGTGTCGGTTACATTTTTTTACCAATCGTAATGGAAATTCAGTGTAGATTCCAAGCGTATCACGATTACGTTTGGAATCTCGTTTATCAGTGTCCACTGCTCAGAGGTTTACGCATTGAACAAAACGATTCTGTCTCGCGATTCGAGATTAGATCGTTGGATTACCCGTTCGATTAACGCTCGATGAAGAAACCAAGATCGCCCCTCGTCGATAACGATTATCAATGTAGAGGTAATTATCACTTTCCAAGTTCTCTTCAGGAATCGGAATGAAAGAAAAGGGAAAGAACATTTTTTTCATCGGAACGAACTCGTCGAATTCGTCTCTGCCCGTTACTTCGCGAACGCGCAGCTTGCCGTTTGCATCCCGCGGTTTCACGGTTTCCGATCCATTCGCGTGAACCCGCTAATATACCAATGCGATAAGGCGATAAGGTGAGCGCGGCGCGCGGCAGGGGGTTCCCGCAGACACGCGGGACTTTGTTCTCGTCCGTTCGGGCGTGTCGTGTTCGCAAACGGAAAACGCGTGCACTCTGACTACGCGCGAATTCAGCGTTTCTTTTCTCATCGTAAATCGACTACTACATAAACATTATTGTTCGGTTCAGCGCGAACCTTCCTCTCCTATAATTTGAAAACAGTAACCGTAATAAGTTCTTGACGACTTACGATTAGTTAACGAGTTGCATCTTCTTAGAATCGTTTCCGTTTTTGGGAGAATCCGTAAATCGACGAGATCTGAGAAGAAGTTTGTCGACAAGCAGTGACGAAGTTGGCGATTACTGATTGTGGTCGCGTGTTATCTCGTTCGGTGTATTTGCGTAGTAGAGGGTTCAAGCGTAGACACTGGGCCGGGTACGTTGCGCCGCGCCGAGAGGAGAAACGGAGACACGGACGCGAGGCGTTATCGAGACCGATAGCGGGGCTATTAGTATATAAAGCGGCCGGCTCCTCGTTGACGTTAGTTACGATTTGCTCTCCCGCCCGCATCTGCTTCGCGTCGCTCTCGACTTTCGTCTCTCGATGAACGCGTAATTCGCGATTCCAATCTGAACGTCGAAGTTTCGTTTCACGGTGCAAGATCTTCGTTCGAAAGGATAAGGGGGAAAGTCCCTCGACACGAAGCTACGACCTGGGCAAATGAGAATGCAGACGGCTTCAATCTAGTCGATCATTGGATTAGTCAAAGGATTCGAATCGACCAAATCGACTCAACAACGGAATAACGGTTTCATTGATCACGAACGATCGCGATTCTTTCATGAGAGGAATAAGAAACGTGTGCTCGCATTTGATCGATTCGTCCCGGAACAGCTTAGTTATGTTCTCGATCGAGTACAGCAAGCAATTCTTGAGCTACCGTATACTCAAGTCGAACCGGTTCAAGTACATCTGACGATACGGACTCGGACTATCGAGTGTGATAAAAGTGTGCGCGCTAAGACGAGAGTGTGTATGCGAAGCGTACCGTACCGTATTCGACTCGTACGTACATCGAGTTCGCGTCCTCGGGGAGAAACCTGGAGAAACCGCGGAGAAACGAGACGGCAAGACCTGGAAAGTCTTGTTCGCGGTTCGCGGTTCGCCGATGCTGGTTAAGCCCTTTCCCTCCTACACCACCTTGCGAGGAAACTACGCTCCTTCCCGCCTTACAAATTTTTACCTTTCGCCCTCCGATTATAAACGAGGCCTAAATTGCGCCAATTTCGAAAAAGAGAAAATCTCTTACTTCTAAGAAGGAAATTTGCACGTTTCTCGGTCGATTAAGGAACGAATTAATTCGGATAAAAATTAAAAATGATCGTTTACGTACCGGGTAGAATGCCAAGCCACGTTGGTCCCTACGGCGGCGCTCGTTATCCGGGCACCCTGCTAGGAGCAGTGCCGGGTTTTTACAGCCCGGTTTCCGGTTATCCGAGCAGCGCGATTTCCAGCTACTACGGAAACCTCGGCTCGCCCCGGCACAAGTCATCCGCGGTGGATCTTCCGGTTTGGCCGCAAAGGATGCCGATCGAGGAGGAACTCGGAACATCCCCGTCGGCCGCGTTGCCGGTCCTCGCCGTGTCTCCGACCGGCGCCCACGCTCCGCCGAGTCCCGCACACAGTGACTCCGACGCTTCCAGCTCCAGTTTGGAACTCGGGACCATCCGACGCGGCGAGAACGCTCAGCTCAAGTGCAGGTAACTACGGACTACCTATCCTACGTATCTTATCTTCTCGCCAGGGGTCGATTTACAACTTTCGCTTTATTTTCGTTTATTCCCGCGGCGTCTACCGTTCTCAGCGATAACGGTGCCAAATCTGAACTTTGCCGTGCTCTCTGCTGTAGCTCCGCGATTATTATGTTTTTTATCCGTACAATAATACGAGTAATTATACCTATCAATCGCGTATCTTCCGACATCTTCAAATGCGATAGAATTCATTTTTACGAAAATTTCTGAAAGTGCAAAGGTCTGGCTGGAGTTTGCAGTTTTGTATCAGCGTCGATGGAACCTGAAAAATTTGTTTGTCCTTATCGCCGTTTGCACATCTCGTTATCGGAGAAGCTCGTCTTCTTCAGACGTTTTCACCGATCGGATTCCCCACTTGTCCATCGAAAATCATATGACTGGCGTCCATGGCTATCATCGAATATTTACTCGTACGATTATTAGCGTTAGCGCTAATTTAACCGTATCGTCTCTACCCAGTGCATTCGCAGCACGCGCCCCCTCGTTCCGGTTCTAACTAGTTCTGCGCATCCGTCGCGATTCGCGATATCAAACGCCACCCTATGATCTTACTCTTCCTCTTTCCTTTTCTCTCTCGTTTGAAAATGACAAGCGGCAGTAATCACGGTGGATCGTGCGTTTATCAGTTTGCCGGTCAAAGATCGCGGAGTTCAAGATAATAAAGATGCTCGATCGTGGAAAGAGAATTCTCACGTCACCGGCGACCTTTCTCGCGATGACTATGACACTCGTGTTTTCGGAATTCGTATATCAGCACGCAACGAGTTAAAAATAAAAATAAACTAAAACACTGCGTGGAACGGTTGCATTCCGATAAATTATCAATCTTCTCGTATTTTTAAAAATTATATAATGTACTCTATTTTATCAAGGACAGTCTCGATTTCTGCCTCTGTTCGTATCTAGCCAGTTGGTCGCTATCTATTCTTTGGTCACAATTCGTAAAGAAGAACGGGAGAGCAAAACGAACGATATCTCGCTAACGGGCAGAGAAATTACGAGAGCCTCGTTCGTGGCTCGCGGTTCGTTTTGAACTTCTCGTATTTCCGAATCCTCTATACGACACGACTGATTCGTCGCGAGATCGTTTATGGTGGCGAAACCTCACGTTACGTGCTCGCATGTGACAGCCACGTGTATGCGAGAAATAGACCTGATTCGTTATCGACGCAGCTCGTTGTGGCAATTGAACGAGTCGAAGCCGTACGTCTCGTCGTCGTATACTTTATATTATAAGCACGTAAACGATTGCGCGTGTCACGTGCCGCTGTCAACCATTTTCCTTGAAACTCTGCAGATAAGACGCAACAGCCGAGTCGAAAAGGTCGCCAACGCGAACGCGGAACAGAACCAGGAAACGTTTGCGCGTATAATGCGCTCCGAATGCGATTATACTCCGTTGCTGCGATCGTTCCGGCGCATCGTTCGCGATTTCCCCCGCTGGAACTTCTGGAAGTTCGCTGCAAGCTCAAAGCTCGCTTCTCGTCCAGATAAACTAGTGTCAAGTAATGACAATTGCGCAATTAACGGAATTGGCATCAATTGATCAGTCGGACGGACATTCTTGACGTAAATCGAGCATCGATATCCGAGCCAAGTACGTTCCCACCGATTCCAAATCGCGCACGATGCCGCAAGTCCTATGCCCTCAAAGGAATCCGATCTAAACGCGTTCAGCTGTTCATCTCGCGCGCGACGAAAGGAAAACAAGCGGGTTATTAATAGATTGACAATGCGGACGATAATCATCTTACCGAAACGAATTGATCGGTCAAAGGTCGATGACAATACCCTCCGGCCTTCAACCATGATACGCCATCGTATATACTCGTGCAAATTAATCTAGACTCTAAGCTGGAGAGATCAGAGGCTAATCAGACTAACGAGTCTAACATTCTATATTCGCAGATGGCAAAATTGTGGTCGCTGGTTTACGTCTTTGGAACAACTAGCGGGACATGTCGCACGGCTTCACGCCGCCCCGGGACCGCGAGGACTCTTTTATTGCGGATGGGAAGGATGTGCCAGAGGTGAACGCGGATTCAATGCTAGGTAAAGATCCTGATTGCATTTACAATTCTCGTTTTACTTCACTTCTCCGTGACGAAGAATCGTGAAGAACTCACGTGATTATTATTTATCTCGTTATCGTTTAGGTACAAGATGCTGGTCCACGTTCGAACGCATACGAATGAGAAGCCGCACCATTGTTTCCAGTGCGACAAGAGTTTCAGCAGAGCGGAAAACCTGAAGATCCACGCCCGATCGCACACCGGCGAGCGACCGTACGTTTGCCCGGTCGAAGGTTGCAATAAAGCCTATTCGAACTCGTCGGATAGATTCAAGCATACGAGGACCCATGCCGTGGATAAACCGTACTGTTGCAAAGTCCCCGGTTGTCCGAAAAGGTACACCGACCCATCCTCCTTGCGGAAACACGTGAAGACGTATAGGCATTACGTGAACAATAATGACAAGGTGCAGGAGAAAAGTTTCGATCGACTCGAGAACGACTCGCGAGAGAAAGCACGGTTGGACGGGAGTGCGATCTCGCCGGAGAAGCAAAGTAGTAGCAGCGGTAGCGCGCGTTCCGAATCGTCCGATAAGAAGGACAGCAGCGTCGAGAGCAACGTGTCAGCCTCGAGTCCGAAGGTTAACAACAGCAGTAGCAACAGCAGCAGTTTTGAGGAACAGAGAAACTTCGTCGAGTGGAACAACATGTACAACCTTCGTGAGCAACCGGCGGGCAAGGAATTGGAGCAAATTACGCCAAGGAAAACGTACGAGCAAGATGTAAGCGTCTATCCGAGGATGTACGACGACGACGGTTATATCGTACCTGAGAGAATTCAATTGAACCCCATGTACGTTTCTGGTAATACTATTATTAAGGAGGGTCCGATGATCACCGCACGGTCGCCTCGGACTAGCCCGAACCCGAATCACCACGTTTCCGACGCCGTCGCGTTGCCACCTCGCATCGGGATGCAGTCGACGCCCATTAAGACCGAACAGCAGCAACGGCAAGAATTGCTTGCTCTCGACTGCCCGAGCAAAGTGACCACGGTCGACTATAGGAACATCGAATCGATTGTAAACGGCGCACCCTGTAAAAAGAAAGAAAACGCCGTGGGCGATCTGACTGTTAGAAATTCTGTGATAAAGCGAGCTGAGGATCTGAAGATGGAAGTCGACCAAACGACGCCGACGAAACAGGTATGCGAGCAGACCACCGAGTGCTGTTGTCGCCACAAGTGTTGTGTCCACAGCACCGACGACATTTTTCAGAAAACCAAGATCCTCTCGGATCTGATCCTGAAATCGCAGAATCCGTTGTTCAGACACCTGCTGGGGACGGTGGACCTTCGATACGGATTGGATAACGCATGGGGCAACATCACGGACGCGAACGATACTTGCGGACAAGTTCTCCGGGTTAAGAACGAGAACGTAGTCGAGATGGAACAAGATCTTCCGTTAGATTTAACGATCAACAACAAGTAGACTATAGAAATTTTTACTTCGCGTCAGTCGCAGCTTCTTTTCGATATACGTTTCGCGTTTTCCTCAGGGTTTCGTCGGGGAGTGGAAAAGAGAGTTGCCTCTAATAACCGACCGTAGCCGGACCGTATTTGAACGCGTTCGAGACCGTCCTTCGTCGTCGAGCAAGTGCCTTCATTCAAATAAATAGTAAGGTCCATCGACCTTTTTCGCTGACCCGAGACGATCTCGAACGCCGACGTTCTCTCGTCGTATCTCTGTTGCTTAGGCCACGGTCGGTTTCGCAGTCTAACAATAATAGAAGTTTTACGTTGCGCCATTTTTCCTTTTTCGATCGGTTAAATTCATTTAAAACATGCGAAGAAAGTTTACGTGGGACGGTATTTTGTTTGATTTAAAGGTCGGGTCAACAAAACGTACAAAAGCAATGAGAGAATGTAACACGCGATTATCAGAAAACAAGTTGAGATCGAATACGTCGAGTACATCATGTCGCCGACCATGATTGTAACATGTCGTAGCGGAAACTGTTTGACGTCAAACAAGACTCACTGGAACGCGATAATTCGTTAAACAGTGAAGATCCTTCCCCGTCTCTTTTCTTTGATCCAATAAATTCTTATTTGTGCCCATGTGCACGTACGATTAACCAAAAAAATAATCTAACTCGAGCGCGTGGAGTGTAAGTAGAAAAAATGGCACATTACATCGTAAACACAGTCACGATACCTCTGTAACATAATGCGTTTGGAAGGAACTACCCGGTATGTCGTGTTAAACATCTATGTATAATATGTATATAAAGATATATTATGTATAAGGTAATTGAAAAACTAAAGACGTATGGAGGGAGCGGTACGTAGGTTTTTGCAGTGAGAACGGTGTGTTTATCGACATTGAGCTATTCAATAATAAAACGCATTATTTATGTAAAAAAATGTTCTTTCTTTAGCATCGTAACAAGTTCCTCCCGCTCGATACACGGAGCGATATCAGATAAACGTACGTTTTGAAAACATTATTAAAAGAATATATTAAGTATTGGTATTCGGTACGCATTCGTATCTGAAAAACTTTGTTTTTCGAACTCGTATCAAACGCTTACGGATCGATGCGCTACCGATATCTGACACAACGACAATTACGATCATTGGGAACGAATATCTCAAGGGAAATTAAAGTATTGGATTCGCGATAGATTATTCGGAATAGAAAAGATCAGATATTTATCATGCTTATCGGTTTCGAAATGAATATGGAAGCGATCAATAAGGGAAAGAGGCGAGAGAATTCTTTCCACAATTCGTCCCAACATTTTCTTTGTCGTTTTCGATTTTTTCGCGACTCTCTCACGATCTTATTTTCGGCGATGATAATGATATTAATAACTGTATTGTCGCAATATCGCGTTGATAAAAATACGCAGCCAATTCGCGTTACTATCTAAATATAAGTTTCACGATATATTTTGACTTATCAGCAACTCGGACATGCCATCTTTAATGATCTTCAAGCTTTCTAGGTCGGAATGTATCGTCGCGATAAGCTGCGCCATGCCTTGCTGCTCCATCGTAAGGTACTGTAAAAAAATAAAAGATTGGGTAAAGTGTCTGTGTGCAGATGTCGCGTATTCGAAAACTCGTTTTACATACCGTCTTTATGTCGTCCTGGGCTATGGGATCCATCGCGTACCTCTCTTGATTTTGAGTATCTGCATGATTTCTCATCCTCAATTGAGAAAGCATTTCGCTAATTCTACCCTTGAATTGGGTCGGAGCGCTAATTTGTGAATGCATGGCTTCGAATCTTCGAGTTAAAACTTCCTCATCCGGTTGAAGAGACAACCCGACTTTACGAGTAATTTCTTGTCGTACTAATACCTTCGAAAATCAAAGAAACAAGAACATGGAAATATCGATTCGTACTATTCGTGAAACGGAATAGAGAAATGCGATTAGGCAAATACCTGAAGGACCCTGTGCTGAAGTTCTAACAATGTTCGCCGGTGTTCTTTCACCCTGGCTTGTATCGCCGTGTGCTGTCTCTGCAATCTTTGTATCTCCTCAGCCGCCATGTCCAAAAAACTTCGATACCTCGAAGTTTCCTCCTCTTGGCATTTAAGTCGGTGCTTAACTTGTTGAAAACCTATCATCGGCACTGGTATGTACAGCTCTGGATTCGGATTATCGAGCTGAGCCTGTTTCCACAATCGTGGATCGATCGAACAAGGCGGGTTGTCCAAGTACTCCTTGAGCTGCGCAGGCTCCAGCTTGACCAAAGCCAACATATCTTCGACACCGTTTTGGACCAATTGTTGTTTCTGCATCGGCTGGGACAAGTAAGCGACCAACTCGTTGGCAGGAATTCTTCTCGGAGCTCCGGTAATTCCTTTCTCGGTAACGAAAATCGTTACTTGACTCTTCTCTTCTCCGGTTTCTGTCACGTTGTCTATCGTGAGCGTTAAGTTAGGCTTGTTCCCCAAAACGTTGTTTATAAAGCCGATCAGCTGTGCTTCGCCCTCCTTCACGTCCTTCTTTTTCTTGTTGAAACAAAGAACGACCAATCCATCGTTATTGTCGGCTTCAGGCATCCGACTGTACCCGATAGCTTTGAATCTACAGAGTGGATTCTCTTGATTAAGTTCGATGGCTGGCGCGTTCATCGAGTAATACGCCTTCCCTGTGCCCCACAGAGCTTGTATCAGATTCCACTTGGCAATGATATTATCGCGTTCGTCGTTGTACAATTGACAATTGAACACGGCATTGTATAACGCTTCGGATAAGGTATTTACTGCCTGCTGCTGTTGCGGAGGCTGTTGCTGCTGAAACGGTTGCTGCGGTTGCGTTAAACCAGTGCCAAAGCCTGCGAATCCTGTGCCTGCGCGTTTCAATTGCAAATAGTAGTACGTACGTAAACGCGATGTGCGCGAGCGAAGAAAGAATCGTAGCGTTTAGCTTAGTTATACTACCAACCGGTACCGAAACCGCCAAATCCGGTGCTCGTAGTCGTAGTCGTCGGCTTCGCTCCGAAAGCACCGAAACCGGTAGATCCCGTACCGAACGCAGGAGTCGTACTCGCGGTACCGAATCCTCCGAAAAACGAGGGTGCCGACGTGGTCGTAGCAGTCGATCCGAATCCGCTAAAACCACCAAATCCTAACGAAGACGTCGTAGTCGTAGTTCCGAACCCGCCGAACCCACCGGTTGTGGACGTCGGCGCGCTGCCGAAAGTCGACGTATTCCCGAACGCAGTGCCCGATGAAGCAGGCGTGCTACCGAACGCTGGTGTAGTTCCGAACCCGGTCGTGGGATTGGTACCGAACGTTGCTGCGGATCCGAAGCCGCTCGCCGGCGCGGTACCGAAACCAGTACCACCCGCCGGTGTCCCAAAGCCGGTACCGGTTCCGAATCCTCCTGTCGCTGGAGTCGCAGGCGAACCAAATAGACTCGGTGCCGAAGTGGTCGCCGGTGTGCTAAATCCGAAAGACGGTGTTCCGAATCCTGTTGATCAATACGTTTTGTATGATAGAAGACGAGAAGTATACAATTGTCGCAAAGATTCTTCCGTTTTTATCTTTGCATCGTAAATCTAAGTAGCTTGAGTGGAATTCGCAAGTTTCGTACATACGTAGTGTAGTATGTACCTGCCGAAGTGTATGTAGATACTTATTTACCGGTTTTTGTTTTCACTTTTCAACGATGTGAATCTCGTTCGAGCAGAGGAAAAGTAATAAACGTCAGAAACGTCTCGCGTACGGTCGCGATAACGATTCGCGTTTCACGTATTCGTTTACAGTTTACAGGTCGATTACGTCGATAACGCAAATAAATTTGCGTACAATCGAAAACGCAACAAATTTTAGATCGCCAATTTATTTAGCCAAAGAAGAATCTCGAATCATGCCTATCCTGTCCGGTAATGAACACGATCAGGTGATATCGATGTTACATGATATGAATCTACTCCGATAAAGATGTAAGCGTTAAAACTGAGTATAGGCGTTGAAAATTGAATAGGACGATAAATACGGAGAGCTGGCCCGTAAATTAGTGAAAATAGCTTCGATGTCTGGCAAGAAAGTGGTACTGCGTCGTAATGGTCACTCGGATTCCGAGGGTAATACCGAATTCTTAAACGAAATAGGTACTACAGATGCGGCGATCGGGGTACTTTCGTTATTACAGTCAACAGATACGTTTTACACGACGCGTTTTTACTGTAAGCAAACAATAATACATTTTATCGATGTAGGATGTTACAGCAGAAGTTATGATAACGACGTTGGGCAAAATACCGAGCGAAATGTTTTATTTAGAAGATACTGTTAGCAGCGCGACCATTAAAACGACGAAAAAGTTGGCGGGTGCTATAGAAGCAACGGAATCTTATCAAACGACTACCGCTAACTATGAAAATTCGAGCCATTCGCCGGTCTTGATCGCTTTAGTAACTGCTCTGTTCGTGATATTATTATTATGCTGTATCACCGCGTGTTTCGTAGCTAAATCGAAGAGGAAGAATAATTTCTTCGGGAAGGGGGATATGGAATGCGAACCTGGATGTACCGGCATGAGTCAGCCTTTACTGAACAAAATGTCAAGCACTACGAATAAAACGAGCATCGGTTCTTTGAGAAATTAAAATCAAACCTGTGATAATCTACGATCATTGTTTATCAGCTAAAAAGACGTCGAATTGTATTGATACGAACGTCCATCATTCATAACATATGAACATATGAACATACACGCATGCTAGCAATGCGATACATTCAAGCCAGTTACACGCATGTACTGCGCGCTAAAAATTGGGACAGTCTTTAAATTTCTATTATCACGATTATATCAAATTTAAGATCTACGACAAGTATGGGAAACGATTTCCTTGTAGACCCGGTCGAAATGAATCGTGTAAACCTACGTGTACGTTGTACGTAATCACGAGCAGTCAGAAATGCGACTTAACCTCAAAACTGAAAGACTTACCCGGTTTCACTGGTGTAGCCGTGGTGGAGGCCGTAGAACCGAAGCTAAAAGCGGGAGCGGGTGTTGAAGTTGTCGTACCGAAACCCGTGCCAAACGACATTTTTGCAATTAAACGAAATTTCACGTAACACAGAAATACTGATTTATCGCGCGCGCGTACCGAACCCCGCAGTACTACAATCTAGAATACAATACAAGCCCGCCAGTATACCATTCATTGGCGGTATGCGAGCGCCACATGTCTCGAATTTAAATTGCCGTCTCCTACTATATTACCTTTGGTTTGATTTTCTTATCACGTCCCTTTTATCAGGTACTCATTGTATCTCGTGGGTACATACAATACCGAAATTCTGTCTTTAGATCGATTCTTTTTATTATACTTCTCTTTTTAGGTTGAAAGAGTATACAATACCGATATTTCTCTTTCATGCTTCAGGTATTTTCAAAGATTTTGCCTGGGTCACTCTGTCGCTTCATGCAAAATTTCCCGCTTCTCTCTTACAATTAAGTACAATTATAAATCGGTGTTATTATTTCGCTCTTGAACCAATTTTTTAAAGTACCCACATAAGTACTTACAGGGAACACCGGTTGCCCTGTTACAGACTCTTATCCCTCGATAAGCGCAGGGTTCATTCAATAACATATACGGTATCAGAATTTTCAACGAATTTTATAATTTAAAAACTTGAAAATAAATATATCTTCACAATTTTTTCTAACATACATATACATATACAATACTTTCTTTAACAGTTTGATAAGACTATAATATATGCATCGATATATTGTTAGTTACGATAATATTGTTAATGTCGTCAAAGAGCGTGGTTTGCGCGACAGTCCGATCGAGCGAGGAGTTGTAAATAAAATGTTCATTTGCGCGCGAACGATCGTAACTAAAAATCATTTTGATTGTTCAATGGAAATGTTGATTAAATTTGTCGTTAAATAACAACAGCGACGCGACGCAGTTTGATAAAATTGAGATGCACATACGACAAAACTCGTGTTTCGCGAATCAGCCGGCCTGTGTTTTACACGAATAAGTCACCCTGCGATAAAAACCGTTGAAACACGAGTCAGATCGAATCGCGTTGTCTTCTTTCGACGATGCAGAGGTACAAGTTTGTGCCACTTAACTCAAAAATAATTCCCAGACATGTGTATATGCGATATACATAGATAGATCCCCTTTAGAATACATACGCGTAAGTTGCCGTTGTAACATGTACATACTATCCCTAGAGTTTAAACGATGCGAATGGTAACATTTCGTGAACGTCTTAGCGATCCCCTTTTAAGTACATAGCATTCGTCTATATCGTTTCTAAAAGGAAAGAGGAATGCGAACTCGCTTAAAATATATTTCCCATGGTCTTACACCGTTGCATAGCGATCTATAGAACGATGGTCAACAGACACGAGAGATCGCTGATTTCCTGCATAATAAGATCTCCATGGAACGCGCAACGTTGTTCGCAACGAGATTGAAAACACGATCTCTGATTTCTTCTCGGTTTTTGAAAACGAGGAGACAAGTTACAGATTAGATTTCCATGGGGATTACGCGCGTGTTGTTTAAACGCCGATTTTCGAAGAGAAAGAAGGAGAGAGCTTCCGCCCGTTCGTAAATGTACGTTACATATTGCTTTCGTCATCCTAATCGACGGGATTCCAGCGTTCAGCCAATCTGGTCCGTTTCTAGAAAGAAGAATTGAAAAAGGATAATCTCTCGGATATCGCATAGCGTAGACATTTGTTTGCCCATTCATAAATAATAATTGACAAACCGACTAGAAAGTCGGAGCGCGTGTCAGATTTATATGTACATGTTTGTAAATCAGTCGCAAACAATCGGAGTGTACGTAAGCTGGGAAACGAGTAGATAAATAAGCGAGCGAGCGGATACGTATGTACATATGTACGCGTCGATCCACCTCATCAAGACTCCCAAATTATTTATGAATGGCGCAATATCTGAAGCGTTTAAATCTCGTTAGCACGTTTGCGATACGATAAATGCGATGCACACGCTTTGCATCTCGCGATTACCTGCCAATCGCCAATTTCGCGTGCCATGCATCGTCATCGTTCCGTACAATTTGGGAGCAAACTTCATGAGGTTCACACATCGATTCGCTGTTTCGGAAACGGCCAGGTTATCGTCTAACGAGATTTAACCGCAAGCGCTGAAAATCATGCGTAAACGATGTAAAAGAAATTTAGGCCTTGGACGAACGAACTCAATGCGGTACATAGATTTCGCTCCGCGATCTTAAGTCACTTCGGTGACACGTTTAACGTTTGCGTCGATCCTAACGCTAATGGACGCTTTTCGCCGTTTCTCTCCCGTTTAGTCCGTTCTTTTTTTTTGGTTTACTTGGACCCGTAAGAACCGTGCGGTAAGAAATTCGTTTTCCGATAAACGAAGCAATTCCATAGTTTGCTGATATAAAATGTACGACGGTAGATAGAATATTTTCAATTTACAAAAATGGTTTTTGGTCCACGACGCGCGGTCCTTCGATAAAACTTCTCCGTACAAACGTCTATTCGTATAGTGTAAATAATTTAGGTACACGTGTTTAAAAAAATGCTGTCGTATATAATGGGAGATGGGTATTGCACGCATTGCTAACCGTACGATAGGGATAGATATCTTCGAAATAACGAAAAAGTCGTTGTAAACGAGATCGACGCGCGACACGCGTAGGCCAAAACTTTTTTTCATCCGTGTCCCGCGGATTCGTTCAACGTTGGCAACGCCACGTTGTTGTGTACCAGTCGCATTATATCGGTCTCAATCGATTTCCTTTATACATACGCAGACGTGAGCATTTACTTTATGCTCGGTACGTTACATACATATTCAACATTTATACGTTTAAATAAATTTGACGAGTACATGAGTGCGCGCAGCGCACCGTTTTCGTATTCGTTTAGCCTTTTAACTTTCGGCCTTAATTTGATACTATTCTAGGTGTACAAGTTCGGTGCAGTGTTTTGCCCTTATCGTTAGCTTGAAGCGGTCGATCGTAAACGCGACCGACGTCGCGCGTACGCGTGGTACACCGCAAAAATATTAAGCACATATGCTGTCTCTAAAACTCGAGTCGAAAGCAAATCTCGTCAAGAGAATAAAAAAAAAAGCGATAGGTAAAGCTTGATCCGTTCCATTTCAGGTCACTTTCTTAAATTCGTTGATATTATCAGCTGTTCGTCGAGCGGAAAGAGATCGAGGGATCGTAAAATCTACAGATAGGATCCCGAGAACTCAAAGTCGGAAGCAGAAGCTCTAGATGATTGCGTATAAACAGAAATACCCGCACCGATCGCGCTGTCCGAGGTTCCCTCGCCGGTCACGTAATCCGCGACTATCAACGAGTCTTTCGGAACGTTCCCGCCGCTGCCACCCTTGGACACGTCGCGTTCGCTCAACATCTGCTTCAAGACTCTGATCTTCTCTTCTTTCTGGAATCAAGACGGAAGAAAACAGAAAAATGAAACCCAGCTAGGAGACAAACTTCTATCCACGCGGTTCACTTACGACGGCGATCAACTTCTGAAGCTCGTCGTTCTCGCGAAGAAGCTTCTGATATTTCTCCTCGTCCTCCTTCGACATTCCCACGTCGGGATTGTATTTGGATTCGGCCTTGTCCTTCGGGTGTCGTATCACCTCGATCACTTTGGGCACGAAGATCAGGGCCATGCTCAGAAAACAGCAGAAGATAATCGCGAGAGCAACGAAAGCGAAACTGGCGTCTTGCTGGCTGGCGATCACCATCGTCACGGGTGCCGTAATCAAACAAAGTACGACCACGTTGTAGATCGACATTCCGACATATCTGGAATCGTTGATCTGCTTCATCTTCATGCTCCGTGTTTCGTATGCCAAGAATAATCCGAAAACCAGGATGATTCCCTTGTAGCTATAGATCAAGCCTGTAAAACAACAACGAGATTCGTCATCTGTTGTAGAGTGAAAAATCGTAAGTCGTGTAAGAGGTAACACCTTGTATATTTTTAAATAAAAAATGTTTGACTTCGTTTACCGAGCCAAACGCTGTTGTGAACGCTCTCGCAGTGTTCCAACTCGGGCCGAATCCTCGCGTCGTCGTCGCCGAACGGTGGCGATTCCAGCGGGAAGGTCTCCATCTTTCTCTGCAGAGGATCGAGGACCTGCCAGCAAACTAGCAGAACGATGTCCACCGTCAATAGTCCGCTAATCATCGTGTACAGCTTCCACGGCTGAATTCTCTTCTGTATGGACGAAACTTTTTGTTTAGCCATGAACAACTAAAAAGAATCGAATCGAGACGATACGTTAAAGTCGAGGATCGTACGAGCAGGATCCGCGAACCATGCAGGGACGGGGCAGTGTGCGCGCGAGGCCGAGAACAAGCTGGAAACATAGGACGAATTAGGTTTAGACTCGATCTATAAAGGGGCTGAGGGCTCTATGCGACCGAGTCTGCGACAACGAGGAGCGATGCTCTAAACCCTAAACTGTCGAGTCTAGGTCTCGCTGGGAACGATTCCGATTCTTGGCTTACCGCTCGCTCGGTGTACTTACTTTCGCCTGATCGGCTTTCGTTTTCGTCGTCAATCTGTGGACTCGCCAAACCTTGCTAAACATCGCGCCGAACGCTAGAGTGAACCCGGTCGCCAGCATCCAAGCTCTGGCTCGACAGACCGCAGGGTACTCCCATGGCGCAACGAATCTCCCGTCGATTCCCAACAGGAACACCGACACGAAACACGCGATCACTCCCACCAGCATTATGGTGTTGCATACCGGATGCGACGACAATATGACTCTAAGACGATAAAACATTCGTCGGTCACATCCAATCCGAAAAAAAAGAAATTCACGGTGCGAGCGATCACTCATTCCGTACCTACCGTCTATGTCTGTTCCAAATGTTAAAAATGATCAACGCGATGGCTATCACGATTCCCACCGAAGATATGACGCCCATGCAAATGAAGAGGGGCAGCGAGACGGTCCTTAACACGGTTCTGACGAGGGTTCTATCCTGAGGCACTTTGCCACCGATCCAGCGTTCCATGTTCCTCCAGGTCAAATTGTCGCTCTGAGTATCGTAGTATCCCAACTTGACATACTTTCCATCGATCACCTGTTCGATTTGCGTCAACGCAATTCTATCGCCTTGCGAGCTGAAGGCGACGTATCCCTGCAATCGGACGCAAACTCGTGGAAACGATGACGTTCTCTTACTGATTCGACGATTCGTAACGACGATTGACGCGAGAACGATCGCAACTTACGGATACTCCGAGGAACTGGGTCGAGTTGACCGCGGAGTAAATCTCGCCCGCGATTTCCTTGTCGGTGTACGTGAAATTTTTCAGGCTTTTTCCTTGCTTGCTCAGTTTCTCCATCGTTTTGTTGAACGCTACGATCAAGACGAGGAACAGAATCAGTAGAGTATCCAGTAGATATTTTGTCTTTGCTAAACTAGAACTATGTCAGATGGTTCGTACCTAATGCCACGGACCAGACCGCGTCGTAAGCTAGAGGTGCCTCTTGGTAACCTTCGGGATATCGATTGTTGTCGATGTCGTACCCATCTTCCTTCAACATCGTATTCAGTCTCTGCCTAAAATCTTCGGAGGTCATCCCGCTGATCGTCGTGTCGTTGTTCTGATTCCACATTAGAGCCTCAGTGGTGAGATGTCCCTCTGCCGCGAGCCTCATCTGTTCCTCCGTGCACGCTATTCCTTCCTTGTCCAGATTCACCTCGAACCAATTGTCCTCATACCAGCCGATGAAGAACCACACGTAGCTCTTGCCGTACAGGTTCTGCTGGTAGAGCTCACATAAAACTCTCCTCGCAGCGACGACGTAGAAGAGACCGACGATGATCCTGGCATCCTGCCGACGTAAATTCCTTACCGCGTCGGTCGGATCCGATAAAAAACTTTGACGAGTGACTATTTCTATGCCCGCTTCCTTGCAGCGCGCCTCCAAATCCTCTACAGTCTGCCGATAAATATAGATAAACAATTAGAAGATCAAGAAGAAGAAAAATCGTCGATAGGTCTTACAGATATGAACACTTCTTCCGCTTGCTGCAATATCGCTACTCGAGACCAGCCAAATTTTTGCAACAATTTGATTCTCGTAGGATTGTGCACAGTGGCCGATGGATGCGTTCTGAAGAGCGTCGGGAACCGATTTCGATCAGATAGCGCGGGTGATGATGCCCCATAACATAACTGAAAGTTTCATTCGTCTCAGCTTTCTATTCATATAGCCGCTCTTTTGTACACGCAACCGTCGCGAATCAGCGTTATTCGACATTCTACTCACCACTATTAGGTTCCACATCTTTGCTGCCTCGGCGACGGTTGTACACACGGTACTACATCCTGCTAACAACATCAATTTGTGCGGTTTGTAATACAATAACTTGTACATCACCGTGGCACCGAGTCCTGGCTCGCACTGTTCGAAAACGATGCAAGGAATTAACAATCAAGAACGCGCTTGAGTGTTCCGTCAAACGTAAACGTACCTCACTGTCGTTTGAGTGAAGTTTAAGCGTGAATCCAGGTAACAGATTTTCCTTGTGATTAACATCGTCTAATGCCAAGTTGACGGCAGGCATGCAAGCCTGTAAATCGAGAAAAATGCGTAAGATATACGCGTACACATCGGACGATCGAAGGAGGGATGAAAATTATCGCTCACCTGGCCACCTTGCCATCCACCCTCTCCGGCTATCGGGAAAATGCCACCAATGTGCAACACGTTGTCATCGTCGTCGGGTGGTAACGAACTCCCAATCCCGTTTATCGCCAGCGTCGCGAATATCAACAGCTCTATCATCTCGCGCGAAATTCCGTTCGTAAACGAACGATGACTCGAACTTTCGACTTTTTACGCGTCCCTACGACACAGCTCGCGCGATGAGTAGCGCACTTTCTTCGAGCTTACGGCAAATCACAGCCATTCCCGACAATAACTACCGCTCATGATCGTCAGATCGCTACGCGAATAAGGAAATCACTATCTCGAGGTACGTTTGTCCAGTCAGATCCTTTGACCCGGTTCCAAGGACTACGAAATACAGCTTCGGCAACACCCGAGGCTTTAATTATCGTCGGGTGCATCAAAACTGTATCGTCGCGTACGCCATCGTCGACGCACCTTCCTCCGTCGAAATTTCACCCGCGAACGAATTCACCCGAGACAGGGAGTTCGCGCGAGCTTTTCAACTTATTGATCTCATCCCGGTTTCGAAGGATCGTAGTGGGGATAGAGCGTGACTATTCGCGTTCCAGCTTTCTATTTACCAGAAAATCGATAAGCGCTTATATATATAAATGATTCAAGTTTACTCGAGTTTTCACCTTGAGCGGATGATCTTTTTACGAGGGAGATTTCAATTCGAAATCGACTTGATCTTAGAATCGACGTCGATCCTTGCTCGGATCGAGGTCAGTCGCGACGAACGCGGATTCGAAATTTGTACTTCATTCGTTCGGTCGATAAAATCGTATCTCGTGTATTGTCTGTATGTACCGCTCGTTGCCACATCGTATTGCACGGTGCTACTACCTATGTAGCACTTGTAGCAGCGCATGTTACCAAGTTCGATACGATAGGTGACAATAACTCGTAGCCTTGGAGTCCGTAAGAGTTTAAGCCGTTAAGAAAAGGAAATTAAATTAAGAAACATTCTCTGTTTGTCTAAAAGCCTGTTTATTTACATTTAATTAAAAGTCTTACTGCTTACATTAGACTTATCGTTAGACTTTATATTCTATTCGCTTTCTACGCTCCACACTTGATTTCCTATCCACAGGACAAGGGGTAGCGAGACACGGCTAAATTCACGGCCAGCAAATTGTAACATCCGTAACGTTCAGTCGCTAAATCAGTGATAAGTTCTAAAACGTCTCATCATTTTCTCCAGCAATTCCATCGCGAATCTTCGTATGCTCCAATAGCAATGTCGACACCGGACACCGGAAGCGAGTTATTTCGCGAATCAGCCAAGACTATCTCGCGTAGCTACATATACATAGATCAGATGCGGATCAGTGTGCCGTTAGTTAGCATCTACGCAAATGTTTCGGACAACGTTTCCATTGCGCGGGACTCAGACTCGTCGCTCGTCTATCGTTACAGAACAAGAGACAACCAGCCGACGATGTGACCATTTTACATTTTAGGTTTCGGGTCATCGTTCTGATTTTCATTCGGTCGAATGCGTCTTCTGTCTTGAGTACCTATCTCGAACCGCGCGGCGCGTCGTATCATCCGCCGGATGCGTTTCCCTTTTGTTTAAATTCGGAACTATGAACGTGAACGCGCACGTCATTTTTTCACCGGCTTATAAAGATAAGTGGAACAAGGACAAAGTGTACTCGGATACGACCCTTGCGCTGTGTCGAATTGATTAACATACACACGTGTCGCAGTTATCAAACCGAAAGCGGAAAGCGCTATTGAAATAACGGACTCTGGAAATGCGGGTGTAAATTTACAACTAGAACGAACTCACCCCTCGAATAATGGGAAGGTACCCTTACTCGTTTTATACTTGTCGCTTTTCGGAATCTAAATTTTATCGATTTTAGATCTCAACGTGCGTTGATGTATTTAGTAGTGTGTAGATAACCCTCGCGAAGAGATAACGAGACGAGTGGAAGAGGGATGCATACCGCGCGTGTACGACGGGGCGGAGAGCGAGGAGCGTGGAGGGAGCGCGTTCGGTCGAAAGCGTGACGTCGTCGAGGTGACGGTAAAAAGAAACGGTGCTATCTGCAAAGGAGGGTGAAAAGAGAGGAGAGAAAAGAGAGCGTTTGATCCGTAGCGGTCCGAGAGGGGGCTAGTGCTGGTCGCCTGCTGGTGCATAGCGTAACGCACGGCATATAGAAGCCGGAGACGGGAGCGAGAGAGAGAGAGAGAGAGAGGCGATATCTCTGCATGTGTGGTGCGTGGCGTATGATGCGACTGGCTGGCGGCTGGAACGTCGAGACAGTCGCGAGTCGTGGTAGTGCTCGTACAGTAGGTACGTAACGTATGTACGCGCTATGGCTATGGCAGAAGGCAGGAGATAGCGGCAGTGGCAGGCAGGCAGGACAGTAGAAGTAGAAGCTGGTAGAAGCAGGAGTGGCGAGTGAACGAACGAGCGAGGACGAGAAAGGCCGTGCTCTCGGCTTTCGTATACGAGTCGAAACGTGGTCGTTGGCGAGTGCGCGAGTGAGAGTGCACGGTCTCAAAACCGTATGCCGTGTACCGTGCGCGCAAAGTGTGGCCGCACTTTCGATTTTCGGCGAACGACTGGTCTTCGCTGGGTTGGACGTCCGCCCCGAAAAGCGGACACCGATATCGACGAAATTACGCACGTGATATACGTGGTCTTGCACCATCCGACGAAGCGACAGACGGGCCACGAAAGATTGTACGTCAAGTCGCCGCGGATCTCGTCGTCTCGCATTCGGAGTTCGTACGGGGTGTGCGCGAATGCGTGTGCGTCGGACAGGTGGCTTCGATTTTCTCCCGATTATCCTGCATTCGAAATTCAACTAGGCGCTACAGGCTGTAGAACGAGCTCGAAACCGGTTACCAGTCGCAACGGCCGTCGCGGTGGCACGCGAACCGTATAAATCGCGGACGGTGTCGGATTCTCGGGGAGGAAAGTCGAAACGCGTGTGCTGTCAGTGTCAACCTCGCGCTTGCGATCGCGTGAACGCGCGTGTATACGTCGAGGTCGGTGACGGGTGGAGAGATCGACCGTCGGCGGGCGTATGTACGTGTAGATGGTCGTGAGTCGGTACGGGAATCGGCGGTCGGCAGGATGAATATCGAGCGTGGCGCGTGAGAGAAGGAAGGTCGTCGAAGTTGCGGACACGGGAGTGCAGCGAGAGGGAGCGAGGGAGCAGCAGCCGTGGACTCGGAGCAGCAACGAGGGTCGGGCGCGCGCTTGCGAACGCACCCATCGCGCGTCCAACATGGCTACCGCTAGCAACGCGACAACGAGCGCCGGCGAGGCGGCCGGCAACAACGTGCCACAGTGGAAGAGGGACTTGATTCAGCGTCGCAGGCAGCAAAGTAAAGTTCTCGCAACCGGCGGCAGTGGTAACGGTAACGGTAGTGGTGGAAACGGTATTGCTAACGCGAACGCTGTATCTTCCTCCGGATTTTTCTCAAGAGGACCGGCCTGTGGCGCCATCGTCCCGACCGGAGCGAGCGTCGCTGTCGCTGGTACCGACGACGGCTCGACAGTCGCGTGCAACATGCGCCTCGAGGCGGATTTCTCCTCGTTCTGTTCCGACTCGGAGGATGTTACGAACGGTACCTCAAGCAAATCGTCGACGTTGGACATGGAGCGGAAATCGGAAGAGCGCGGCGACGAACCGGAGACCGACGTCGATCCGGCGCCGGTCGGTTGCGAGGAGCGCGTCGGGTGTGGGAGGAGCAGAAGCAGAACGAAGAGAGAGCTTCCGACGGGGAAGTTCAATATGAAAAGCGGCAATTCGACGAGAGAGGAAACGAGGACGATGAGGAACAAAATCGTGGCTGGCAACGATAACAACGACGACGAGGATAATGACGACAACGATGTGGCCAGCGAGGAAAGCGATAGTTCGGAGGAATTGCAGTACGGTCCGGGAATAGTGAACAAGCTGAAGAGCAAGTATCTCAATCTCGCTCTCAAAGAAATGAACAAAAGCCGCGTCTCCGTACAGCGGTTTCGTCGCGCGGCGAGTCTCGAAGATCTTCTCGATTGCGACGACGAGCCTGGTGAGAAAAATCGGAGAAAGTATACGAAGAGAGCTACGGGCAACGCGATCGGCAGCGGCGGTAGCACGGTGGTCGTTAAAACCGACAGGTACAGGAACGTTTCTCGAGGCAACGAATCGATGAAACGGGCGCGAAGCGTTGAAACGTTGCTACGATACAACGGTACCGTAGATGAAACGACAGGTCGCGCGGTTTCTAGTGTCGGTTCCAGGCGAGATTCTATGATCAACGATCACATCGTTTTGATCGATCGCACCACGGTGAAAATCGAGAGTCGATTGGGAGAGTCGGAGAGGCCCAAACCGGTAAACAAACCGAAAAGAATCAAACCGTTGTTGGCGGAAACGGAGAGACCGCCGCCGGATCTAGTCAAGACCACTATGAGAATCTTCGAGGGATCCGCGAGGAAATTGAAGCCGAAGGGCGAGGTAGCTGCGAAGGTGGCCACTTTCAAAACCATTAACGACACGTTCAAAGCTCAAGCACAAAAGAAGCTGATTCCAAAACCGCCGATTCAACCTAAACCGTTCGTAAATGGAAACACCAGCGGGCCGATCCGGAGCGGCTCGGTCGGATCCGTCTCGCCGAAAAAGATCGTGCTGCCGCAAAAACCTACAGCCGAATTGATCGAGACCCGGGAGGGTCAGCGGGAATACCACATCGACGGCGTGATCACGGATCCCATAGCGCAGTCGGTGTCATCGGTGGTTAGCAAGTTTCGACAGATAGAAAAGTCGCACTCTTCTCCGTCCCCGTCGCCCGAACCATCCTTCAAATTGAGATTCTCGCCTGCACCCAGTCCCGAGCCTCTGACTCAACAACCGTGCAAGTCGAGATCATCATCTCTTGAGATCAGCGTTAAGTCGCCGCCTGTCACGCCCGTCCTCTCGCCCAGAATTTCCTCACCCAGACTGCAAAGCCCGTCATCGCCAATCAAGGATGTGCTCGGACAAACTTCGCCGCGAGTTCGAAGTCCCACGTCCCCGATCAAGGAACCCTTCAGACGGAATACCAGTAGTCCGATTCGCAAACTACCGCCAAGTCCCAGCAGGACAGAGATACTCGGACAGCAACAGACGTCCGCGTCGGAAACGGGAAAGTTACCGTCGCCGACAGTGCGACCGCAGACGGAACACAGCGCGAACGTTTCCGACGCGGATGTGACGGAACAACAGCGGTCGCCCGACAGATTACGGAGCGGTTTCGTGGAACGAGAGGTGCTCGAGGAGAATTCGGCGCACAACGAGGATGAGGACGTTGAGGAGATCGATGCTCCGAGAACGATATCGAAGGCTGCATTGGAGAACATCGCGAGAACCGGAGTAACGATGCAGTTCAGCTTCAGCGATAAGCCCATCTCCGACAAAAGTTACTTGCCAGGATTCAAGCAGAACGGCCGGATCGAGTGCCGAGAGAAAATCGAACAGAAAGAACGAACGGACGAGCCTGAGTCAGATGATCGAATCGAAACTGAATCGTCGTCGTTGCCGGTAGAGTTGTCCAGGGGCAAGTCGTTTTTATCCGGAGATTCTGCGAACGAATCGGACGTAACGGTGATCGGCACCGATCGGGAATCGGTTTGCAGACTGCAGGAGAGATTAGAAGCAGACACGTTCGACGAGAAGATCGAGAAAGACCGGGGGAAGGAGGAAGCAACACCGAACAGAGACGCGAGAACGAACGAGAAGAGCAGTGTGAAACCTATAGGTGCTATTTGCAGTCTGGGTCTGATCAAATCTTCGACGACCACTTCGTATTCTCAAGGGAACGAGTCTAAGACGATAAGATGCCAAAAGACCGAGTCTCCTCCGCAGAAACAGATCGGAATAATAAGGCCGCTGGTGTCTACGAAGACCCAGCATGCCCAGCAGAATTTAAGCAATCGAGAATTGGAAAAGAATCTGATCAATCGCGTGAAGAGCATAGAGCAGCCGACGAAGGTAGTGGTCAGCTTGAAGAGTGCCGATGAGATCCAACCAGCGAAAAAGTCGAGCTCAGCCGGCGCCGGACTCTGGGAAGCGAAGCCGTGGAACCAGCAGAACAACACTATGGTGTTTAATTTCAGTAACCGGAAGGACGTGCCCGATTACATTGAAAACGACGGACTCATCGTTAAGAAGAAGCGAGAGAAGCCAAAGGTGAGTCATCGTTAATTGATAATAACTCATACACGTTTGAGAATACTTTCGTTTCGTTCTTCACGCCAAAAACGGGGCTACGAGAAGAGAAGCTGGGGACGCGAATCGTAAAACTATGTAATTCAGTTCAACCTTATCTGTGGCAGATCGCATACTTTCTTTTCTTGCGTACGCATCATGCATCAGTCGAACGTTTCGCTTTCTTTAAATACCGATTGCCTATCGTCCAACGCATCGGATAAGTTTCGCGCGCCGCCCATAGAATTTCAATTAGCTCGAAGCACTCGTAGCTCAGTCCACGCGCGAAGCCCCGTTCGTACCCGGAACAATTAGATTAGGCGCCAAGTATTGAGCCAGGACGTGGAACCGGAAACTGGTAAATACCCACACGGAGTCAGTACGATCATCGTTATCGTTTTAATTCTTTAATTCCGATACGAGTATTATACTTCGTACAAGCACGATTAATTTCGAAGGTGTTTCATCTTGATCGAACGATTCTTCTGGTCCCATGTTAGGTATCGTCTATCAGTCTCGGGTTCGGCGAATGATAACGTTTTGCGCAACACGATGCAAACCGTGTAATTTAATCGACGACACGTAGCTCGTAATATAACACAATCGAAGTTACACCGATTCACACAACTCCTATTACTTCGTACGCCAAACGACGGTACTATATCATACATCGATTTGTAATTAAAATGGAAATTAATAGTCCTTGGATCGCGTGATAAGCGCGATTCGAAGAGCCGTGCGTTCCCCAGATAGCAATATCCAAGTATTCAGCTACGAAATTAATCGAACCGTCGAATCATGAGCGCCGATGGATCGAAACGCATCGACCTATTTTCGAGAAGAAAGAAGAAAGCGAAACGGAAAGAAAGATTTCGATCGTGGCCAATGCTCGCAACCGTTGATTAACCTTGAACGAATCATTAATAGTTCCTCGAACTCGAATTCGTTCGGGAACACACGTTAGATATCTACTGTAGTCTCAAGTTCGCGATACTCATGTAAGACATACTCATCGTGTACGTGCAGATACGAATCGCTATTTTACCTGCTCTTACGAAGTTGACGCAATGGGAATAAATTATGATTAAGATTCGCATCCGCGGGAGCAATTAAAGTGAAATATAAATAAAAGAAGTGGAAAACGAAAGAGGATTGGGGAACGCGGCTCGTGGAATTTCAAGAGGTAGCCGACCGAAACGCAGCCGCGCCGCGACCGCGCATCGTAACGCAGCCGGAAAGAAATTAATCGCTGAGCGTTACTCAGCTTCGTATTACGTAGACCGAAAGTATATAATGTATGAACGCTTAATACATTGCTCGCGTAATCATAGTAATTGGTAAGAGAAAAGACTCGGGTAAAAGAATTGTCATGATAAGCGTCGAACTTGATAATACCTATTGGTAAAGTTATCGATCGTATCTTCAGCGAATCTGATATTTGCCGAGATAAGTTTTTATCTAAATATACTTTTACGTAGAATATTTTACGATCACATATTTCCTAATGTCGAAGGAAGGTGAAAGCGGAAGACTGAAACAAAAATGATATTGAATGGAATGCGCGACGTGACGATCGCATAATCGTAATCGAAAAGCGAGGGGGCGTTGATACGCTCCACTACGTTGCAAGACTAGTTCGATTCGTTTTCATCCGCGATTAATATTACTTACACGTACGCGTAAGGCGCGTGTTCGAACGTTAAAACGAGCAACGCGCGCTATCACGTATCGGTGTATCAGGTATTCGTCCTACCCGTTACTTATGCAAGGACGTTGAAACCGGAAGGGAGACGGAACAGACGCCAGAACGGTTACGGGTTCTTACGTAAGCGTCGACTCGTTGCGTTCGTTCGCTTTCCGCGTTCGTTGCTATTATCGCAAGTTCGCCATGGTATTACGGTACCAGGCACATAATATGTACGTACATAAGTGCATACCTCATCGCCCACCGACGCGACGTAACACGCCGCGCGGAAATGCGAAAAAAAAATTTATCGTTCCCTTCTCATTTTTCTATCGCAAATGCAAATCACAATGAACGTTGCGTTTAGCAATTCGCTTTACTGATCGGACAGTACCCTCGTGCTATTTTGTTCTATCTATTCACGCTGTATGTACCCAATGAAGAAAACGTAATACTTTTTAACGGCCGACGCCGCCTTTGTACGCAACGGGCGGCCGCTCCTTCGTAGGCAGTCTGCAGTCTGTCCAGGGTTAGAGCTCGGGGTATCTCGGTGACTCACGCGGTTGTGCAAGTATCGATCGGTAATTATACGTAGTCGTAAGAACGAACAGGACAGGACTCGATATTCGATACCGTCGTATGGCACAACTTTTCGAAATCGAGAAAAAAGTTCGAGTTCGAAGTTGCGTTCGGCTGATAAACGACTCGACGATGACTCGGTATCGCGGTTGGCGACATTCCACGAGATGCGGCTATGGGAATTCTCTTATACGGCCGATCGGTCGCAGATACTTCCAACTACGTACATAAATAAGTGTTACATAGGTACTGCAAGTACGCGCTAGAGAAGTTGGTCTCGCCAACCCGTTATTGCGACTCTCGAGGATCGAGTCAACCTTCTAAGGCACGCTGAACGATCGTGTCGAATGACGACAGACCGTTTCGATTTTTGGTACCTGTACGCACATGTATAGTACATACGTGCACGAGTGATACGTTGCAAATTCGTAAGAATCGACACTTCGGTCGTGTCGGCCAGCTGATATGGACAAATTCCTTAACCCCATTACCGTTTTACGCTGCCGACACGTTGCGGTAAATAAACGGTTACCAAGAGTCAGGTATCTGTCCGACGCGGTCCAAGAACCGATATCGCCTGCGCTTAATCTCGATTCGCCGTCGATCTTATAGCGCGAAGAAATTCGATGTTGAGAAAATCAATTTGCCAGTCCGTTTACTCGTCGATCGATCTCCGTCCACATTATAGATTATATACATCGCATTGTTCCTAGTCGATAAACAATCAAGAGCGATACGGCAATCGCCGTGATTGTTCTCGATTCCTATTTGCATAAACTTGTAGAGAAGAAACGAATGCGTTTCAGCATGTCCTCGCTGCCAATGCTTCTCATTCAAATCTCCGGCAATTCGCATCCGGTGTCTTTGATTCGCCTGCAAGAAAGAATCGAGAGGTCGTAAATTCGCGAATGCGGAAGGGAATTGAAACGCGACTAACGCGAGTGAAATGCGTGCGCCGCGTCGTTAACCGAAGAGACTCTCGTCTCTGCGAGGGTTCGGTTCAAGGCCCGTGTCCAACGGTGATACCCCAGTGCGCTCGGCGGAGCTCGGTACGTAGATATAACGAAAAGAAACTTCCTGTCCTGCTCCTGGGATTTTCTCAGGGAGTCAAGGACCGCGTTTCTAAGTTCATTGCCGTTCTTTCCTCCCCGCTCGCTTTTGCATTCGACCCTTTCAATCCCTCTTTCCGTCGCCCTTACGATACGATTCGCTTTTTATTCACTATTTATTCTCTCTTTAAAAGCGACGAGTGCGATCGAAGTAAACGGAGTACATCGTACATTCGTTTCTATCGTCGAAACGAAACAACGTGTTATCGTTGCAGTCTTGTTCGAAATTAATTTTTCTTCCGATCGTGACAGCACAGTCCACGAAAAACTGCAGTGATTTAATTGATAGAGAGAAGGAAAAGATTTCCTTAATGAACATGGATTTCAAAAATGCGAAACGAATTCGATAGCCATTTATGTACGATGTACGCGATTGACGAACTGCTGATACTCCAGGGTTGTCGACTTTCCCTTTTCACGCGGGTGCTGAAACGCGCCAGATTCCCGCACTTATCGTTCTCATCGCTTTTTCTGTCCAATACGTATCCAGATTTAAACAGCATAGAAATGAACGGCGCTTCCGCTTAGTTAAGCGACAAAGCGATAAATAAGTAGTAAGATGTTCACTCGACCATGAGCTCGTAAAACAAAGACGTCGCAGATACGCTTATAACGCCGAGTTAAAGTTAATTCCAAGCTACATATCGAAGTTGAACTTGCGATTAACTCGTATCGCATCGCGTAGGTAGGTAGCAGTCGTAGCTGAACGTTGAATGCACGCAATATTGCAGAGATTTTTTTTTCCAGTTCTCTCAATTTTCTGTCCTTTTTATTTGTGACGTATACTGTACATGCAAGTACATAGGTATTTACGTACTACTATATATACTATTACTTGCGTACGTAGATAAATAATACGCAGGAACGTAGATAAATAGCTTTTTCGCGGTAAAACGGGAAATATGAAATTACGATGTTCCGAGGCACGTGCTATGTACAGTGACTCCTATTAATATTCCGACACATTTCAAGACTTTTTATTAGGCACTCCACTAAAGAAGTTAGAAATCATGTAATTTTTTCTTTGAAATTCCAACGAGCAGCAATTTTCTTCAATTTTCTTTACACATTATTCATTAAATTAAACCTCCCAGCATCCTAAAGAAAATTAATTTGTTTGGTCTCATTAGAAATGTTATTTCGTTTCGAAATGTGTCCGAATATTAAATGAATGTGCTTTAATACTTCGTTCTAACGTGAAACGGTCTCGTCGTACCAAATGCATTTACGTAGTTCATACACCGTCGTACAGCTGCCTCAATTATTTTATAGACCGATCTAACACAGAAAATGCAAAATATCATCTCTCTCTAGGAACGATTAGTAAATACACTGGCATGTAATTTGCGACGTGTTTTGCAAACTCAATTGGCAGAAGTGCAACACACCTGTTTACAAATATTGTTGCAACTCTCTGAAAGCAACTCGCAGGTGAATTTAATTTGCTGGCTGCTACCTCACATGCGTTTACACTTATTGCGAGAATCGCTCTCGTAAATACTGTCGCAAGTTACTTGCTGATACATTCGTATCCTTTTAGCAGATCGTTCGGTGTCGTCGAGGCGCGTTACACGGTAACGCTAGTACGTATTCGAATTCAGATGCAACATTTACGCAGGTACATACGTATCGCGTTACACGACCCCGATCTCTGCTCGTCCGTAATGCGGCTTCGCGCGTTATGATCCGTGACCGCATTTTTCTGTCTCGGATCTCGCATCGCTCAACCCGAATTCCCTTCCCTTTCTTTTCGTTCCCTGCCTCCTCTCGAAAGTCGAGAGTGGGAAACGGGCGCGGACGGTGGGAAAAGAACGTGCCGTTGAAAATCGTCGGGAATTATCCCGACAGCTATATAGATTGTTCGAAAAATCGTTTCTTAGACGAGTGAATGAGCGATAACCGGAACTGGACCGGAGATCGAAGAGATCTAAGTTCCATTTCACGCGCGATCGTTCCGTAGGAAATACTGAAGCCGAGCGGATTCACTAGAGTGAACTCGGGTCGAAGAAATTGTTTTCGATCGGGTAATTTCTTTCGTCAGCTGTCCATAGGTTTTATCGTCTGGATTAACATTATTAACTTTATCACTTGGCTTACCGTCGTTCGAGATACGCGTACCAACGATTCCGTTCTATTCGCATCGTATTCTACATTTCGAACAAGTATTACATGTAGAGGCCGTCCGTTCGAAAGTTACGAGAGTTGAAGGACGAGAGTCTACGGCTCGAGAGCTTGGTAGAACACGTAGATGCCTGGAAGAAATCGCGTCCTTGGTCGCTTCAACATCTGTTTCTCATTCGGCAGGATGTTCATTCACGAACTAGATTATACATGCGATCAAGACGATGAAAGGGCGGCGGATGTGGACGAAACAGATGAATAACGCGCGTGCCGTCGCGTATTTATCGCGCGCCGCATTCGAAATCCAAAGAGTACGCAAATATTAAGAAGATTGGATTTCTGATTGTGAAAACTCATGGCGCAGAGCTACCTTGCATCGTCTCTTTGATAATTCAAGCGTTTTGAGGATAATTCCGATTTTTATATCCAATGCAGTTGTTCTTTTATTTTTAAACAGAACGAATTCGTTTTATACTCTTTATAATACAAGTTTTAGTTTCGTTCCTTTTGTACGCGTTGTACGTTACACACCGTTGGGTATTTCTCGGTTTGTGACGTAACGGTGACGAGAACTCGGTCGACTCGAAAGTCGAAAGTCACCTCGCTGGATTCCATCGTACTCGTCGCCTCCAAGCTCCTATTTCGAGAGTTATCCGTAACCCGATTTTTTAACGACTGCTGAATTTTTCGACAGGTTGGGGACGGTGGCATCATAGTGTTGGACGCAACATTGGATGCGTCGACGACCGACGACGTCGAGTGGGAGCTCACCGGTGGACCACCTTCGCCCTGCGACGTCTCGTTCTTCAACGATAACGTTCTCATTAATGGCCGCAGTAATCTTTCGAGGACCCCGCGAAATCACAAGGTAATTGAATAGATTCGAGCTATACTTATCGTATTTATCTTAATCCCTATAATAGTATTGCATTCTATCGCAAGCCGTATCATAAACTCGTACTATTCTAATAGATCGAAATGCTGATATATAAATTAAAAAAAACAGCTTTCAGATAAAATCTGTAAATAAGTTTGCGTCAGAGCAGAAGAATGGAATCGAACTTTATCCGATACGCGATAAGAGCGAGTGAAACTAGGAACATACAGGAATCGTCATCGATACACGCCTTGTGTTCATCCATTGATTTTATCGTTTTTCTTTTTTTATAAGTATTTCTTCGAAAGATAACGCGGTCACCTTTTCCTTCCCATGATCGATTATATTCACTCCGCGTTCGTCGAGAGTTTTGAAAACTTGGTCAATCGTACACGAATCGAAAGAACATTGAATACGATTTAGTTCCTGATTTATCATCGTCGTTCCTTCTGCAAAACGCCGTACAGTATACATATTATGCACGTTGCGTTACGGTACATGAGCGACAACCTTTAATTTAATGCAATTCGCGCATTAGATGCTACAACTACTTGTCACGGTGATATCCTATCTTCGCATGTAGTACAGAAAGCACAAACGATTCATCGAGTGGACGAGTCACGGTTGATTCTATACAACTAATAATTCGCTTGATGAACGTTTTTCTCTTTACGTCGCGTGCTTCGTTCTATCATCGTACGTAATTAAGTATGTATCTAGCTACATAGGTACATATTATCGATGACACGAAGAAACACATTTCTTTTTTAAACTTCTTTTCTCGCGAAGGTTCAACGAACGTTCTTAAATTCGCGATTAATGAATTTTCGGTTAAAAGGATGAGCAAAAGTTGAAGGGGTAGTTTGCGAACGACTACGATCTCACTGTAGATACATAGTGTGGGGAATTAGTAGTCTGATGTTCTAGTGTTTATAAAGACTAGGACATTGGGTGAATTAGAATCGTTGATTGGTTCGATAGCTCATTACAGTATAACCTTGTTTATTCGATTTGTTCAGGAAACAAGACAGTTTGGATGATCGAGTAGCTCGAATAATAGAGGTTTACCTGTGAGCTCGTATTGACGCTGACCATGAATTGATTCGAATAAACGGGGCTCTATTTTATCAGTGATCAGAGCAGCCCGACAAGTGAAAGATGTATGTATAGGTTTCGATTCCCAGTCTAACAAGAGCAATCATGTGACTCTTTCTCCTACAATAGGTACCTTAAACGCGAATCTGCTCTGCTCCGCTCTCGAACTGAGCGCGCATACGGATAATCGTTCTAAATAATTAATGCGCTATAACGTTGCACGTACATACACAGGACGACGTCGTTGATTCGTCCGCGTCGTTAATTTCACGGCCTACCTTTTCCCTTCCCCAACTAGTCGTTTGCCGTTACCAACGAGATCATTTACGAGGATACGATAGACGATATGGTGATCGACCATGGCTATCAAAGTTTCATCTTCGATATTATCATTTGTACAAGTTGCTATGTACATATCTTTATCGATTACAAAGAGTGTCTTGGGTTTTGCACGTTTCATCATTACAATTGTACAGACGTGTGCTCGTCTCTTTGCCTCGTGGGTATAGAGGATTTCGTTTTACGACCTGTTGATCTTCAAGACGCGACGCGATAAAACATTTCGGCGGAAAATTTCGCTGCGAAACAGATCGAAACAACGAATAGTCGCGGATCGTGAATAAAACGGTAGAAAGGCATAATGGACAATGGCGTACTCGGTGATCGCTCTTTCAAACCGCGCGTCGCAGCTTCGTTCGTATAGAAAACCGATATCTTCTGAATCGATTGTTCGCCGATGCGTCGCGCCGTATTTTCTCATTTCGATTTAGTTTACCTACCTACTTCGTCGCGTCCACCGACCGTGTCGAATCGATAGAAACTCCCGCCTCCGAAGAGTTTGTTGCGACCCAGCGACGGAATCCAACGGGCCGACAGGAGATTCTCCTCGGGCATAGAAACCGCGGTCGTTGTTCTCTCTCGCGACGAACGGTACGACACGACCGTTTTTCAACCGACTCAACTCCTCGGTTTGTTCGTCGTACGTCAGTTCACAGAACGTGCAGGACAATGTAAATCGTGAAATAATTCGATTCGAATTCTGTTTCAATAATCAATAAATAATTATCGTACTGTTCATTTCTACAAAAAAAGCAATCTAGGCCTATGAAAGAAGTGAAACTTTGGTATCATCTTTATAAAAATGAATGACACCTACTATCTGTGACAATGAATATCGAAGACTGATCAGGGTTTTTGAGGGAGAAATTAATTCGATGCTAGAATTTCTAACGATACGACGCTGGATAATCGGTACGAACGCGACGCGATCCTTACCGCGTAATTAGACTCAAACGAAAACGCGAACAACCTTGATCCTGTTTCAAGAAGTAGCAACCGCACACTTTTATCCGCTGAATTCATGGAACGGCTGTAACGCGAACCGGTCGCCTCGCCTCTATTTGTTGACAATCGTCAGCGATTCTGTACCCGTTGACGTTTCGATTGACGCGTCCTTGCCTGAAATCAGGTCGAGAATTTGATTTTGTCGGCCAGATCGCCGATTGCTAAATCGTTCTGTCTTGGAATGCTCCGCATTCGGCTATAATCGAATACTCGGTATGTAACTGCGTGTTCTTCTACCTCGAGGAAAAAATTTATCTTTTCGAAGGAGCTTTCGCGGTGTTATTTATTTATTTTCGGAACAAGATCCGTGTTATCTTGTGTATGTAGTCAATACGACGCGACGCATAAACGTTGACATCGCGTATCGCAGGGCGTTTTTCAATCCGATGCTTGGGACTTTAAAGACGCAACTGCGACGTCACCGCTATTACAAATAACGGATTTCCGTAACGATTCTGCCCGGTACACCGCCGGTACGAGACGAAAGACGAAGAAACGTTTCTAACGTTATCGCTTAGCAGCGCGCAACTCGACGAATACGCTAATAAATTCAAACAGTGTCAGGCCATAAATACGAGCCGGTGCATCGTAAGCTTTTGCAAACGATGTAGCCTATCTGTTGTGTACCTATGTACGTATCGTCATTGAACAACGTATGCAAACGAATCTTAAGAATGTAAACGCGTTGCTTTCGCGCAAGGTGAACGGGCATCTCTTTCGAATACTTGCTGTCGTACGTATGCGTACGAATATCTCGTGTGCGCACGTGTATTCGCGCGTACGTGGGTATTTGCCACAACGGAATAAATCTACGTACATACATACATACGTACGTTTGCTAACGGAAATGCATTCGGGGAGTACGCGAATTCGAGAACCGAAATCGAGGACGACTCGACTCGAGCCCGAAATGGCAACGGCAGCGTCGAGGAAGATCACCGGCAGTGGTGAACATAACGGATGCCTCCGCGTCTAGTTTTTACGTCGCGTAAAACGAGCTTCGCGCATCCATCGCAGAAGCGGTCGCACGGATTTGCAGCGTTCGGTCGCGAGAACGATCAATTCTTAGAGCGCGGAAGAGTCGACACCCGTACTAAATGTTACGACGTTTCTCTGCATGGCGAATGCCATTGACTAGTACTTATACTAGGGCTCGAACATGTTACGTTATCCCGAATAATGAACCACCCAACGAGCGAACGGAAAACGTAACGATATACGTGTGTACCTATCGTTAAATACGTTTGTATAAGTCCGTTCATAAATCCGTTTCCTCTTTCTATTGTCCGTCGTGATAAACGGTTTCCTCTCGCGCGAACGATAACAGCCGTATTGTTTCGTCATTGTTCGGTGTCGGTTTTGTCGAAATTAACGGAGCCTGGTTCGAGATTTCTTCCTCGATGAAATTCCTGAATTCGAACCAACCAATTTTTCATATTATACTGACTGTACCTCATCAACGAGTACGAGCTCTACGAAATATTTCGAAAAAAAGGAAAAATATATAACACAATTATCAAAATTGAAAAATAATAGAAATTTTATATTTCTTCCAGTTCCTCTAGCCGAAGTCGATTTTATAATGTAGGAGACGCGCATGCAACGTGAAAGCTTCGAAACGAACTCTATTCTTTCGAGGGTAGCTCGGTTTACCATTTTTTTCTTCGCGAAAAATCGATACCACCCTCGACCAATGCGCGAATGGGATGCTACCCTCGCGTCTCTTGAAACGATTTTACGCTCGTTGCCTGTATGTACGTACGCGAAAGACGACTTTCCATGTTCGTGCTTGCCCGCGTCAACGGTACCTACGCGTCACGCTCCGTTGCGTTCCGTTTATCGACGGTACCATTTTCGCAGAGAAGAAAGCCTGTCTTCCACGGACAACTATGTACATACGTATTTCCTTTTATCGAAACACGTGCACGAACGTCACACGTCTCTTTCGAATGGAGATTATGAAAATCTCTCGTACACCCTAAAGGAAAAAGTACACCGGTAGTTCCGAGTTTAGACTCGCTAAGATCGAGTGAACTTTCGTAAACGTTGCCGCTATTACCCGGCATTCCTACACTGGCATGGTTTTCGTCAGATGTTTGTACGCGCGTAATAGATTTTCGCAAGAATATGCCACGCGGCACAGAATTGTACGAAGCGTTGCATCTACACGCGTATAGATACGTGCTTTAATTACGTTTCCACAGTTATTTCGCAACTTTCTCGCGTTTCTTGGTTCTACGGTCGCAGAGTTTAACACTGATAGACAAAAAAGGCTACGCATCGGAAGAAAGTTAAACTGTTCATGGGTAGAATGTACATATGTAACACTATTTCGACGAAACGTTCGAATGCCTGCAAGTCCCGTGGTAGCGGAATACGTACGTACGTACGAACGCGTTAACTTGTGCTCGAAATAATCGCTGGTAAGAACTTTGTTACCGCTACAAAGAGAGATGAAACAACGATTTATTAGCACCAACGCGACGATCTAATCGCGTTACATTTCATTCGCAATAAAATTGTGCATATGTATGTACACGTGCGAACTACGAACGACCGTTCTAATTCTTTAATCGATTACAGACGAACCGTGTCCCATCACGATAACGATACGTTGTGGGTATAATTTTCCCAGTGTGAAAAACGATTTTCTCTAATTCCGTTTAGCATGGCACCTAGAATCTGAAGGAATAGCTTTCGCGTCCCAAATTCCGATACCTTGGACATTATCCATGCGATGCGAGATGAGTCAAATTCTTCCGAGACGAACAAAAATTGCTTTCTCTTTTGCCGGTGTTTCTACCGAGCATAAGCAAGAAGCGATAACTAGAATTGAGCGAAAGAGGAACAATGTCCTCGCCGTAGCCGAAAAAGCATCGAGTGTGACGAGTTACTGTTATTTTCTGTTCGCCTTCTTTCTTCCTGTCTCTCGTTTGCATGCTTGCTTGGCATCTCCCTCTCTTGTTTATCGCGTAACCGTAAGCATAATCCATCCAGTACACAATGTTCACGTATGACGCGTGCACCTTGTTCCATTATCGAGAATTTAGTCTATCTTACCCGTCGATCGTTACCGAATGGTTTTCGTTACATATTTACATGTCAGCGAAAGCATATCCGTAATCTGCCGATTGATCCGTCTTAATTCGTTAGGTACTGGGCGGACCGATTACTTTCATCGATCGAAGATAAAACGATATCGCATTGTTTGTTGTTTCAGCATCGAATTCAGTTTGACGATACGGCTACCCGAACCTTCGAATACCCGAGTGAGGCATCGATGTTGGAGGGTGAGAGCTGTACGGATGGCGAAACTTCCGGTTCCGGCGAACAATCACCTCCCATCAGCAATAAAACGTCCTCGACCGGCTGCTCGGCTGCCATGCCGACCCTTCTCGGTAATTTTCATTTTCATTAAAATTTTAATTCTTCTCGTCGAATTCCTACGCCTATTGTACACCATCTACCTACTCGTATACGCGCATCTCATTGTCAGGAGATCTGTTACCTACGATTAGCTACTGAGTATTCTCTTCCTTTCATGTTCTTTATCACCGAGATCTTAGTTTGCGCCGTCCGAGTCAGGCTGTATATTACAAATACGTTCGGCATAACTCATTAAGGGATAATGCTTGTCCCTGCAGGTGGTGGTAGTAGCGGCGGCCTAGCCAATTACACACCTAGCAAAGTGGATTTGACGTCCGAAGGATTCGAACTGGGTGTAACTAGAGCCGTGTCTTCGACCCCGTCGCCAACTTCGACCTCGACCTCGACCTCGACCTCAATCTCGACTTCGTCGCCGTCGCCTCCGCTGTTATCCTCGTCGCTGTCACCGTCACCGTCACCGACCGCCAGGAGTCGAACGGAGAACGAACCCACCGAGATAGATTACTTAAAACCAGCTCAGGATGCGGCCGCGTGGGGATCCGAAACGACCGGAGATCTCCTTTATTGACGCGGGCAGTACCACGCGTAAACTGTAAGAATCAAACGAGCATAAGGAAGATCGTTGGAGCTCGTCGAGAGAGACTAATTTCAAAAGTATTTTTCTTTCCTTTTTTTTCGGTAGCCACGAAATAAGATCGCGCACGTTGAAACATGCGTCTACCTGATGTTTGCTCATCGTTTCAAATATAAACGAGTAAAAGAAAAGCTGAAACTATTTTGTTCCGTTCACGATCGGAACACGCCTTAGTGTACGCGCGACGTACGAAATAGTTTATTCGTCATCGCGCGCGATGTACTTTTTTCCGATCGCGGTGATCGACGATCGTAAGTGAGGAAGAGAAATTGAGATGGTTCGTTTGCGGTCGCTTCGAACGGAAGAACGATCTTTTCTCGATTAAGCGAATCGCCTAACACGGTCGATAGAAAAGATAAACTGTGTCATTCCAAATGTATGCATTTATGTATCTTTTGTATTATCGCGATGATCGAAATGATTTTTTTCCATATAACGCGTAACTGAAACTGCCAAGATGAGGTCAGTGCGGTGGTTCCTTTTTTCTTTCTACTTCTTTCGATAACAGTGTGCACGGAAAACCCCGTAGAGATGGTCAATCGGAAGGGGAAAAACGAGCATATCACTTTTTTGGCACATTTTATAGCAAATGGAGAGATTACGATGATGGGACTGAAACGTTTTGTAACCCTTTTTGAGATTACATACTTTAATGCCGAACCGTTCAACGTTACGGCCGCCACGCGCCAGTCAAAGTTCAGAATTTTACGCAACATTTTAAGAAGAAAAAAATGAAAAAATTAAATCGATCGAGTGCGAAGAAGCTTGATCGAAGAAAAAAAACGTTGAACTATTCACGGTTAGATTTGTAAAAGATTTTGCTAAAGTAGAGTTTAAGTCTACTCGATATACTTAATATACGCGTATGTACAATAATATCGAGGATTTCGTCCGCGAATCGTATCGGGATGTAAATCCACAAAAATTCTTTATTTATACCGATAATACTACGTTAAATCCTAATACTAATGCTCAAGGTTCGGTCGTATTTCGATGTAGGTAGATATATGCATTTACGATATCGTTCCGTTATTCCGTTCCTTATAGTTTGGACAAGGACCAAGAAAGAGAAAAGAAAAATAAATTACTTAATTTAGATTAAAGAAAATGAATTTGTTAGCGACATACGTTATAACTTTAAGTGAATTCAAATTTGTACATATTTACCCAACTAAATTATTATCGATCTCGAAGCATCCAAATATTTGTAAGTACATACGATGCGTAACGAGTGACTTTGTGAAATTGTCGCTTCGAGATCGATCACGCCCCTTAATTTTGTTTTCGATTGTCCGTTTGCTCGTTCTTTTCGAAGATTCGATAACGAATTCGTTAATATTACGTTACATCGAATCGCGCGTAAGCGTTTGTTTTTAATTGAAGTACGATTCATTTTCGTTTAGGATTTAATTGCGTGATCGCGGACTGATTCGGGGATAAGCGTGCGATACGACGATGATGCTATGAGTTATAATTAAATATAAATAAAATGCATTTATAGATATACAAAAATGTATACCGAAGCGAAGCAACCAACAACTGTGTTCCAACGTTCGAAGCTGTATCGCTATTGTTCTGGCTGCGTCTCGCGACGCGATAAACACTAATTTTTTTTTCATGCGATCCTGTTATCGTTCGGTCCATGCTCGATGGATCTGTGTCACAGCGTTGCGTGTTGCATTCTACACTGTGATATTTTTGTTACTTTCCTTGGATAACGACATGCCGTTAATTGCTTCCGAATATTTTAAGAAACTATAACCGTGTCGACCGCTCCCTCAGTTTCTATCTATCGCGATTACACGCGACATTTTAACGCAAAGACACGCGTAACGGAGCGAACGAGATTATGAGACGAACGATACATTCCAAATTATAATTTAACGCGGTATCAGCTTTACTTCCAAAAGGATCGGTCGATCGTTTGTAAATCGATGCGGTAATCTCGATGCTCCGTTAAAGAGAAGTTTACGTCGTTTCTGTAAATTATATCGCTGTACAGAGAGAAAAAGCGTCGTCGTTCGATTAAAAGATTAAACAAAGAGAGAAATAGTATTATCATAAGATTCTTATTATTATTGTATTATTACTACTACTGTTATTATGATTACTCCGATTATTCTTATATCATTATTATTATTCGAAACTTAAACCCAATTGCATTATCGAATATAATTTACAAGTTAGAAGTATCGTGCGATGTATTGTCTGTGTGTTGAAAGAGTAATAAAATGAAACGATTATGCCCGAACAATCGGTACCGCGAAGCTTATTTTCTTTTGCAAATGTCTCATCTGGTTCTCGATCTGAACGAAGGAAGAAATTGGGACTACGTGAAAACATACGCATGTACTATCAAAACTATTCGTATTTATTTGAATACTTAAAGTAATATGTACAGTTTATCAAAGAAATAAATCGGAATCAAGACCGATTGTAATCGATGGTCCAGACAAGTGCAAAATGGTGCATAATCCGAGTCTATTTGTATATCGATGTAAAGTATTCCTCTTCCAAGTCATAGAGATCGGCAGCCATGTCATCCCGCAAGGATGCCAATTTCTGATCGCATTCGGCTTGTTTCGTCCTAAACAACTTGCTGTTCTGTGCTATCGCGTCGTTCACGGACGGAAAATCGTTGAGTATCAGGTACTGTTTTATATCTGAGACCAGCTTCATCAGGGATTCTCCCGCGCGAACTATATTCGCTGCTCTAACGTGCATCTCGTATGTATCCTGCTCGCATTGTGTCATCCGAGATAATTGCGAGTCGTTTTCTCCCTTCGCTAGTTTTATGATCTCTGCAAAACAATAAGAGGTGTTTAGATTTAAAAACTTACTCGACTTCATATTTTTTAGGTTGTGTTCGTTAAACCCGACTCGTTGACAAAATCTATTATACATATGTTAACGGTTAACAAAGAAATTAATTGCAAGCGAGGCGGCATCGGCTAGAGCTTTTGTTTCGTAGGAACAAGTTTTTCTTTCAGTAAGAAACGTAAACTCATTGATATCGTGTAACAAACGTGTACAAAGCATGGTTAGAAATCGTACCTTCGAAATTCTCCAACATCGACTTCACATCTTCTTTTAATCTTGTGGTGTAGGATTTTAATAAAGCTTCTTTGCTTTGCGGTAGTGCTCGTTGTGCTGCCATTGTTTACAACAAAACTAGTAACGCGTGCACGTGAAAACTAACCAAAATTAGAATCTACTTAGACGCTACGCAATGAGAATATGCGTGAACAAAGCGTTTTCGACTCGGTCCATCCATGACCTTTCACGAGTGCGACTACCTGTTATTCTTTGTACTTTCGTACACTTTCAAATTTTATTACTTGGCTACTATAGCTTGTTCACTGTCTACTCTCACTCTCACTATCGCACATCATCGTCTGCGTCAGTCGATACCGACTGACGTCTGTCGTTCGAAATTCAAAGTTGGTTACTTGCATCAGCTTGCATCGAATAATTTTCAGATGGTAGCACGTTCACGTTTGCTGTGTGAACTTGGCATTAGGTACTGTAGCTTGGCGCGTTTCTTCATTCTGCTTCAGACGTTTGCTCATTTAAAAGACAGATGCACTTCATAAATGCAAAGTACAAGTTAAAGAGACGAGTTTAGTCACTCGAAATTTAGTAGTGTTAATGTCCAGGTGATCTACAAAGCATGCCCATCCATTATTCTCTCTAGATGCCAATTTGAACGCTGACGCTAGACGAGAGGACATCTACGCGCGTGGGAATCTGTAAATTCAAAAGATATCGTATCTTGAAATTTCATCGTATCAATATCCTACATTCATTGATTTCTACAGTGATTAAACACAATCTCATCTAAACAAAAATGTTTCTCGTCAATTCTGCAATACAAAGGTCGTGCAACAGAGCTTATTACTAAAAGGAATTGGTGCAGAGCAGCGAAAGTCAAGACGAATCGAATCGATGAATCGTAAAATTCGATGCTAGGATTGAAAATGACGGCGATTACGAGGTTGACTAAACGCATTTAATTCCTTTAGTTTCATGCGAAGTTTTATACTAAAATCGAAAAGATTTTCCATCACGTTTAAAGCTTTCAAAGAAATATATATATAACACTCCCACGTTATTCTCATTTTATCTTCAACACGGCTAGAATATATTAGAGTCAGCTTTATCAGTGCGCATCTATTCTAGATTTGAAATTTATAAAAATAATCCCTGTTACGTGGTACAAATCGAACAACGCGCATACTTCAAGTCCAGCGTTTTCTGCTACCTACATACAGAATTTTTGTTCTTTCCATCCGCCTCGCACTTTTTCTTTGATACTGTTCATTCTTCTTCTACCTCCGGCGATATAAACGAGGCGTCGCGACGCGTATTATCATCTCACTTTGACGAATCCATAAGCATATAATTTAATCACAGAGTTCGTTGGTAAGTAAAACCATTTGCCCAGGTATTTAAATTGTCAATACGTCACGCGAATCATGAGACGTCAATGACGCTATTATTTGCTTCGAACGTATCGGTAACCTTCCTGTAAATGTTTTATTTATCCTATCGATTCTGATGCGATTAGAGTTTCCAAGGAAAGGCATTGCAATATGGTTTCCAGTATAGTCCGCGCACATACGACAAAGGGCAACAATTTTACGAACGGTCGCGAGTGGTTTTCGGAAAAAAATCGGTGAAACCGGTTACACTCGGCGATGGAAGCGTTGGTGTTCGTATGCCTACGCCGGTATACGGAACACGATATACGCGTATACGTATATACTGTGCCTATGCAGAGACGATACGCAAAACGTAAGTATTTAGTACGTCTGTACTTACGTATCGCGTACTCGCGTAGTATACATATGCACGCGCATACACAGACGAAAAAAGTCAGATTCGAGCAGGTGCGAGTAAGAACGTGGTTGTATGCTGTTACAGACGGCAAATATGGTACAAAGTACAGGGTGCCGATTCGCAAGTTACGGGTTTGAGTATGCCTGGTAATAGGCGACGGCGGCGGTGCAATGGAGGTGAGCAGACGAGTAGGATTCTCATAATTTGTCCCTCGGCCGGAAAGTGGGGACGACGCGACCATGGTGGGGACTGGTACTTGATGGGGATATGCTAGGCATGGTCAGCGATGGCGCATGAGGAGCATAGTAGTGGGGATCGAAATATGGGCGAAAAAGAGGGGAAACGAGCCGTACGGGAAAAATTATGAGAACCCTGCAGACGAGGAGACGAGCAGTTGTCCAGTCGAACCGCGACTACCGAGCAGCGTAGATATTTTGTGCACTTCGTCTTTGAGCATTTTACGGATAAAGGACAAACGAGACGAACGAAGTGAAAAATATCGGGTTGCATTCGACATGATATCGTATCGGCAGATGAAAGATTTTGGTGCGAGAACTGTACGCTGTGCGAGATTCAATCTTTGCCGTACTCGTACCGAAATTCTGGGTGCACGCGCGTAAACGTATGTAAACAGCAACTTCGACCAAAGCCGAAGGAGGACACGCGATTCGTTGATGCGTATCCACGCACGCGTACACCATACCGTATTCTTCGCTACACGCCATACGCCATATGTACTACATACGCCATACGCTATACGCCATACGCGACTAACGCGACGGGCATCCTATTCGTACTGTAACGATCGTGGCGTTTGCTCCGCGCGATGCATCGCTGTAAACCAACCGCCAGCGAAAATTCCCAACACCAGGATCAATCGTCTCGATCGCCGTTCGATCGTGCGTTTATCTGCACGATTCGATTACGAATGCACTCTGGATTTTAAAATTCGCGTTTATCGACTCGAAAATACATAGTCGAAAATGCAACGTAGAAAATAAGTGCATACGCGAGTGTGCAACGTTAACAAATCCATAGCTCGCCGCTACGCAGTGCCGTTTACAGTGTAGGTATACCAGTATTGAAACGTATCCTGCGTGGAAGAGAAACGGCTTACGAGAAAAAGAGAATCGAGAAAGTGGAACCGCATTTTATTGGATTTTTTCATCATCGTAGGATCGAACTGTGCGAGCTGTGCGCCGTGTAAATGCATGCATCGCGTTGCGTTTAGCAACACGTCGTGGGCCCGAAGGCTCTGTCTAACGAGTAACAGTACTTCCTCGCGGAGTGCTCTTCTCTCCGAAGAACGGGACCCACGCTCCACTCCGCATCCACGAGTCCGTTCTCCGCTCTCCACGCTCCATACTTTCCTCCTCGTATCTCGCTCTTTCTTTCTCTCTCCTTCCCTCTTTCCCTCATCCAACCTGCTTACTCTTTTCCTCTGTACCGCTTCCATCTCCTTTCGTCGCATACGAAGTAGTCTGGCCGGTCGAGCACGGGGTGTCTCGTGATTCGTGAAACCAGTCCTCGTTCTCGTACGGCAGACCTCTGTCTCTCGGTTGGGACCTGACCAAGAGAGGAGGTTGCCCGGTTTCCTTCTCGCTTTTACCGCGAACCGGCGTCTTTCGCACCTGCCGCGTGTCTTCTCTAATTTTTTTTTTGTGTTTTCGTTTACCGTTGTGTCGTCGTCCTCCCGTAACATTTTCCGGAAACGATAGATTTTTGCGAAGAAATCGTTTTCAACGTAACGTGAACTCGCCGGTATTCCTACGTCGCGCAAGTCAATATTGGCTGTAACGAGGACGCAACGTGGTCACCTGTTAAGAGCTGTGGTTTCACGTTGAACGCGATACTTGAAGATTCCAGATACAGTGCAATTAAAGAAAGAAGATTGAAAAAGAGAAGGACAACAAGAAACGGAAGAGCAAAAGAAACAGAGTACGAAAAACCAATTTCATACTTCACGGCAGGAAAAAAACGAGTGGAATATTTAATAGCATCGTTGCACCGTGGGAAACTCGTCGCAACTTGCAACTTCTTTCGTGCACGTGATGCTCGCATCGGAAGACGAGACGTTTTATTTCTTCGGTTTTAACTTCTGGAGGACATTTAATATCGTGCTAAACGGAAATTCGAAGTACGAGGAGTGCAACGATAGAAAACGCTGAAGATACGGAGAACAAAGTGGATCGATCAAAATCACACCATGACAATCACCGCTACGCGAATCGGGGCATAACTTAATTAAACCTTCTACCTAATATATTACGGAATAAAATGACAGAAGTAATTGTACGCTTCGAGCATCCAGAAGAAGTCGCCTATCGTGGCGGAGGCCAAGACCCGGTCGTTCCGAAGTTTTAGGCTCGTTGAAAGGAAGGTTACGAGGCTCTCTCCGCGAACTCGACCTAACCGCTTCGAGCGTCTTGGTCGAGAGTTCCACTAATCTATTTCGAGTGCCTCTTACCGCTTACCGCCGCATACTGCGTGCGCGTGCACCGGTAAATGCGTGTAAGTACGCAGCTACGTACACGAGACGACTTACCGTATGCCGCGTGCCACAAGAGAATAACTTATATACACGTATACACCTTTTTATTATACCACCTCGTGCAATTCGTGGGACGTATCGCAGTGGACATACAGCAGAATCGGCGGACAACACCGCGAGTCATCGATCCTGTTATTGTTTCGTTCCGTTGGAATTCGGAATCGTACGAACCCGTTCCACTACCCTGCTTTTACCATATTTGCTTCGAACGCAGCAGCAACAGCAGCAGCGGTACCGATTCAATTTATTCGACGTCGTTTCGAGTCAAAACGATCTACGATCTACTGCGTGCTTGCGTGGCTGTGCGTGAAGCGATTAATCAAATTGGAATCGTAAAATTTAAAAGCAAGTAACGGTTCGAGTCAGTGTGAGTGCTCGTTCCGAGTGAGCGTCTTGTTTCTTTTTTCTCAGTTTCGCTCTAATCCCGACTGATCCGCGTACCGGTACGCCGAAACGAATCAATGGCTCGAAGCTGAAAATCGCCTTGAACAATTCACGGAACGCGAAGACCATCAGAAATGAAAACCACGCAACGTGCGCTGAGGTAAGTTCCTGAATGCATTTATCTGTTGTTTATCGCTTTAAATTAAGAATAAAATCATTGCTCTTTAAATACTCGTCGCGTGTCGGTCGTACGATAAAAACTCGTTCGTCCAATCATCGCGATAAGGATCGGGAACGCGACGACTTTCTTTAGTTTCGTGTATCCTGCCTGCACATATATTCGCAAATACACCAATGTGATACGAATCGGTTTCACGATCGACGATTCATTCTTACGCGTTCGATCGAGAAGTAGCGTTCGTTTATAGATTCGGAGGAATAGATAAGATACCGTGCGTGCAGTAGCAAGTAAACGTAAACGCACTCCGACTACTTACATTTAAAGTAGCGTACGCTCTCAATGAAAATGTCAATCTCCTATTTATTATTATTATTATTCGATTCAAATCGATTTCCATTCTTCGTCAACTTTTACTCATTGCCGGTTTTTTCTAGGACTCTATACTTGTCCCACGATCCACGCTGTTTCTCTTTCCGGGCTACCGAGTTCGTCGGTGCCACGTTTCGTTCGTAGAATTTTCGTTGAAAAGTGAGAAGCGGAAAGCGAGGAAAGGATATCGAATCCCTCGGAAATGCCGTGTTCATTTCGAAACAATAACAGCCTCGTGCCCGGGCGTTTGCATACGATGGTAGCTCGGTTATCGGTAGCCGGATCGATCCGAAAGTGGGGCTTCGCCCGAAAAAGGAAATAGAAAGCGGGAAAAATGTCTGATCGCGAGACGGATGAGAATACAGAACGGTTCGATCGTTCGAAGTATTCGCGATACGTACGAGTCTTCTCCAATGTTTCTCTGTAGAGAATCGTTTGAGATTACGATAGACGATAAAAGTTGTGAAACTCGCGACACGTACGTGGAATGGAGAATATTTGTAAGGAACGTTGTCGTTGTCGGTCGCTATTTCCGGCTCGTATTTTACTCACTCGAATCGTTCGCGCGAGAGCGAAATGGAAACTCGTATAACCAAGTGTTTACTACTTTTATTAGCTATTCGATGCATTTAGTATATTCATCATTCTCTTTCTATATTATGTATGCTAATGAGTTACTCAATTTATTAATGGATAAATAAATATGCACGTATTTGTAACGCGAAGGCATCGTGGAATCAGTTGCGCGATACCTGGAAACACGTTCTCTTTCTTATCGCCTCGCGAAAAAGAAGCATCGGCGATGCTCGTGGCGCAACTCGTTTCCTTTGTCAGGTTTCTCATCCATCTGCCCCTCTATCTCTCCCTCCGCCACTCGGGCTTCTTTCCGTTTTATCCAGGCCCGGACCAAAGCGAAGCTTTAATTAAAGCGTTTCAATTAAGGAGATCGGCCAGCCATTGTGCCTGTCCGGCAGCTCGACTTTAGTTGATTCAATGAATTTTCCCTCAACGTCTGTTCCGGGCTGGGAAAGTCGTCCTTGATGAGATTAATTGCAGAAAGCTGATTTCTCTCTCTGTCTCTGTCTATCTCTCTCTAATCCACGAGAGAGAAGAACGGCCGAGTTTCTCATTTCTTCGTTAACTTCTAACTAATCGATCGAATCTCATTACACGTTCTTGCACGTAGCCGTACATGTCTGCCGTTCCCGTCTAATTTCGCGACGCTACACCGCCCCTCGTGATTCTTTAATTCGTCGTCTTTCGAATCGTACAAATTGCAAACAGGCCAATAGTAATCACGTCATGGCTCGATTTTTTATTTCGTATCGTCGTTTCGTATGTACGTATAGCTGTGTCCTGCCAATATAATATCGTTTTTTAAATTCATTCGCAAGAGTGAGCAAACGAATTCGTGCGTGAATCATGGAACGCACGATTTTCCGCTGCTACGGTGATTCACCGCTGCGACGCTGGCCACTACCACCGCCGAGGCCGGGGCCGAAACCTGTTGCCAGAGAAGTCACGTACCGAGCCGATTGTTCGTGCGCACTCGGCCCCTTGGAGCGGTCCTATCTCCGATACTACACGTAATCACGTTCTTTAACTGTCGCAGTAATGTTCCGATGCTACGTTTTCACGAATATGTAGGAGAAAAAGAGTCGACCGATCGTTCTTGTTGGACTGGGAATTGACCCCGGGTCTTTCGCTTATCGATCGACTACTCCGCCACTAATTGTAAGCACCTATACATCAGAATACCAATTTCCTACAAATATACTCGAACGGAGCAGAACATTCGCCTATTAACGATCGTCGTTCGCTTCGTTTAGAGCGAGAATTGGAAAATTCTCTTCGTATCGATTCGTTGAAATCGTTTAGATCATCGAGGAGGGAAGCGAGGCCAATTTGGGAAAAGAAAGGCTTCGGAGAAAACGCGGTATCCGGTACGGTGGTTGAACACCGAGTACAAAGCGGCGCAACGAATCAAGTGTCTTATCCGTTTGGCGTTTGACGCTAGACATGCCGGCACGGTGTTTGGTATCCCATCGACGTCGATGAACGAGGAGGACGGAACGGCCGCACCCGCACTCCGTTGAGCGGAAAACCTGTTGAAAAGTAGTTGGGTCGCGTATAGAAGCGGAGTGATGAACATTCTAGGATAGATTGCTCGGGGTTGCTGTCGTTAGCTCCAATAATCGGCACTTGTTCGCTGCTCATTGTCTTTTAAATGGACGAAAAAGAATCGTCCAGTTATTTTTGATCCATCGATAATCTGATCGATCGCGAGAATTCGGGAAGAATGAATTTTCTTATGTAGCCACATATTAATACATGCATTTGAGGTCTCGAGTCTCAGACGAACGTATAGATATTGAAGTAGAAGCCGATTAGAAGAAGAAAATAAGTTTACGTTTTGCGTGGTTCATACTTCGTGTTTCGTGTTTCGGCGAGATCAATCGTGCGAGACTCGTTCCCCGGGGCTTTCTTTTTGCTCGCTCGATCTCCTCTTTTTCTTTTCATTTCTCCTCCTGTTCCATCTTCTCTTTTTCCATTCGATCTATTCGTTCGCCCATACCATACGAGTACGAGGACTGCGAGGCCAAGGGCGGTTCTGAAGCCTACGAGGTCTAAGTTTGTGGATGCGTTTTACAAGTCTCATTTACTCGTATGTCCTTCGATACTTTCTCCTCTCTCTCTTTTTCTCTCTCTCTCTCTCTCTCTCTCTCTCTCTCTCCCGTTCGACGTTACGAAATCTTCAACCTCGGCTAAAACGAAATTGCAGCAAAATGATACGAAAACGTTGCTCCGTTTAATCGTCGATCGAACCAAACATTCGATACCTTGTTTGCTCGTAATTCGTAATCTCGTGCACGTACTTGTACCGACAAAGTCCGAGAAAAATTCGATCACGGTCGTAGCTCGGCTTAGCGTCGAAAGCGTGGTAAATATGTAGTACAGGTATCTCGGTTCTACCGAACGGACCGTGAAAACTGGGGATTGCGGTGATCGCTTCTACCAGACGTACCGCGTCTTCTCCTTTTTCAGAGACTGCATACTATTTACCAACACGCACAGCCCGGCAAGTGGAAAAATAAGGACGGACCGAGTCCTCCTTCGTCGATCGTATACGACCAGCCACGGAAAATCGTATCGTTAACGATTTACTAAACGATGGCAGCTCGCTACTCGTTTTTCGAAACATGCAACATGTACATCGAGTTTATCATTTGTAATTGGGATTATATTCAGCGAGATTCCTTTTCGAGTTTCGCGTGCAACATCTGTAACGGAATGCGGTGTTATTCGATACGCGCGACAGGCTCGTGGTCCGGTGCTGAAATTTAATTAACATGAGCGTCGAAGCTAACGAGATAGGTAGCACACCACGAGGTAGGTATAGGTAGGCAGTCCGTGGAATGTCGTCGGTGCAGCGCGCGGTGTGTCGCGTTGCATGCGCCAACCCATGGAAACAATAACGAATCGAGCACGTTGCAACAGCGACGATCGTTTACCTTGTCGAATGCCGATTAATAATCGCCGAGCTGAACGGGACACGTAATCGGTGTGCGTGTCTACGAGTCCTCGTTTGGATTCGGATTCGAGCTTATTCGACGTATGAACACATACAATTCATATACGATGCAACGAAAACGAAATATAGTACATGCCCCAATTTCTGTTCAACCCACAATTTCGATTCACTTCCTTTTTTCTGTGTCTGTATGCGCAATCTTAAATCAGTGAGCAGAAATGAGGACATTTATTGTATGTTCGCAGTGTGAAAATATTATATAAATGGGCATATGTAACGTTGCAGAATTTAATCGACTCTTCCGACGTTGCTCGTGGACACGTTCGTATATCATTATCATTTGTTTGAAAATCTTGTGCTTTCACACGATCCAATCTATTTTCGATGCGTCCACGATCAGCGCTGTTCCATTGAAAGACTATATCGCATAGAGAAACAAAAGGAGACGCAAGAAAGGAAGAGGGGTGCTAGAGAAAGGAAACTCCGCTGCCGGTAGGCGAAACGTCGTCGTCGCACGTATCTCGAACCTCGATCGATTCCGGAACGAAAGCGAGACACTGGCTGGGACCATTTTCAGGTTTTGTCTTACTTAGCGAGGTGAAGCGAGATCTAAAATTTGAAACATCCTGTTTTAAGTCTTCTAACATCCTACAGAAAATTATGTTCTTTAGTCCACTATTAAAGAAGTGATTCTGTTTTTAAAAGGTGTTTCATCAATTTCGGGTCATTGAACATGGCAATGATGGCAAACCTTTTTGAGAAATGGGTCAAACTTTGTTCGTTATTTTTTTTTAGTATTAGCTCATGGGTCGTTAAGTCAGTGGCGTCACTTGGAAAGGGGGAGGAAAGGATGGTTAAAAACTACTTTTTTAGGTTCTCACTTTTAAGATCCTCTAAAACTTTTGCAAGTGAAGAGCAAGAAATAAAGATCGACGTAAAAAAATTGATATAAATGGGGTGATATAAATTACTGCACAAAGCTCAGTCAGCAGTATTTTTTTAATATTTTTGATTGTCTGTTCTCTCTTTTATGCTATAAAATATAAGTTTATAGAATCAACGCGTGGGTCATTTAAAAAGACTGGGTGGGTCAGTGTCTAGCTCGCGGGTCAAAGGTTCGCCATCACTGGTGTATGGGACCAGTATCAATACCAGACCATATCCAATAAAAATATAAACGTCTACGTGTGACGTTAAAGGAAGCATTGAGCTGAATTGATACCAATTGTATGAACGTACGTCATACGTAATATGTACCGGTAAAGAATAAACGTCCTACATATATGTATTACATAGGTGTATTATCTCGCGCCGCTGACGTTATTTAGCTGAAAGTTCTATACGATACAGCACCGTACACGATCATCCTCTCGAAAACACAATCCCGTTGTTGCTCGCGGGTGGAGTCGAAGGTCGATTTTAATAGGGAACCACGAGTGCGATGTACACGATTGCCGGGACCCACGACTTACTATACACATACGTACAGCTTGAGACACGGAAACTGAGCTAGCTCAGACTTGTATTAGTTTCCCGGGGGGAGGGGGGCAGAATTCAAAACGAATAGTAAGTCTGTCTTTTTTTTTCAATACTCGATCTAGCAACGATACTGTTGGATTTTAACATAATTTTGACCCGTCAAAATAGAAAGAATTTTAATGTAGGTGGTAGTAACGTGCGTAGATTAAAATTGTTTTTATTTCGACGCGTCAAAATTATGTTAAAATCCAACAGTATCGATGCCAGATCGAGCATTGAAGAACATAGCCTTATTACTCGTTTTGAATTCTGTCCCCCTGACACAAGGCCGAGCTGGCTCAGTTTCCGTGTTCCAAGTTATACTAGACTGCGCACGCGTCCATAGTACTGATACACCGGCAAGATTTAATTACTGTTCACCGTCCGTGACTGTACGTGTGTACTACGTGCGCCTTTTCACCTTTTCGATCGTCCCTTTTCCAACCACGCGCAAATCTTTCGAACGTCGGCTCGAATCTCGTCGATTTTATACGATCACTTCTCATACGGCAAATGCCAAGTTCTCGAGAACGCAAACGCCGATAGCGACGCTTCTACCTATCGTCGTTGCGTTACGTCTCGCGATAAAGAATCTTACATTTCCCGAGATCGGTATTAATTAAGTCGGAAAGTCTGGTCAAATCTATTAATTTCGTTTATGATTGTCATGTGATCGATTCAGCATGAGAGTTGTTCTTCGGAAAAGGGCAGCACTCCGAATTCGAAAAACAACACGTGACGATCCAGTTGGACGATTCGCTTTCGCGGAACTCTCGTACATGCGGGCGACTTCAAAGAACGGAAGTAAAAAATTATTGCTTATTTCGAGCCAGCCGTACCATTGGCGACGATGGTGGCTCGCGTCTTCGGGATTTATGCCTCAGCGTCGATTTTAAACTCGACTTCGTTTCCCATCCATCCGCGCTCGTTCCATGTTCCAAAGACGACGGCCGCGGCTGCAGCGGTGGTTCGATCGTATCTGTCGTTCTTCGCCGTTCGTTACCGGGTTTGAATTACGACCACACCGTTTACGACGATCTCTTTTCTCGAGTGCGCACGGTGGATGCAAACAAGCAATGCCGCGCGCGGTACCCGACGTCCGTCTCAAACCTCCCGTCCACTAGTCGCTTTCCCTTCACCTCTTTTATTTACGTACCATGCGGCAATCTTCGACGGTCTATTTTCTGTGCACGCAAGCATGGACGCTTTATCCGAAATTTTGTTCTTTCGACAACGAAATTTTCATCATACATATATGCCTGTACCTACATTTACGCCACGCGCATCTATCCCGATGGAAAGATGACAATAATAAGACGCGAATAGAACAATATACAGTCTTATTTTAATAAATTCGGTATTATTCGAAAAGAATAGTGCCTCTTAAATTCGATCTGCAATAATTTTTGACGTCGTACCATCGTCGTCGTCGCTATCTCTGACGCAAACGTGTTTAAAACCCGTCGACTCCTTGCGCTAGGCGATATTGTTCAGACTTTCTTACGTTACAATTCTGTACGTGTCTATCCTGTATGAAGATTACGAACTCGAGTGGAGGCCAGGAATATACGAAGGATATTCGTTGGCCTTGACCGGCTGATCCCATCTCGACCTCGAGATTCCCGAGGCCGGATGCAAAATTGAACGCGTCTCGTCGATAACGGGATTTAATCGCATGTCGTCCATCTTTCACGATAATGTGATACGATACGGAAAAATATGTGCATTCACGATTCTATTTCTCGGAACACCCAGATACGCTGTATACCGGATATCCCCGATTGACCAATTTCTTGTGAAAATTGAGAGATGAGTCAATCCAGTTCGTAATAAAGTAAATAAAGTCGTAGAGTAATCAATCTCTTTTTTGGTCTTCGTTTCCGTTGGAAACGACGAAAACACGAATTTATCACAGTGACGCGAATCTTTGCGAGCTGAAGCTGAATAAATCGTCTGAGAATGCCGCCTGAGAATCGCAACTGCTGAGGGCGCAATGTTAACTCTATTATTATTGGCCCTTGCGTTAATTTCTCGGTATTACGCGTTACTGTAGTACCGGTACTAAGAATCGTGATTCATCGTCGATACTCCGAGTTTTTGATCGCTCGACGATACGATACCATCGACCATTCGCAGTGGTCGTAACGGTCAGGTTCTACCTACTGTCTTCTACAGTCTGAAGAAACACTAACCACGAGTTTTTCCCTTTACTCTTCTCACGTTTCACGATACATTTCGTTCGCTCGGTTTAGGCTCTAAACCCTTATGAAATGACAATAATCATAACAGATATATCTCTTATCCTATTGATATTTGGAAGGATATTGGAAATGGGTTAATAAATGAAATTTGTTGAATATAATCTTTTGTTATAATGATTCGGAAGAACTCCGCACTGCAAATGAGGAAAACCAAGAGCCTACCGATCTTGAAGAAGTTTTCGGACCTAATCAGAGAAAACCGACCCAGGACAGGCCTCCTGTAATAAACAGTCATATACAAGTGATTGGCTCGTGCTATGAACATGCTGTGTTAAGAGTACAGTTTCTAAACATAAGATTCATTTTTGTTATCTATATCTATAAATAATCCGACAGAGGAGATAAATATACTGTATGAATAAAGATTTGCTACGATGTTTTAACTATGCAATGTCCCAACTGTTTGTATTAATAAAGAACAAGATTGAAATTAAGAGAAGACGTAGATGTTAGATATTAAAATTAAGACGAAAATATCGGTAACGTTACAATACGTTGATAATCGCGCGTGAACGATCATTTTATCGAGTACCTTTTTCGTCACGCGGCGGGCAAGGGATGCCGCTAATAACGTCGGGATTACGCGATCGGGGATCCGGCTTGTACGATCCATAATTACGGTATTTATCTGCCATCGCATCGGTAAAATGGTAGTTGCCGTAATTCCGATCGGCGAACGCGTACGCGGTGTATATTAACCACCCGCGCGTTAAAAGCTCGTTTCGTCGAATCCCGATTCTAGTGAGTATCGTATCGAGTAGCGCGTGGGAATCGGGCAACGATGTTTCGAGCCTCAAAGTCTTCATTTCACGTCATCTTCCGTTTTGATTATACTCGAAGTTTTTACACGACTCGAAAGACGGAGAGCATTTTACGCTCACGTACGTATTATATTTACGATACGTATTACGTGCCTGTGGTATGATTGCGCGGATGATCGACGCGCGAAAGTATGACGTAACCGAGAGAAGCGTTTCGGACGCTTCACACAGCCCACGACCAACGAGTATCTACGTGTATACGCATGTAACGAGCATTTCATACTTTGGTACACCGTATGCACACACCCGTGTGCCGTGTAGGAGTAGAAAGTTGCTATTGTGCCCTGAGATCTAGTTTTCTATCTAGCCAGTATCTATAAATAGCCCCTTTCGCAGGATTCGAGTCATGGTTTCAACTTCCGTGTATAATACTTGACTCCCGTTTTAAAACCTCGACGCACTTATACAAATTTTCGACGCAATTCGACCCGATTCGGGTTAAAGTCAGGCAATAACTCGGCGCGATGCATCGCTTCTCGCTTTCGAGATAGCGTAGATAGTATGGGTAATGTATTTCTATCCGTGTATTCCTCGATGCAGCGGTCGCTTTTTCTTTTCGATGTCCTCGCGACGTCGCCGGGCTGACCCAGATCCGTCCACGACGCTTTCGGAATAAAAGGACCGCTTGGAATTCAACCGCGAATCCACGCGTTCAGTGCATACGAGAAGTACGTAGCGGGTTCCGCGCGCTGTGTGCGTGTTTGTATGCACTTCTTCGAACGTATCGCACGCTTCCGTGTCCTTGTTGGACGCCGAAAGCCGAAACACTACGGCTCGATAATATCGTCCTTCATTCGAAAATGAGGGTACCAAACGAATGGAAGCTGTGCCAAATTTGCCGATCGCATTTAATCATACGTGCTTCATTATTTTCCTTTATGCGCAGTTATGTATGCACTCCGTTTAGTTCGAAACGGATTAACGTTTATACCGAATAACGTATAACAGCTGTTATCGGGTAACATTTCATGAAAATTGCATTTCGAGGGAAACTTTTCACGGGATTTGATCGAACACCGAACTCATCGTATCGTCTAGGTTGCGGTAGCACGCGTCGTGAAAAATTGTTTTTTATTTTCAATTTTCTATCATCGTCGGGTATGACTACGACGGTATGCGGAGATATAATTTTCAAGGTTGCTGCATTTGCGAGATACGATACAGCGTCTTCGTGTCGCGACCGTGACGCATCGATGCTCCCTCGCGCCAGAGTTTTCGCGAGCAATCCAGTACGACTAAACAAACGTGTCGCTAAAAATAAAAATGGAACTTCGTTGGAGAGAGAGAAAGCATAGCTTTCTGTAAACTTAAACGGTAACCACCGCCATTTCACCGTCTCGCGTCGCGATGCGGTCACGCGTATTGATCTTCGCATTGCTACAATTGCATAAAAATAAATCTCCTATGGATTCCTTTTTGCAGGAGTGAATCCTCTACCTCCGTAATCCGACAATGAACTTTTCCAAAGGTTTCCTACATATATATTTTTGAAGGTCTTTCTCTAAGCAGTCTAAGCTAAACTTAAAAAGATCGTAAAAAGTTTGAAACGTTTCCTTATTCAATACCGCGATACTTAATTACGGGCTTGGCGACATACGGTGAAAACGAAGTGATCGACCGGTGACGAATCGATCGGATCGCGTCGCGATTCGGGCTGTCAGTTTCCGGTGCGAGGTAGGCCGTAGTCATAGTCATAGGCAGGAAATCGAGGAGAGTGTGCACTTCCGGAAGCGTTGATGCGCCGAATAGGTGGTTTCCGGTGGTTTCCGGTGGCGTCGCGCCGTCGTCGTTCCGTGAACGACGGGAGTCGATGCGTCGGACCGTGAATTCAATTTGTCACGAGGTGAGTCGAGGCGAATAGAAACGCGAATGACTATGGTCTATACATATATCTCATTGTAATGTACGTCTGCATGCATATCTCCCTACGGTAACTGCCTTCGCGGCACGATGACGAGACGCTGTACCGTCTACGGGCTATCACGGGCCGCAGTGCAACGGGCCGATGCTAGTTCTACGGGCCACAGGTAGAAAAGTGTCATGTTCGCGTTATCGCAAAGTCCGGTTGGCCCTGAGTGGACGGAGGTCAGCTCGTTGACCCGGTCCGTGCAGTACTCTGCCGTCTACTCGAGTACCTACGCAACAGTCGTGGACAAAAGCAAGAAGCAGGAGCATCTACGCGAATAGATTCATGAGTTTTGAAGCGAACGCGGAACGCGGTCGGCGATCGCTACCACTTGCTGCCACTCGCCGCTCACCGTTCACCATTCACCGCTCACTCTTCGATTCTTCGGCCACCTACCAGATATTCGCCATAACGACGCGACAAAACACGATAGTTTATTAATCAATTACGATCTATGAATTTATCTACGTATTTTTTTAAAAACTCGCGAACCATCGTTTTTTATTAACAACGCTTATCTATCGAGGGTGCGCGGGTGAACAGCGTCATAGTAGTCATTCGAAATTATCATGTTAAAACGATAAATCGAACGAAATAACAGGCGAGCGAGCGAGAGAGAGAGAGAAGGGAAAAAGAGGAACGAAACGGACAGCCTGTCTGTAGTATCGAATCTATTAACACGATCAGCCCTCCTCTGACTCCCGCCGCGATTCCATTAACCGCCTCGTTACTCTTGCATACATTGTACTAGAGCTTGTTACGAAACGAACCCTCTGTTCTCGCTTCTAGCGATCGATCGTCGCGAACGGAAAGAAAACGTCGTTCGCAGCGTTCCCGTGATTAACTTAGATAACTCGAGTATGATTTCGATTATTTAAACTACGAAATAATTGTTCCATGGTTTCTATATACTTACGCGCTTATTAGTTACTTATGTATTTATATTGAGTATAAAGAAGACTACCATTGAATGGAATTGGAATTGGCATGGGTCGTGTGGATCGATCCGCGATCGACGATACGACGAACGAGTATTGCTACGATGCAGGCGGCAGATTCTCGCAATTCTCCTACCTCGCATTTCTCGGCTTCTCGAATCGAACAACGACACGCGACAGGAACGCGCAACCGGGACGGGAAGCTATTCTAACATCGTCGTATAGAAGAGTCCGACGTTCATTTCGTTCTTATCCGATTCAGCCTGTACCGGGATATGTATTTACTGTTCGACGATATAGTATTATGCATCCGCTATAGGTAGTTATCAGCTATTTAGGATAGCACGCGTCCAAAAAGAGGAGATGATAAGCTAACTGTATTTAAATATAAAGAGATCGAATGGGTTTTCGATTGCAGCTTCGACGAGACGTCGATGGACAGTTGCTCGTTAATTACGACGCCGGTGATGATCACCGAGGCGAGGGATAACGACTTATCGAAGGATAGTAATGAGACGGATGTGACGTCTCTGGAGGAGGCCAAAACGGTAATAGCTGCGCTACGAGCGAGACAACGGGCACAAGCACACCAGATGCTCGTTTGGCGAAGGACTCTCAAGTTGCAGGTATGTACTACTTGAAACGCAAAACGCGCGGTTTTAATGAAGTCAGGTCGAGAATCGAAAGTGTACTTTGAGCAGACTGAATATGCGTATGCGTCTAGAATGGATATGCTGCGCGTAATATCGACAACCGCGTTCCGATCGCGTATTCCTGTGTCCCAAGGTTCGCGCATCGCCGACCCTCTTCTATTGAAGAGTTCGAATAGCAATCGTGAAAATATTTTGAGTTTAGAGCATTTAGAATCGACCAAATAATTACTAAATTCCGTACAACAGGCAACGATTCGAAATCGCGCAGTTATAGTTTGCAGATGAAGAGGAACCCTATTCCTCCTTTTGCAGGAGGATCTCGTGGCACGGCTAACAAGAGAGAAGGCGGAGCAACTCCGAACGCTGTCTTCGCAACTTTTGCTGTTCGAGTCGAGGCTTTGTCGCAAACAGAAGGAAATCGAGGCTAGTCTGGCGCAACGAGAGTCCATTATTCTTCGACAGCAAAGAGTGATTCGGCAGTTGCAGAACAGGTTGGCGGAGAGGAGCTCAGGCACGAGGGACTCGCCACCCTGCGACGCCCTCGATAGATTGGACAACCTCGGCGACAGCGACAGTGCCGTCGTACTCGAAGAAGCCGTCGACGATTCCGTCGACGATTTAGCACCTCCTAGGTATCGAATCAATTTGTTTAACATTTGGTACGATTGCATGTATTTACATAAATAGCTTTGTCGATGGCGAACGCTATTACTCGATCAATTTTCCGCATTTCTATTCGAGATATTGAGTTCTCGATCCTCTTCTCTTTCATTCACCATTTATTAATGATCCACGTTTGCTGTTATGCGCAATCTATATTTTATATTTCTGTCTGTACATCTCGGTTTTTGGGAGTTGAAGTCGTGTTGATAATTATCGATGCATATCTTCGTATTGGTCCGACAGATTCCGTTCTAACATCAGTGATGTGACTGTGATCCGTTCGGTATCGGACGCAGTGGAACCATCGAACAAGTACTCGTCGATGCGACGATGCAACGGATATCTGCGGAGGCCAGAAATTCTAGAGACCGTTTACTCGGTAGAGGAAGACGGAGATAACGAGAATAATCAGGATCCATCAGAGTCGACCGAGAATTCCGAATGCGACGACAGGCGAGGGAAAAGTTTGGGTAACGGGAAAGGTAGACTTCAGGATTTGTACGGCAGTTTCGAGAGATTGGCTCAAGAAACGGATTCTCCTCCTAACGAAAGACCGAGAGACGAAAGTCAACAGGCGCAGGTGAGCGACTTTTATTTTAGTCTACATATTCGCTATTTTCTGTTTTTGCCGCAGGTCTCTCTTCTGTTGGCCGCGTACGAACGCAAAAATGCAAGCCAATGAACAAGATGCGACGTCTTATTTTTCAGGTCACGTATAACAGGGTAATGAGCAATCACCGATCAGTCACGAAACCAAAAGACGTCAAGTATAAGAGGATAAACAAAGCGAAATCGAAAAGTTTGGAGGAGTTAAGAGGACGATTGAGAAACTGGGTCGAAAAAGGAAACAAAATCGCTATATCGTTGGATCAATCGTACGCCTAAACCTGTACCTCCTCTGCAAGTGCTATTTGTATTCGCGTAAAAAAATTATCGACGACGGCAATCGAAATCGATCGATCGCTGCCCGATACAAGTATCCATACATACATACATGTGTATGTATGTATAAATGATTGAAATTCTCATCGCTCCATGTGATATTTACTGTGTAGTGTTTCGAGAATCAATTAAAAACTTTGCGTGTCGCGGAACGATGTCGCGTTGCCTGTAAACGATTTTCAAAACTTGTGATATATAACGTATGTATATATTTTAATAGGACCACGTTGTCTAGTGATAATTATACTACGATGTCGCGCGATGCAATCGTGACAAGGCCGATAGAAGGAGAATGAAGAAGCGGGATAATCGATCGAATCGACAATCCATTGCTACCCGTGTGCGTATGCGACTGTACACGTTGTTGTAGTGTATCTTATGAAAAGTGTTTCGGAAATACCGTTTCTCTTCTTTCGTTTTTTTCTTTTTCTCTAATGTCTTTCCCTTTTTATTACCACTTCCACAAAAAACTCGCGGTCTGTCGATATGAACGTTTCGATACGTATGAACGCGAACCGTTTTTAGTTTTTAACTCGAATCTTTTCGTCAATTACAAATGCTCATGCCACGACGATCAACATGATAAATCGTTTAATCAAGAACGATATTGACAGAAACTAAGTCGATCGCTATACCTTTCTTCGAGAGAAATAATGTAAGTGCGATCGCGTCGTATAGAATATTTATGCTCCGACATAATATAGCTCTCCGTAATATTAGTAATAATAATAATACATTATTCATGGACAGAAGCCCATTGTAACATACAATGAAAGTAAAATGTAAAGTAAGAATAAAGAAAAGAAAAACAAGGGAAAGAAGAAATAAAAATGAAACATATATAAAATTCGAAATAATAGATTGTAATTAAATGCCTTGCTCACCTATAATTGTAATTATCGAAAAAAGGGAAGAAGAGAAAAGTTTCCGACCCATCAAATGCGAAACTTGTTATTTATCGGTATTTTCGAACATCCTACGAAAGATCGTGAGTGTATCTTTCTCGCAATGTTCTGCGAACTACGTACAAATGTAACGCGTTATTAGTATGTAGGTACTTACCTGGTTAGGTAGGTACATACATACTACTCTTCGTTCGGTATCTAGTAATAGTCGGTCCTCCGCCGAATTCGAACTCGAGACGATCAGTATGTAATACGTTGTACCATTACGCGTACAGAAACTATGACAATGCAGCGCACAGATTCATTATTATATTTTGCCAAATTAATCCATCGATATTCCTTCATTTAAAAAGACGTTCGTAAGATACGAGTTACTCCGTACTATTTAACTATCCGGTAGCGTAACGTCTCTCGAAGATTCTTAACACGAACCTAACGCTCGTGTCATCAGATTTCGTTCTGTTATTGGTATTATTTAACGACTAGTATTATTAAGCGGTAATTCGGCGTCGCATACGTGGTACAACTCGTGTTGGGTAAATTCGTACCACACGTGCGATGCCATATGACATACACACGTATGTTACATACTTACTCTGGTCTAGCTTTACTCGCACTCGTCCCGCTGTCTCCTACAGTTTTCTTACAGTCGCGTCCAGAGTGTAGATCTAAGTCTAGGGTCTAGTCTAGATCTAGAATCGAGAATCTACAGTCGAAACCTGTTTAAATAAAAAATCGTAGCGCTGTCCCGCACTGTCTGCGCAATGATGCCGACTACGCGTACGTACGTAGTCCGTTTTATTTATTTTTATCGAGCATGAATGCGACGCGACGATCATCCGTTTTTTCTATCTCGTTTTATCGATGCGAAGCAAGAGAATTTGGGGGGGGGGGTATGTACCTGTTCTAAATAATCTTACTGTACGTATGAAGCGTTTTCTTTTCTAAATACATATCTCGAACGTATTCCGTGCCTGAACGGGGCTGCAAATAGCGTATCTCCGTCGCGTTCTTCTTCCTGGACGGAATATAAGGAGACGCGAAAAACTTATCGACAATCCCCACTTTTAAGCCACTAAAGAGAAAGACATATTCTATTAACAGAGAGAATTCTACGAATATACATGTACATACGCTATGAGTGTACATAATCTAGACATAATATGTTTTGTATGTACATACATACGACGAATAATAAAGTGAGATGAAATTCATATGTAACGTACTTTAACGTTAAAGTTCCTCGAAATACCGATACCGAAATATCGTATCGTAGACAGTTGCGTTAAAGAAGAAATAAATTTCAGTGTTGCATATAATCGAATTTTATGTTCCTGCAGGCTGGATCGTATAGCCACAAAGAGATCTCGTGCATCGTGCATAATATACAGATTTGCGCGCGCTAATAATACGTTTAATTTGATTACGTATAACTATACATACGGCATACATGTATACATGTATGAAATATCGTGTAAAAATGTATTTAGGTCACACTGTTGCTAATGGAATGAGAAGCCATGGAATGGAAACAATCGTGGCGAACCGATTTGTCACCAGTACCACACCGCAGTCGTATCGATTCGCAGACATATTTCTCGTGATACACGCGACACACAATAGATTTTACAAACGATGAATAAAGTTGGCCGTTACTCTGATTTATGTAAACGATGTAACGTGTATATCAACGCTTCCTTAGAAAATTAGTAGACTGCTACCGATATTAATAATTATCACATTATTTTAATTACTATTAAATCAAATAAATTATAAAAGGAGTCTAGTGTGCAAACAAATCTCTGTTCCTGTTCCTGTGAAATTCAAAGACGACTCAATGCGGGTACGCGAGACGGATATGTATGCCGAAATATGCTCCTGCCCTGTTCCTAGTTCCAGATCGTATGAAATAAGCTGATGCGTAAAAAATATAATACGACGTAAGAGAAATTCAAATTTAATGCAACTTTCTCATTTTATTTTAATCTAATTGTAATTTAATGCACTTGCAAATATTAAATACCTAAAAACATACATATGTGATGAAATACTATATTTCCCAATAAGTCATTACATTTCATGTAGTTTAAGTTTTATCTACAACGTATATCGATAACTGATTGATCTAATTTCGCATACAAATATTTGTGTAAAAAATAAATGGTTGGTTAGCACGAATTATGTGAATCGCGTGGCAGCTGTTAGGTAATACATATTCTGTGTTATATAATAATTATTAATTGCATTGTTACGATAGAATGACAGTCGAATATGAACAAGTAATATTAGCTGCCACGCGATTTGCATAATTCATACTAATCAATCTTCGATTTATTACGCAAATGTTTGTGCATAAGTTACATTTTTTTTTATTTTCTGAGTCGAGTATAATAACTTAAATAGACTTGAATTGTGCATTCGCATGTTCAAATTACTAATGGTACTTCGAAAATGAAATCTTCGCAACTAACTGATTGTGAGCCGGGGAGGAGAGCATGGGCCACCGGGGGTTGCCTAGCTACCGCGGAGGTCGCTTAGTGGCCTTGACGGAGCGCGGGGCGATCGTACCGGCAGTGAACGGAGGTCATTTAGTGGCCTTGGCGGGGCGCGGACGACCAACTGAATCGGGAGAGTGGAAGTTACGCGGCACGTGACAGCTGCAAAAAAGCAATCTTCTTCTATCTCGAATATTTCAGGATCAATCGATTAATTCTTTCGTTCATCGTCAATTACTTTTTAATGAGTAGAGTTAGAAGGAAATTGCATTGGACCTTTCTTGTATCTGATAACTACAGCTTTTGTTGGAGAACTTTTTTTGCAATACAAATTTTTCTTAATTACTCTGACGCTTTAGCCAGAATTTTTCAAATCATCGAGGGGAGATTCTCCTGGTTTGGCGGCTGCTTTTAAATCTCGTCTATGATAACTCTGACTCTGCGCAATGCGCACTTCTATTCTTCATTGCGTTGAATTGTATATATGGAATGGCTTTAAGCATGGTCAGCGTCAGCATTAGACAGTAAACATTATTATTTACATGTTAATTTCAACAATCTGTGTAAAAACGGACAGATATAAACATGGCTACATCCTCAGACGTTGCTAAGGTACTGCATGCGCGTACTTTCATTAACGTTCGATTTATAAATTTACGTTATAAAAGTATAACCTATGCTACTAACCTGTTTAACCGGCTATATTTAAAGTAAATACAGAAAATGAGTACAATGTAATTTTCTATGTATTAACTGTAACATGTATAAATTTTTATAAATAAATTAATGTACGTACAAGACGTTATACATGTCTTTTATTTCTGTAGAATTGTAACGAATATACTGCGCACTATATAAGTATAGAATGAAAATAAAACGATAGAAACAAATTCTGGGATCCTAAGAATTGTATTAGCTAATGTAGATTTTTGTCATATATTAAAATATATAAAAATTTCATTTGATTGTTTTCTTTTAATTAATACAGATCAGACTAGAAAGATACTTGACCATGCCATTGGCACAGAGATGCAAGGAAATAGCGACGTTAATAGACGAATCCAGTACAACAGAGTTACAACACATTTTTCCAATATTGATAGACTCATTATTTTGCATTGGTTGGGGTAGCAAGATTGGTTGGGGTTTACGTACTATTACTTTCAAAAAGAATCCACAGGAATATGAAACACTGTGTAATTTCTTACATCCGCAAGGACCAGTTTTTTCTGTGTGTTACAAACTACTTCAAGACTCTTATTTGAAGTACAACTTTCCAATTTATTATCTACCAGTATGTAAAAGTACATCATAATAAAAACTGTACAACTAAAATGATTATATGTTTTACGTACATTTGTATTTTAGGCAAAAATACAATCGATGTTAAAGGAAGGTATGATACCACCTTTTTATCTGGACAAGATTAGAGATGATCAAGGCACACGTGGGGTGTCTGCTCTAAGCATGAGTATCCTTTATTTTATTACAGTTCTATAATTTAGTAGCTTTCAATGTGTTTATGAAATATAAATCCTTAACAAATATACATATCCCTTCGAGTATTACATCTTTCACTTCGCATATCATCTGACAAATCCTTGGATGCAAGAACATCAACAAGAGAATGTTTGGGTCAATTGGGAAACTGTATATGTTCAATTAGCACACTGTTATTTGTATCATTTTCTACCGAGAGATAATTCTCCGGTTTTACCAATTATAGGGCCATACATTAGAAAAACATCTCAACGAAAATTAATACAGTCACCTGAATCTAAAAGGTATCTGTCTCAGCAATAAAAAAAAGACGCACTGAAGAAAGAGAGAGAACGATTGCATACAATTGCAATTCGGTAGAGCTGAACGATAAATTAAAAATTTTAATCGGACATTTTTACAGAATGCAAACGCCACGACTTTTGAGAACCTCGATATTGTCGCCAGGATCGCCGAATTCCACGAGCGTACCGCAGCAACAATGTTTACCACAAGTTTGGCGAAGCGAGACAGTGGTTCAAGTATTTCTTGATTTTTGGGTTGATTATGTGGAAGATGATCAAGTAAATTCACGATTAAATTCAATGTACTACGTGTCCGTCCCACGTCGGGTAAATATTCACACCTTCAATATTTTTTTCTTGTAAACTGTACGAATATGCGTGTAACTTAAATTACAGTGCAGCATCCATTCTGGAGAACATATACGTCTGGTGAGGGCGTTTATAAAAACGTTGCACGAATTCGCGAACAGCGCGACAGGCGATAAAAGTGCAATGGATGAGCTCAAACGGTATATAAACACGGAATTTAGAAATGAATAGTATTCAAGTACTGTTAAAGTAAAAAAAATATGGTGAACGTTGTTTTGCAGGATAATTTTACCATCCGTTCAAGGCAAAATCTACACATTCCTTAGAAAAGCTATATATCATTGGCCTCTGGATAGTTCATTTAGATTAATCCTTGAAGCATGGTTAAGCTTCATTCAACCATGGAGATATCTTCCTGGTATAACGTATACCAAAGAAGGGTAAGCGTGTAATTAAAATAAAAATCAAGAAAATGCTGTCTAATATATTGAAAAATGTCTTATTTTTGTACAGTAAATTAGAAGAAGAAGAAAGAGGAAAAATTCATGACGAATCCAGATGGATGCCTTTCATTGCGAACAATCTGTTAGCTTATACGGCAATATTCCAACAATTGCTTCCACGATTTATGATAACAGATCTAGTAGCTCCAAAAAATGCATTGATGTTGTTTAGAGTTACAAAAGTATGTCAAATTTTCACGAACGGTTTTAATAAATATTTATACACATTTTATTAAGCATGAATTCCTTAGGTTTTTTCGCAACCATACTTAGGTAAAATAATATGCGAAATAGAAAGTCACATGGATGACGTAGGTTTCAGCAGAAGTCGCATGTCGACGAACCTATGGACCTCAATTGTGCGACAGCAAATTTTGGAGCTCGAAGGACCGACGTATCAATACGTTCCAATGTTTTCTACGGCTACTGCTTCACAGGTACATGAAACGTGCAAAATATAAACACGAACAAAATCTTATTTTAGAGTTTTTATCGCAGGTCGTATCTTTATTGACCACAATTAAACAAGCTCACGTAACAGCAACTAGTTTAGTTGATGCATTGGAAAAGAGAAGGAAGAATAGAGGATTTTTGTTAGCAGTATGGGAATTCTTCAATGGTGAAGATCACTGTTCGGACGATATTAGTATAGAAGAACGACGTCGTGTTCCTGTTTATCTAGCGAATGCACATCAACAATTAATCGAAATTTTACAGGTAACTAAGAAGATAGGAAACCTAAATTATAGGTAAAATATACATGATTTTTGTAGATTCAAGTAGAAGACATTCCTGAAGTATCTATCAAAGCCGATGAAGAATATCATGACAGCATTCTATCCACGTCGTTTTGTCATCAATCACAGGTATATTGTTACTAGTAACTTGTAGTTAATAAAAAGCTCATTACTTGATACTTTTTCAGTTGGACTCTAGCTTAGATACAAGTAAACCAGGTGTATTTGTACCTATTCAAAAAGATAGACAAACTTGTCAATATATCGAGTATTTAGGAGATCCCGAATTGCAACCAGTTCGAAGTACCGAATGTGGAGTCCTAGTTAAATATTTTTATAAATTGTGTACACATATAAACTTGAAGGTAATTATTTATCAGGAATGCAATATTGTGAAAAACTATTATAAATCATTTTCTGATCTTTTGCATCGTCAAGAAAGGTTCTGTTATTCTGTGTTATTCAATGAATATGTAATAATTTAATTAAAGTACCAGCAACAGATAACTAGGATGTACCACCGGCCAGGCTTTTTCGGCAGCATATGTCGACAAATTCTACAACCACCGACGAAAGTAGTAAAATTACAGAAACGAACGCAGAACGGATTGTCCAGCAGATACGAGGAACGTATCCCCCCTCGGTTGAGTTTACGACCGCTGGCTAATTATAGTTTGCTTGTAACCATAAGTTTCGGCATATTTATGGTTTGGCTTACAAAGTACGAGCGTTCATCCTTAATCGATGTTACGATTATTTCGGTAGCCAAGGGTATAACCGGTCGATTTATTTGCAGTTACGGAATCATCACGTTTCTCGGATTGGCTGTTTGTCTGTGGTCCGTGTACATAATAATACGTGCAACGTTGGAGCCATTGACACGAGCGAACAGAAATACCTTTAGAGCCAGTACCACGACGTTTTCTATGAACTGACTCATCCGTGAAATTATTGTTTGAGACCCGAGACATGTACCATTGTACAATATTCCAAATACATATAAATTTATACGCGCATTGTATTGTTTCATGTTGAATGTAATTTAAATTTGACTTAATAAAAGGCTATATATTTTCTAAGAGCACGAAAATGACCATTATTTTATTCTCACTTGAAGATCTTTCCCAATAATTTATGAGTTTCATAAAAATCTACAGAGGCAACCGGAAGAATTCGATGTAATATCGATGTGGTAAATTAGCTTTTCAAATCTACCCTCGAATACCATTCGAAGCAGTTATTATTTAATCAACATCGTGATCGAATAACCAATCATTTACTGTCAATCGTGTAGCGCGCGAGTACGTTGCCTCGGGTAAGTACAGAAAGGTTCGTTAACGTCGATATTGTGAGTTGGGAAATTGATATTGGACTGCGATTGAAACCTTCCAGATGGAAGGAGTGGATAGAAGAAAATCGAAAGATGGAATTGGTAATTCTCTCTCGTTCTCATATGCCATGTAATATATCGTTACTTTTTCTCATCTACTTTACGTATACTGATAGAAACTTTAAGACACTTTTTTCATTAACGAATGTGTATTTAATAAATCTGTGCGCATTTATCCTCTATTTAATAAAAACGGCAGACATCAAGTTAATTTTACAGCTAGCGGAAAAACTATCTCTAATTAAATCCCGCTAGTCGTCAATTTCTTTTATGTCTGCTTATGTCTCCCTAACTAGGTGTTGACCACCTGAATTATCGCACCAAGTAAACTGTGTTTCATATCTATATGTATAAGGAACGAGCATAACAAAGTGTGCCACACAATGAAGCCAATTGGATCTTGTTAACCGGTTAATTATAATTCCTCGGCAATTTTTCACGAAACCAAGGCTGGCCTGCGGTTCCTTTAGAATAGCATGTAGAAACTCTTCCCTCATTAAACAATTTGTTTCTTTAATCAATTTGCATCCCTGTTCGTTTATAAATTGCGTACAAAGTTCAAAGTACCTTTCTTTTTATTACACATCTTTTTGGATTCTTTTAATTGACCAGGAAGTTTGTGGTTGCACCGTAAGTTTCACGATCCCCTATTTATTTTCAATCGCATAGATGTTTAGTAGCATGGCCGTATTTACGTGTCTCATGCAACACAAACCTGACTCGTTTTCGATTCATTAGCGCACCGGCGGCGCAGCGCGGTGCAAACTTGCATTCCCCGGTCCCCGGTGTCGTCGTCCAGCCAATGCAAAACGGAGTCATTCAGCTTTCGAGACGCAATTATGGATCCTTTTATGCGACATACAAACGACCAGTTACGCATCCGTTACGTACAATAAGCACGTTTTACTTATTGAGAATTGACTCGTTCACTGTTCGTTAACTCTACGTTTTAAGAAAGGTGTCTCTTAAGCAGTTGCAGTCACGCGTTCGTAACAATAAATTGCGTTTCCAGCGGCCCTCATTGAAAAAGATTGGTTCCACAGGATGCACTACCAAAATTCAATATAATCTCCCTTTATTAGCGCTCGAATGATCTCAAATCGTTGTCACATTCTATTCGTTACATTAAAAGTGAGAAAATACGTAATAATGGAGTTATATAATCAATGCTGGGTAAACATTGATTTATCGGAAAGCCGTTGACAAATGCCGATTGTGTAATTATTCTACGCAAATTTTTATCATTGCGTAACTAAATATACTGTCTTGCTTTTTTTCAGTTAAATCATTTATCAGTTAAAATACAAGAGTTTTTCGTTCTCTGTGTGATTGATTATACCGTTTTATTTTATCTTAAGTGAGCGTGTATCTTTGAACAGAATGCCACGAGGGAAAGGTTTCGAAATGAAAAATAAGTTCTATACAAAAAAAGCTGAGTTTTCATTCCATTTAGAAATTACACCCACTTTAATTTCACATGCACATGCTCACTGCCGCTTCGGGGGAGGGAAACGGTACCGCGAATCATTAGTCTAATCAGGCTGAAGTATGTAAAGACAGGAGGGAATATGTACTTCAACCAGTTTTTGGAATTAATATGATAACGGTATTATACACGGATGCAATTGAGTATCGAGAATGCAAATGATCTCAATCACTTTTTATCTCGAGAGAATCAAAGTTCAGTTGATTCATTATACAATTTGTATTTAGCATTAAATCTTTAACTATTCATTGTTGGAGTTGTAAAAAAAATGTTGACTCAAATCTATGCCATAATTAATAATCTTTAGGTTCACAAACCCGAAAATATCATTACGTATCTTTTTTAAAAATATGACTTATACTACTTGCATTTTCACATACGCTTATCTTTTTCTAAGAAAAATTGCTCTTCCGATCGGAGCATCTTGAATACTGTATTACGTAAAAGAAGTATTATACATATATTACTTCAAGGCAACAGAATGAGTCATACTGTTACACTATCAATATGGAAGTAAGATGCTTCCGTCAATCAAAATTCCATTATCAAACCCACGTATAACTTTATTGATTTTCACGTTGAACAAACTTATAAAAATCGCTATTTAATTAAACTGTAAATCGAAGTCGGGAGAAATAAAGATTTGATTATGGAGTGTAAAAAATTCTATTATGCATTCATTAACAATTAAGATTAACAAATGTTAGATGTTAATAGTGATTGCTTCATAGAGGCGAATAATATGGAGGACTTCGGAACGTCCTTGACCTTACGCTCGCTATTCACTTTGCACCGACGAGAAGAAACCATATCCTATCGATTGACTTATTTACATATGTATATACATTTACACACGCAGATACAGGCTTTGTTTCAAAAATTCGCAGGTTTCATAAGACACAGCCATGAAATTGATAGAACCTAGTAGCTGTTACCGCGTATCGAGGTAATTACGTAATTGCCACCCATTAGAACAATGTGGTAACACGGCAAAGGTAGAAGACACGCTCGAGCAAGTAAAATTCATCGTTGATTTTATTACGCCCTGTAATTTCTCCTCCTTGTTCCAACTCCCCGATACGAATCGTTAAAACATTAATTTAAGTGGACCTATATTAGAAAATCGATACTATCTGCGAAAAAAAATTATACATACGGTCTTCAGACGTATACATGTTGAATCAATCATCGTGGGATATATACTTTGCCATAAAATTCTATCTCTACAAACTCGCCGGCGAACTCGATTTCTCGTTTCAAATAAACTTATACATGTGTACACCCACAACATCAGAACATCATCCGCGTATGAGACCTCGGGACGTGTAACCACCTTCCACGAAAAAGAGAACGAAAAATCCGCAGACCTATTTGTCACACTAGCCTTGACGATAATCCAATCCTGTCTAATGTCGAACGGAATAACAAATACCCGCTTGTTTGCAAGACGATCCGATTCGACTAATAGATCACCGAGAAAGTAGTCTATTTCTACGATTTGTATCCTGGTACGTCCATCCTAATCGACTAGAGAGTAACACTGTGACAG
>NW_017163090.1:314627-314745 GCF_001652005.2 Ceratina calcarata | reverse complement strand
GTATGCAAAAGTAAGAATTATAGGACACGTAGACAATGTAGACAGTTCCAAGTCACTTACAGTCCAATAAAAAAATGCCAAAATTATATATTAGAATATTAGAAATTATGGGTTAAAA
>NW_017163090.1:312709-313843 GCF_001652005.2 Ceratina calcarata | reverse complement strand
CAATTAAGATTAACAAATGTTAGATGTTAATAGTGATTGCTTCATAGAGGCGAATAATATGGAGGACTTCGGAACGTCCTTGACCTTACGCTCGCTATTCACTTTGCACCGACGAGAAGAAACCATATCCTATCGATTGACTTATTTACATATGTATATACATTTACACACGCAGATACAGGCTTTGTTTCAAAAATTCGCAGGTTTCATAAGACACAGCCATGAAATTGATAGAACCTAGTAGCTGTTACCGCGTATCGAGGTAATTACGTAATTGCCACCCATTAGAACAATGTGGTAACACGGCAAAGGTAGAAGACACGCTCGAGCAAGTAAAATTCATCGTTGATTTTATTACGCCCTGTAATTTCTCCTCCTTGTTCCAACTCCCCGATACGAATCGTTAAAACATTAATTTAAGTGGACCTATATTAGAAAATCGATACTATCTGCGAAAAAAAATTATACATACGGTCTTCAGACGTATACATGTTGAATCAATCATCGTGGGATATATACTTTGCCATAAAATTCTATCTCTACAAACTCGCCGGCGAACTCGATTTCTCGTTTCAAATAAACTTATACATGTGTACACCCACAACATCAGAACATCATCCGCGTATGAGACCTCGGGACGTGTAACCACCTTCCACGAAAAAGAGAACGAAAAATCCGCAGACCTATTTGTCACACTAGCCTTGACGATAATCCAATCCTGTCTAATGTCGAACGGAATAACAAATACCCGCTTGTTTGCAAGACGATCCGATTCGACTAATAGATCACCGAGAAAGTAGTCTATTTCTACGATTTGTATCCTGGTACGTCCATCCTAATCGACTAGAGAGTAACACTGTGACAGGACAAAGTATCGATTTTTTCTCTTTTGTCTTAAAATGTCCTTTATACTTTTAAAGTTGTATAAACTCTTATATAAAAACCGTGACAAAGCATTGAAATTTTAACAGTTACTAGATATTACATTAATAAAGCGCTGTACACAATTTTAGAAATTTTGCGAGTCAGTTAAAAAAGTTATTACATCTTCAATTCTTATGTCGACTGACAGAATTTTGATTTCACTTATAAAAGAATATGAATGAACGATAACAGAATTTTGTAATTTTGTAT
>NW_017163090.1:301523-311571 GCF_001652005.2 Ceratina calcarata | reverse complement strand
AATGTAATTATCATTTTTTCTAAATGATGATTGCTTCAAATGTTGGACACAGCTTTTTATTACATGTCTTCAACTTTTGACAGAGATCTTACGGCTCATACGACCTTAAAGCTAATATGCAAATACCGCACGTGACATCTTTAGCTTTGTTATTATTATATTCTACTTAGAAACTGTTGTAAGATATTTGAAGTACCTTAAAATGTAGGGAGTTATAGTATTGTTACCCCTCAAGCGATTTAACATCACAGGAGCTCGTTAAATTTTCATATTACGCATAGTGCCCGATTTTGATATAAATAACGATGTCGAAAAACTAGAATTTTCTATTCTCGTGATCAACGCTAAACGTACGCACAGGCTGCGTCGTTAATTAGATGGACCGGTTTCCCTTTCCTATTTCTCACGTCGAAAATTGCGACAAAGATATTAATCAGTTAGGACGAGTGCACAAAATTAGACTTCGTGGCTCGTTCAATCTAATCAAGCGAGACAAGTTTAAGTTTGTAACTAGACGAATGTCGTGGGAGTTATTTATTTCAATGTTCTTGCCATAATGGAGATTCACTAAAACAGATACTTTTTTAAAAGAATTATGTTACTTGAAAATAAAATACTTGGTCCTATTACGAATCGGTAAATGAAAAATAAGGTTCTCCGAATTCGAGAAATTCGTAGATCGTCACAAAGAGTCCCAGCGTACCGGAGCATACATTTCTTAATTTCAACGGACGGAAGCTAAATTTAATATTTCCTTATGCAACGAACAGGTCTTACGTTTAACTCTTCCACACGCGTGTATTCACCCAACTTCTGTCAACTGTAACCATTGACTTATTCAATTACTAATTTCATAGTGAATATTGCTGTGAGTTTGGACAAATTTTTAATTCAAACTCTAATCTTCGTAACCCTTTTAGTAAGATTGAAAGAGTGTGCTGTGATGTAATAACTAAGATGTATGTTTAAAGTTATTATAGATTGAGGGACTCTTGAAAACTCAAGTCCAACACGCAAACGAATAAAAATGTACATAAATTCTGATGGAAAGCTTTACCATTGAGTTGCACAAATACTACAGCAACAAATACTTGATGACTGACGCACTAATCTGTTTATATCTTCGAATAATTATAACTTTTAAAGATCACTGCGATTTACCCTTCCGGTGTGATTTGTTTAGAAGCTGCCGAAATTCAATGCAATGGAACACGGGAACGTTTACGCAGGACTCGGGACATTGTCGATCTTCTTCAGTAGTCTACCACTACCGCCATAATCTATAAACGCGTTCATTCCACCTCCACCATCGTCGTGTACCCGCGTGTCACAAAGAGGAACTCAGTTACGCGCCACGGGGTTGAGAAGGCGGACGTGTTCTCTGTACGGAAACCGTTCACGCCCGATCAATTTTAATTCTTAATTAATCCGGGTTTTTCGGAAAGACAAAAAGTTTGAAACATCACGCCGATTAATTTGTGATTAACAAGAAAACAAGCGCGCAGTGTCGTTGATTGACGTTGATGGTCTCAGTAAAGATCCCCGATTCAATGATTGGTATTTCTTCGAGTATTCAATTTTAAATTAAAAGTGAATGATTTCATCGCTTCGGAGAAATTAAAGAAATATGAAATTGTGAATGTAAATTGCATGTGAAATGTCATTCTTGTTCAGATACAACTGACACATACGTAGTAACTCTTTCGTGGAAATGGAAGAGAAAGAGGTGTTTTAGATTCGGGGAAAAGTATGTCAAGGGTATTAGCTTAAATACTATCGTTATAATGATGTTCGGGAAGTGATATACTAAGCCTCTATAAATAAAGATAGACGTAAAAGCTTAGAATAGAGTGTCGGTCTGCATGATGATATTAAAATACGATCGCGTCTAACACTATTTACGATGACTTTTATTTAATTCTGACTTTATTCGATCTCATCTTCAACTCGTCTTCTGTTTGAACAATGAAACCAGAAATACAAAGAATTCGAGATTGGTTACAAAATTTGCGTATGATGATCTACCACATGTTGTAGTTCTAAATAATCACAGGAATTTCCTCGACTGAAAGTTTGATAAGTTTGAATCGCGGACAATGTTCTCCGTCAGCTGCAGCGAGTTGTTTCGCAGAAACGACCGCAACTTTAGAATTGCGCCGTGAAGCAGACCACGATAGGAACGATCAACTTTCTGATCCTTCTTTCATTAACGTTCAACATCCCCGAAGATAACGGGCCTCACGTTTGCTGGAAAGACGTCAGATGAAAAGTTTAATCTGTTTCCCTCATCGAACAGTTTTTTAATTACGTTCGAAGGGGCCAATAAAGAGGACAAAAGCCATATTGCGTTGTCTCGAATGCTAAGGAACAGGAAAGTGTTTCCACGAAGGGAATTCTTTATAACACTCGTTCAAAGGGCTATAAATTTTAATGCGCGTTGAATAAAAATGTCGTACCAAGGATCAAAAGAAACAGTGCTGACAATCTCTCCACTGTAAATTGGTCTTTCATAAATAAACATCTCAGTTGACAGAAAATCTGTGACCCACCTAAGATATATCAATGGGAGAGGTGAATCTGTTCTATAAAATATGTTTATACTCGATTAACTACGAAGAAAAAAGCAGAGCCTAATCGATTGGCATAATCATCCATCTTTTCCACGTGATTTCGAACTAAGTGAGAGCGAAACTCCTCGGTGCCGTTGCGGAAGAAAATGGAGATAATTGAAAAATCGATGACAGGTGCTACCCGACGCTTTCGGGATTTACGATGGTAGATCACGTCGTCATCCAAATGTCTCTGGGAACGTAGTCAGAGGAACGTCTATCGCGAAAAGATGGAATCATCTTTCGATGAATATGTGCCGGAAATTCGTCGTCCGTAACAAGCTTCGCAAATGCGCGAGTGAGACGTAGTCAGACTCGAAACGTTCGCTGAATGAATTCGATCACTGGCTATCCACGATTTCCGGTCATGCTGTTCGTCAATGGGCGACCATTGCATTTCGCGGGGACATAGTCATTTGAGAATACTTTAAGATCCGCTTCGACCGTCAAACGCAATTAGAATTCATAGCTCGTTAAATAAATCGTAAATGCACTTCTACTGACCAGTTATGGTCTCAGATAGAAATATATTGACGATAAGAAGATAATGAACATTTCTTCTTAACAAATATTGTGAAATAATGGCAAAAATAATATTTGTAGAAGCTAACAATAAGACGATTGGCATTATGTCTCACTTTTAAACGAAACATGTAGACCATATACATTATATTTTAAGTATCGAAGAATTCTACACATTTCGACGTACGCCACAGAGACAAAGCTTGTAGCGTTGAAAGTGGAACAAATATGGTTAACCATCGTGGCATACAAATAAGCTACGATGCTTCCTTCTTCCGGCCATTTCACACATGCCGGTGTCTTTTTGATAAAATGAGAACGATCGGTTACCATGTCGAGCGTGACACGATCAGTAAACCGAACTCGTACTACTTCTTTGAACAAAACGAGAGCAGAGGAAATGTCGATGACTGATTTCGTCCCGTGTTAATGTGCGATTTCAGATTCATGACGTTTCCTTAACATCGGATCTATTAAGGAACGTGGCATTAAGTTCGCGTGACGCGGCCAGCATTATGGAAATTCAGTATAGAGAAATTAAGGGGATCCATTAAAAACGCTGTAAGAATAGTTGGTCACGCGACGGCCTGAATTTTCCATTTGCGAGCTCCGATCAATTATTAACGTAATACCTTCTAGAATGAAGGGTTAACAAGTATCATTGATAACATTTAGTACATAACAACTGATTCTACCGACCCTAACACGTACTCTAATAAAAATGAATTAGGTATTGAAGCAAGATGAAGATACTAGAAAAATAATTCTTCCATCAAATTTCGTTCCTAATCAACAAGTGTAAAGTGTAACAATTCGTCGAAGTGGTAATAGTCAAGATCATTGCGTGAGAGGGTAGATGACGATCGCGTTCCGAGTGACAGCGTCCATCGTGATGGAATATCCATCAAACGGTAGTGAGCTGGCCGATAACCTGACCGTAACAGCGGTGAACACGTCGAATCATTCGGAGCTAAATCTACCGTACACAGTCTGCGAGATCCTGGTGTCGGTTTGCGCAATTTTCGGCAACGGTCTAGTGATCATTGTCTTCAGCAAAGAGAGGAAACTTCGTCGTCGCACCAATTATTACATCATTTCGTTGGCCACAGCTGATCTACTGGTGGGTCTGTTCGCCATACCGTTTGCTATTCTGGCCAGCATCGGTTTGCCGACAAACCTACACGCCTGTCTGTTCACCGTCTCGGTGCTGGTCGTCCTCTGCACGATTAGCATTTTTTGCCTGGTGGCAGTGTCCGTGGATCGTTACTGGGCGATACTACATCCCATGGGATACTCGCGCACCGTACGCACCAAGACTGCCATAGGTAAGGATTGAAATCGAGCCGGCAGCCAGGCTGTTGACTTTACGATTAATGTTCCTCCCGTTTCCCGCTCTAATTAATCCTGTATGACGCAATATAACGTCAACGAGCAGATCTGTACATGTATATTTCCCTTTAATATTTATATTGGAGAAATTTTTCTCGCATTTACAGCAATGTCCTTAATAGTTTTAAAATTACATTTTCGTAAGACTACGTAATGCATGCATCTATATCTAAATTTTATATAACTATATGTCTAAGCATACTTCATGAGTATTAATTCGCTCAGCGATTTTGAACATTAAAATCCCGTGTCCTGTATACGGATTATTTTTTAAGTACTTAGTTCTTAAATAGATAGCATTAGAAATTCCAAGAGTTCGCAAGTTCCGTAATTTAACTTAGAAGATCGATGCGATACACGATATGCGGACAGAATTCGAAGTGTTCCATTAATCACGAACCTCATTACAGCTATGTACAAAATGGTCAAGATCTCATCTTTCCATAATAAACATGAACGTCATACATCTTTATATTCTTTACTGTTATAACCATTTTTCCTTTAAACACATACTTAACGCTTTGCGACTCGATATAATCGAACGGAAAGCTGTGAGCACGAGCTGCGAAGAAAGTAGAAGAATCAGCCGCGCAAGTGGTGTAAGTCGATGATAAAGCGTACGGGCGAGAAGTTCGAAGAATCGTACGGGCGAGAGAATGATTAATTGTTGTTCACGCTGATGACGCTGCGCCATTCGATGATCTAATTAAAATCGGTTCCTTCCTAGAAACCCTTCAACATGCCTCGCGTATACGTTTGATTGAGTTGCGATAAAACAACACAGAAACGGTCCGTATAATTATAATTTGCGGAACTGTTTGTACGAGAGCACCTGTTACTTCGCGTTCTGCAACGTGTATCTCGAACATTGTTTTCCATCATTTCACCGAGTATTTCAATTCCGGTGTGGAAAACAGTTTTCAAACTTCAATTTCCCGTTAAATGCGCGATTACAATTTTGTTAATTCACATATTACGATTAAGTAAATCTGTTTTTATCAATATAGTTTCATCTCTTATGTAAAGTATAATATTTATCATGTGCTTTGAATGTAGCCTAATCACGTCCGAAAATACACTAGATTGTATTTCCTGTCCTGAATGCGCGTGACAGGGAATGTTTATCACGTTTCGGAATTGTAATACGGAACAGAATTGATTAGACGATATTGTCTAGACCCTCTATGAGAGACTGTATTGTTATCAACCTTAGGCTTAATTTAGCCAGAACGTCATACAGAATACATTGTAAGAAATATCGTAGAGTACGTGACACTTTATCACTCTCCTCTTACAAAGTTGGTTTCTATTAATAGTTCTCTGTTTGGAGTAAGCAAAATGATGAACAAAAATTAATTTTTAAAGTTAAAAAAATTGTTGAAGAAATAAGATAAAGAAATATGGATGATCTTTTATCCTTCATGAAAGCGTTCCTATCTAATACGCGATTATCTTCTCTAAAGAAATATTATCCTACTTTTCTCGAAGCTGAATTGATGAGATGCAACAGAATGCACCTCGAATTGCAACAGGTGGTACGTGCTCTCGATGCATAAGACGTTTTTAGAGCGTAGGTGGTGGAAGTCCATATATTTCTCTGAAATATTTGAACCATTCGAGCCAAGGCAGTGTAATAATACTACTTTTATTTATTAGACGCTTAAACTTTCTATTCTTAATTGACGTTGCTCACTCTATCAGTCCTAGATAATTCCTTCAGTACGGTATTTGTCTTAATTAGGAACATTGCATAATTATTCGTATGCAATTACAGTCACCGAATTATTAGATTATTTTATTACAATCTCAGTAATGTTTCGGTGAAATTATTGTTTGGTTGCATTAGTGAAAAACTAGAACAATTGATGAAGGCATTCAAACAATTCCACAAACAATGACGCAAAAAAAGACAGTAGGAAGTACGTCAACGAGTATTCATCAGGTTTGATTTCCCGAGGGACTATCTTTTCTCTGTTTCGACTTCGATGAAATAAACCAAAATCCTATCGACTTTTAACTTGCGTAATCTTTGAAAACAGAGCCAAGATAACACAAATTGGATAAACTTTTACTGCAATTCATAATTAAACTCAATGGAATATTAAAAATTTCTTAGAAGAAGGTCAGGCAGAATAAAAGAGTATTAAAATTAAGTGATTAACGATGACGTTAATTGGAATAAGCGTTATTGTACCGTCTGTCCCACGAGGAAAAGAATGTTGAAATTAAATATTGCGTGTGCAAATTTTCACCATGGCACGAAATTCTATTCGAAAATTGGCAATGTTTAAAGAATAAAAATAGTGACATGGATAGATGCTCCTCGTTGTGCGGACAAGCTAAGCTACCGCGATTAATTTAAGCGTTTCGCCTGTTTATGGCGAACGAGTGATTTTAATTACGACCCAACCGACTGATACCATCTCTTGAACGGTTGAAAAAGGTGCGTTTATTGCCGTGCACTCTAATCGATAGCGTTCGCGTACTCCTCTATCATTTTCTATTCTTTGACCGACTTTCCATTTCTCCGGAACCACTACAAATCGTAATACTTTTTACTTGGAATTACAAATTGGAAACATTATGTATTCGTACAATTATTTTATTCATATTCAACGATAGACGAGATTTTTCATTTATCTCTAGTTACGTTATACAGTGTGTCATCCCATGTATACATCAATTTAAGCAATGGTAGTGGATGATTTAAAAATGAGAGATTTTATTCTGTTAGGTATAATATGCGTGTGTTGGATTGCCGGCACGCTGGTTGGTTTCCTGCCGCTTCTAGGGTGGAACGCCGGAAAGAAATCTAACGAGAAATGCATCTTTACCGAGGTGATGGATTACGATTACTTGGTGTTCCTCTACTTCGCCACGATTATCTTTCCTGCGCTATTAATTGCAGCCTTCTACACTCACATATACCGAGTGGTCGTAAAGCAGGTCAGACACTTACTCTAAATACATAGATATGCATGTACGTAGTACTGACCCACGTGTTTCTCTGCGATCGTACACGTATTTTTACGCGCGATATGCAAACACCTTGCCGAGAATGAAATAACGAAAATTGTGTCCTGTTTGCTGACCCTCGAAAACCTCCTTTAATTAACTAAATGTCTTGATTCACGCATCGAGTCTTCCGTAAAAAAGATGATTTTTGGTTGTTGAATAAATTCGATATTATTCGTTGCTACATCGAATTTCGCAATGTTTCCACAGCTGCAGCAAATTGTAACGATGAACCCGGGTCGTCGTACGGGAAACCAGACGACGGGCACCATGTTGAGATTACTCGGAGCCGCCAGGAAACGGGAAGTGAAGGCAACGCAGAATCTGTCGCGCATCGTGATTTTCTTCATCATCTGCTGGTTTCCACTGTACACGATCAATTGCGTGATGGCTTTCTGTCCGAGGTGTAAGGTTAACGACGTCCTGATGAACTTCTGCATTATCCTATCGCATTTGAATTCGGCTGGCAATCCATTGTTGTACGCCTATCATCTGAAGGACTTCCGAGCGGCCCTAAAAAATTTCATGTGGAGGTTGCTCTTTCCTCATAGCGACGTGAAGTCCAGCGTGATCAGTGTGCTCCAGGATCGTGGCTCCTTGGTCGGTTCTCAGAGACAGTTTCAAAGGCAAGTCGGTGGCCCGGCAGTCGCAAGGGTACCAAGACTGAACTTGTTGCGTCAGGTGAGTTTCAAAGTCTCTTGAATCTTTTATGTAATCGAGTTCGTGAACGATATTGCATTTCAAGGATTATATCAGAGTTATTTGGGAAAGTTATCAGTTTTATTGATCTCGTTCAGTAGATTTTAAAAATATATAAGCTTATCATTTTTTGGAAAAACTCGCGGAACGTTATCGACATTGAACAGCTGCAATCAATTATACTCGAAAGCTCCAATAACTGCCAGTTTATTGCGATATTTCCCCTATAAACGACGACAGTGTATCTTATCTCATCGATCGGAATTTTAATTACAGGTAACCGACGTCAGGTCGAAGGGACCTTATTCTGTATCGCGAAACGTTTCGATTCGCGAGAAGAAGGAGGAAGTCGGAAACGCATCGAGTTCCTCTCAAAGCGACAAACAGGATATGGACAACGTGAGTCGGAATAGTAGCGAGCTTCAACGAAACGAGAACGACAGAGATTACGAGAATAAGCTCGATGTGACAATTGCGAGATCCTCGTCACGTGTCACCTCGATGGAACTACAGATTTACAAGCCTTTGATGCCGTTACTTCCGGCGGAAGTGGATCATGTCGAAGAAACGCCACCGGCGTCTATCTTCGTGATCGAAGTGGACGTAAATCACATCGATTCCATTCATGAAAAACTAGACGAAGAACTTACCGAAAGCAAGGACAATGGTTGAAGGCGCGTGTACGTTTTCCCTGATCGTGAATCAATTAATTAACATCGGATCCGGATTGGATATAATCTAAGAATTGGCGCATGTCAAACGCCGACGATAATAATCGTTAACAATAATGGTGTATGGTAATTCGCTATTTACCATGAGTAAATGATAGTCAATGTAAGCTTACGTAAGCTGGAGACGATGTATTTTCGGGACTGTAGGTACGGATAATTAAAGTTTTGGCGTAAAACACGTAGTTACTCAGGAATGAGAACTGTAGCCAATTATGTGTATTATATGTTAGTATCGTAATTTGATGTATAATATTCTGAGACCTGGTGTCAATACTCGATATGAAGTGCGAAAAAATGCGTACATAGATGTATTATATGTGTAATTCCAGTATTGCGTTCAAATCTCTTATGAGGCAGCGAATACTTGACTGAACATACGTATAGGATTTTGTGCTTCATTATTAGTAACAAAAGGAATTAATGACATACAGAAAACAAATCTGTGTATATGCATTTACCATATATGTATATCCGTTATTCCGTTATGCCATACATACTCAGTTAACCAGAGATATCTGCACGTATCCCTAAACTATCTGAAAAATAACGTAGTACCAGAGAGGAACTGAGAGTGCTCACGGCCCAGGTTTCGGTGTCCCCAATTCGATGGTGCTGCCAAAGCTAAATTTTGCAGGAATCTGACACGTTCAGTTCAACGTTTAGCATTTACCAGAACCAACGAACAGAGACCTGCCCTGTTCAGTTCAACGTTAGCATTTACCAAAACCAATGAACAGAGATCTGCCCTGTCCGGTTCAACGTTTAGCGTTTACAAGAACCAACTGAATAGAGATCTGCCCTATCCAGTTCAACGTTTAACATGTACTTAGAATAGAACGAAAGAATCATTTCAACGCTAGAAAATACGTAATGAAGACGTTTGCAAGCGTATTGTTAATAATTATCAGTATTTCTTAGGAGAATGTTTATACAGGGTGTCCCAGGACTAGTGGTACATATTTTAATGGGAGGTTCCTGAGGTGATTTAAAACAACTTTTTCCTTTGCGAAAAAGTTGTCCGAGGCGTGGTTATTGAGTTATTAACAAAAATCCCCGACCAATCAGAGCGCGAGTATACATGGC
>NW_017163090.1:272758-299454 GCF_001652005.2 Ceratina calcarata | reverse complement strand
GCAGATATGAGTGTCAAATTTTGCACACCTCTCCATATCACAACAAGCTACTGTTATATTAACAGAAACGTTATTAACGATGGAAGAAACGGTCATTCTTAGGGATTCTGCCCATTTACAAGTAAACATACCATGCTAAGAAAATGGGGACAAGTATTTTATACAATAAAATAAATGGAGTCACATTAGTAAAAGAAATTCGTTTGTATTAAAATATTGTTTCGACATTAACGGTTAACAGATTTAACAGCATCGCTCGGCATTAATAATATTTTCATACGACTTATGACGGGCCATAAGAAACGGTGTAACGTTCAGACAGTCGGCCGAGCCGTCGCGAGAAATAATAAATAACTCCGACAATTATGTAAACACCGGTGGATGCGCGTACTGCAAATTCGAGATTAAATTAACGGAATTACAGGCGAATGGACGAAGAACAACGGGATGATCCTAATATGATGGCATATAAAGTAATATAAATTTCTGGATACAGGGAACGGGAGGAGCGTCTTTCAGGTCGTAATAAATTTCTTTCTCTCTTAATTTGAAGAGAATTAAATCCAGTCTTTATTTCCATAACCCCGTTTCTCATTAAATTCGAAGCTCACTTATATAAACATTCTCCTAAGAAATACTGATAATTATTAACAATACGCTTGCAAACGTCTTCATTACGTATTTTCTAGCGTTGAAATGATTCTTTCGTTCTATTCTAAGTACATGTTAAACGTTGAACTGGATAGGGCAGATCTCTATTCAGTTGGTTCTTGTAAACGCTAAACGTTGAACCGGACAGGGCAGATCTCTGTTCATTGGTTTTGGTAAATGCTAACGTTGAACTGAACAGGGCAGGTCTCTGTTCGTTGGTTCTGGTAAATGCTAAACGTTGAACTGAACGTGTCAGATCCCTGCAAAAAATAGCTGGGGGCAGCACTAGTATGGGGAACACGCAAAACCCGGCCGTGAGCACTCTCAGTTCCTCTCTGGTAGTACCTAACAGATATGTTTTAGACATCTCTGTGTTAATTGGGCATCCAATGTATTTATAACGACGAACGATCTCATTGTATTCAGTAAGTACGGACGTAAATTGAAAATTCAAATTTTTTTTCAACACTGTTATACAAATTTTATTTGTGACGTGAAAATCCGTTTCAAAAATCAAATATATGAATTTCCTGCGAATTTTGAAATAGTAAAAAATCAGACGGAAATGATTTACATATTAATGTTCATTCTATGTTCTGTATACGATTCAATGAAAATAAAAATATCATAAAACCTATCAATATAATTGTTATTAAATTTTATTGAAAGTATTAAGTTATTGCGAAAGTCCTTTGTGTTACCAAAATTTGTTCTAACCCCGCATTCTTTATCATCGGGTTTGATCGCTTGGAAGTGAAATATTTTTACAACTTCATTTAGTATTCACAATAATTTTTCAGCTTACCTGACGTGTTGTTTCGTAATTATTGCCCTCGATAGTCTTGCTTATTTATTCTTGATCACTAAATTTTTTAAGTTTTACAACATAGGGTTCCACTTTGTTAACTTTCACAAAATACGAAATCCGGGTTTCTTTGTAGTTTAGTACTTATCTAGACTGTAGACGACGCCACATTCGCTTCTCTTAAAAATGGAGGGAAAGTAATCTTACAACTTATAGCATAACAAGTAGTCACACCGGTCGCACCATCGCGTGGAACGAGTGGAATAAGGGTGCAAGAGTATTTTGAAAAATGTCGAAATTCTTTTGACAGAAGTCTTTCTGATATAAAAGATTTCGTTTATTATACAAGTAATGGATCCAAGTGAAGTAGAATTTTTCGGTGAAAAAGAATTGGTCACCATCGTGCCGAACTTTAATTTCGACACGATTCACCTGATCTCAGGCTCGGTGGGCCCATTTCGAGCTGGCTTACCTGTCAAAGTCCCAATTTGGCTCGCAGTAAATCTGAAACAGCAACAAAAGTGTCGTATAATCCATCAAGAATGGATGGACTCTGAAAGTTTGAATGAAACGAAGGAGCAAGAAAAATTATCGAAGTGAGTAGGATAAACAAATTTTTCTTTTTCAGTTTGCCTGTTCAAACATCAATCGATTATTGTAGATTGTTTACGAAGATGCCTAGTAATCATTACATAGATGAGGCACAACTTTTATTGAGCATTGCGAGTGACGACATACCTGATGCAGATGCAATAAGGACAGCAGTGAAAGTAATAAGATCATGTTTAGATTTTTGTCCCATTGTTCGTCTTACTAAATTTTATGTTACTACATTAATTAACTGCTTTTCGTAGGATATATGGGACATAAGAATGTCGAAACTGCGCACATCTATAGACGCATTTTTGAAAAGCGAAGGATTGCATGCTAAATTGAATCATTTAACTGCTATGGAAATCAACAGTGTCCGTCCTTTATTGCCACATGCTTTGGATCAAGTACTAAGAATTCAGAGTGTAAGTGTATTATATAAAAATTAAACTGAGGTTACAGAATTTTCATATAATCCATTATGTAAACTTTATTTCTTCAGGGTGGAAGGATGACACAGTCTCAGCACCATCCATGATAAAAATTAAATAATTTCTATATAATAAATCCACAAATTGTTGTAATACTATTTTAGGAAATTTGTAAATATGCGTATATTTGTACATATTCATGAGATATTTATATGATCTATTTTTATTAATGTGCATTGATGTGTATGGAAATAAAGGAGATGGGCAATAAAATCGTACGTTTCTTGTTTTGTATATTCAATATGCGAGTGTGACATAATAAGTTTTATTATCTTACTTTTAAATCATAATAACATACAGTCACTAGCATCTCAATCACAATTTCTCATTATCACTAACGTACGTAGTAAACGTGTATTTGTATTTACATCGGTAAATCATCAATTAATTATCCCGCAACTCGTTCAGAGCTACGTATCATTATTTTTTTTGCACAATATTTACATCCTTTAAGCTTATAGTGTACACAGTCCTTTAATAATCTTTGATTTCAATTCCTAGAAACTTACATGTAAACTGAAAGATTTCGCTCAGATTTCAGTAGAGAATGAGAAGACGTATGTTACATAGTAACGAAACTGCGGCAGTATGAGGAAAGTTAAAACAATTACACAAATTATTTAACTGGTTCCCCTTTAATAGTAAATATTTGGGTTGTATACCCGTGCTATCCTGACTCAGTTTCACCATAATTATACCGCCGGTGGAAGGACGTAAGTACCGCGTGCTTGTCATGTAAAGTACTTAGCCCTATCACACAAATTATGCCATTAATAAATATCAACTATCGTTAATTCTCGCCCACTATGATTGATTCTCCCGAAATCAAGATCTCATCTTCCCCTTTTTTAAAAAAAATGCAGCACGTCACTGACTTGGATGAAGCAGAGACGAGATGTGATCGTTTAGCGCAACGATATCACATACAAAAAAAGAAATAAGTATATATCACATCGACGAGGGTGCGCACGATGTGACGATAAACTGTGTTACGTAGAACGACAGCACAGTTAGTATGACACAGTTCGCCCAAGAGTACAATCTGATTTTATACGGCAACGATTTTGCTAGGATCGACTTTCACCCGGATAAACATCGTGTTGTCTTTGACGAAGTGTCGTTTCTTCACCATCTCGTGGGAAACGAATCGGGGGAAACCGAAACCCAACGAGTCAGGCTCGCGACTGGGCCTTTGGAAGTTCTTCCATGTCGGGTCCGGTATAAAGCTCTCTACGATGTTGCACGCTTTCTCAGCGACCACCGTCTGGTCGAATATGGTGAAGGATACGCTGTGAGAAAATGGCCATCGCAACAGTGCGTCATACTCGCCGGGAAGGATCTTTATGTATATTGAAATATGACTTCCCTCGCCAGTTCCATTTCCATTTAAGAAAAGTGACGCCTTAAAAAAAATTGTCGTTTAGTTAGAAATCCTTGAATAACAGACTTCGAATACAATTTTAATTATTGCTCACCTGTAGCTTGTAACCATATTGACTAGTGTAGAAAGGTGGGCTAACGAGTTCCATTCCCTCTTTAGCCTTCGCCTCGGACATCTTAGCACTGTAATCCGTAATCTTCCATATAAGCGTACCCGTGTAATTTAACGACAATTTGCTAATCGCCGATTTCAAACTGGTTATCTGATGCTGCTGCTTCGTAACGACACTGCACATCAGACTCAAGTGCATCTTCGCAGATTCTTCCAAGTGCTTGTCCAACGAGAATCTGTTTCCCTGTAACGAGAGAACATTATTTTAAATAAATCCGATGCACGAAAAAATGAACAGAGACGATATCTTCAGTTTAAATAGTATCGATGTAGATCAATAGATCAATATACCTTGAAACGACAGCCGGCATCCTTAAAAGTACAGGATAGTAGATGCGTAGTGCAATGGTCCTTCAAATGGACTTCTAGATCTTCCCTCGGCAGTACTGCAGTCTCGCAACGATGTGGGCAAGCCACCGGAAAGCGGCCACACTTGGCGTGATGAGCACCGAGCGTGTCGAAAACAAACTCCTTGTTGCAGTAACGACAGGCGACCAGCCTTTTCGCGCACTCGCCTAACTTGTGTTGGCTCAGATGCCTTCTCTGCACCTTCATACCGCACTTATTCTCGCAGTACAGCGGCTCGTAGCCACACGTCCCTGTATGTTTCTGTAAAAATGCGATGAACGTTACTGATGTTGCAAGATAAATGGGAAAGTTTTCCTTTAAAGAAAGCTACTTAAATTGTGTTGCGATACCAGAGTACCTAACTAAATATAAATACTACTACACAAATTAGGAAAACCGACGATACAACAATAATACGTTCCCGAACAGAATTAGAGTCAGTTTTCCTCTACTACTTTCTTCGAAACGTATTCTATAACGTTTAACCACAAGGATTCTTTTGTAGCATAAGAACATGAATATGCGGAAAAAGGAAAAAAGAATTCGAGAAATTTCGCTTGAACTCGTGCGGTGCTTTCGCTTCCATCCGTTCCCATAATACTATTACAAGTTTCTGTACGGTTAACGGGGCTGGCACTCGATCGCGATTCTTTTCTAATTAATGCAACTCCTCGGTTACCTCGAGCGTGTGACCGGTGAATTCTTTGGCACAGAAGTCGCAGCGTGTTCGCCGCTGGGCGCAAGTGTACTTCAAATGATCTTCCATCAGCACACGCGGTATCATTGCGCCACACTTGTTGCTGCAGGGAATCGCGTCGTGCTTGCAGGTATTCAGATGAGCCTAAATAATACACAAATTATAATTTTTAAATAATCATTCAAATTAAGTTCGAAATTATATCGTTCCTCATATCCTTCAGTTATTCTTGAATTAGAGAATAATAAAATATCTTATCGTCAGTATGATTGAAACATGCGGTATTATTTAGATTTAATTATATTTCTGTGGATATCAACATTTGTGAAGTTATTTCTGATTCGTAATTCAATGAAGCCCATCGTCTGATAAAGAGACCGATAATTGCTTTTATAAATGACCGGAAGGTCGGCACAAGTTATCCGTAAGTTGTGTGGGAGTTAACCGTGCCGAGACCAGTTCAATGACCTATCAACGCAAGGTCGCTCAAGACCAGAAATGCATAATGAAGCGGTTTTGTAAATTACTCGTGTTGTACAAAAACGCTAATTATTATTCGTGGAAAACGGTATAGCGACGTTAAAGTACTACTCTTTCTGAACTTCTAAGTAAATAGTACTTTGTGTTAAACTTTTTTTTGTGGTGAAAAAAATGTTACCTTCAACTTTCGAAGTTCGTCGGACCACTTGCAGCCATCCTTATGATGTATGCAGTACACAATAGAGCCCATTATTGCCTTTTCCGCTTCCAGATCCTGGAAATTCTGCAACATGCGAATGAACAAACGATCTTATCAACTGTTTCCTCCTTTCTCCACTCTAGACATCTATCACCACATTCGTATTCGAAAAAATCCATTTATCTATCCGTTATCGGAACTGTATTCTATAACTCATGTATCATGCAATAGAGACTAGCTTCTTAAAAATTAAAGAGTACAAAGGAAATCTCATTACGAAACACTTCTGAGGAGAGATTTTAGGACTGATTAAAACTGGGACAATAGTTTTGGGTCGGACGCGAATGATCTAAAAGCCGTTTAATTTCCTGCCAAGCGAGATTCGAGGTGGAAGTGGTTTTATTTTAAAACGTGAGTAGCGATTAATTAAGTAACAGGTAGATGTTACCAGGCGATCCTGTCTACAGGACAGCACACGCTTGTGTGCAATAAGCCTTATAGTATGGCATTCGTTTGGCATTCCAGGCACGTGAAATATGGTAATCAATTTCTATCGTTGTATACCGCCGGTTTTCAGATCTAATTTCTGGAGTTTCTATCTCTATATATCAGATGATGATGATAGAAGCAGATAAAATTGAGTATATAATTATCTGCTTCTAAAAAGGATTACAACGGTTTTACTATCTTTCCACACACACATTCTTGGAACAGAATAAAAATCAGTGATGAGTAACCTTGGGTTTCATTGAGATTGTTTTAACATGTAAGATAGAACAAAGTCAGATAACTCATTTTTTCTTTTAAAGCAGTTACACACAATCGAGACAAAAACTATTTAAGTATCTGAACCACCTTAGTTCCAAGGTTGTGACGTGCGTAACGTTTTTTTAAACAAAGAGTGGATACTCCAATTACTGTGTGTAAATACGTATTAGAATTGCTTGCTCTTGATAACGCTATTCACAGTTATCATTGTTTCAAGCAACGTGATAAAATCATTTTTAAGTATGGATATTCAACTAGCAGGAGTTCTCCTTTCCTGGTGAAACCAGTCTGTAATCTACGTTGCAGATTGATAACGTTCGGTGGATTTAGATCTTCTGGATTTAGATTTCTGTTGATCTTCCGCCAAAAGGTTATTAACGATTTTGAACAAGGGAGCAATGGACATAATCGGTTACTTAATCTTTCATTATCTCATTATCGTCAGCAATTTCTCATTGATGATTCTCATTATACGGCTCGAACGATAGGCTCTGCTAATAAATATACGTTTCCATTGTTTGTATGCAAAACAGCCCATTAGCGTCTGAATCATACCATTAATGGTACTCAGTGATTAGGATGACTACTTAACAGAAATCAAGTTTGTGTTGTGGAATCCAGCCTTTCGCGGATGTATTTTGAAATCTGTTAACTTACATAATTATAGTTATAGCTCAGTTCGTAGTACATGAATTAATTTCAATGCTCTTGATCATTAGATCTGAAAGCAAAATCGAAACTGGGTTAAAACCAGTAAATAGATAGTAAACATTCAAAGTGGACGGGGCAATAAAACAGTTAGAAAATAAGCGGTTAAATAAGCCGAATGGCTAGCGTGTAACAACAACGTCCGATAAATCTAAATCCGTTCATGGATGGGAGAGACTCGATGGATGCAACGACGCGCACGTGGGAGACGGGCATTCCGATCCTTTTAGAGTTTTTCATGACACGCTGTTTCCAGGAAGAACGTCGTGCACATGGTGTACCCACGACGACGAACGAATCGTGATGGTTTTCGGAAATAGCGAGGCTTAATAATAACCCTGATGTAGGAGGTGGAGGACCCGTACTGAGAACCATGCGGGAGGTGAAAAGCAAGAATAAATTCAACGCTTCCCATCGCGGTAAAGAATAATCGAAAGTCTGGGAAAATTAATCTTTGATAAAAACAACTGCTTTAATTAAAAAACAGAAAAAGGACAAGAAAAAAGTAATTATAATTCTAGTTTTCATTATAATATTCTCAAGTCAAATTCTATTTAGTCCAGCTACATCCATGTTGATTTGCTTTTACTCTTCGATTCATTCAAGTTCAGATCTTCCGAGCAAGGCACACCCGGTATGCGAGATCCAGTGGTGGTTGCGCGAGTTGAAACCTGCACGACCGGCAAGGTCGAGGAACCTAACGCGACCAGCCACTGCCGGCGAGATATAAACACCGACGAGAAAGGAAGAGACAGGCCTACCTCTTCAGTTTCGTGATTGCGAAAAAAAGGACGAGCGCCGAGGTATAAGAACACACAATTTGCTACTACCATACAGCAGAGACATAAAAATGTACTTGCACTAGCTGCGATCATGCTTTCATTCCACTTTGCTACTGCTTGCATAGCCATTATACAGTTTGTCGATTGCTTCTTATTGGAAAATTGAAGATTTTCCTGCCTATACGCACCGGAGTGGAAGTTTGAAATACCTGTTTGGCAGGTCTTTTTAACACTAGAATTACTGGGTTTCATCCGAATGATCTATTGGTAATCTCTTATGAAAAAAATATAGGACGTATTTATATAGATTATGCTCGGAACATGCTTACGATTTTATAACATAATTTTTGATGAATAATGGAGATTTAATAAATGAATTTTGTAAACAAATTGTGAGTTCTTATCATTTTTATCTAAATCAGGTAAAGTCAGGTCAGTTTTACCTTTGCGCTCCGTTGAAGTATCAAAGTACTCTGAGATATTTTCTGCTGTACTTGTATTTGTTAATAGTGATTATTAAATTATAAGTGTTGTAGTCCGTATTCAGTCAATTAACATCCCTACTTTCATAAACGATCTCGCGTGATCAGTGGTACTGATAGAAATCGGGACAGAGATTTACGACCTCTGTTTGACTCGGTGCATCCAATAGCCCGATCATTGATTCGCATTCGTTAAAAACAGATTACGATGAGAAAGAATGAATACAAAAATCTAGGATGTATCTAAAAGAATTTCTGTCTATTCTCTCACTAATTGCATCACAACGAAAATTCCATTTTCACTTTATGAAGGCCACGTATCTCATTATCTGAAGCGACGTATCTAAATTAGTTACTCTCGACAATGAACTTGGCGGCGGAATTACGCTTAATTAGTAGGATAATTCTGTAACCTGGCTCCATAAATTGATGAAGCATGTGCCATTAGACGTACGCTCGGAACAATCGAAAGGAAGACGAGTGACGAATTAATTAAAACGTCCAATTAAACCGACCCACGACGAGCATTCATCGTCCGCGTTGCGCAATTTCCGTATTACTTTTAAAAAACGAAATGGTGCTTTCTCTTGAGAAACTAATAATCAACGATTGAAATTCATATTACGTATTCATACGTATGTGTACTGAAAACCCCGATTACGTAAATTTGAAAGTCCTTCGTTAAGAGTGATGCACTTCGATTCAAATATCGATCGAACAGGCTCTCAAAATATAAGATTTGATTAGAATAGTTGTATCTTTACAGGTTTATTTAATTTTAATTATTTAGTCAACGATTGCTAACAGTTTCTATTTCCTTTCCTCCATTCGCATTAGTTTAAGTGTTACACAAATGTGACGAATGTGTAAACAAAAATGCACTCAGCACCAAGCAACTTATATCAAGGAAGCGTTATAACGCGTGAACCAGCGAATTAGAATATAGAGACGGAGCATCGCAAGGCTGACATCACGCATAGTCTTTCTCCACGAATGCTGTTACAGCGGTTACAAGTCGTTGTGACGTCATGGCGAAATAACGGACACGATCTTCACGTACGTTCCACTTATTCCCCAGGACGACGATCATCTCCGTATTTAATACAAGCCCCGCAGGTATTTTCTAGTCTGCCGTTCGAAAATTTCCTGTACCGTGGGAAACACGAATGTTCATATATCATTTAGGAAAATCATGATCGCAATGTCCTTGAAAGCAATTCATTTTTATTAAGATCGAGTAATCGTGGTAATGTGCGTTGAATATTAGAGGATCGAGAGTGTCCTGCTGGGCGGATATCAGTATTTTAGTGAAACGGAAAGCAGTTTGACGAGAGACGTTCGGTATTCGAAAAATCCCTCGCCGATATTAACGATGCACGAACGTGACGGTTACGACGCGTTCAAATCCAACGGTTGCAGGATCTCATTTATTTTTCGTCGGCTCGAGAACGCGCGGCCTTGATAACTCGATGACCAAGGATGAACATTATCGTATCTCTCGACTTGCTGTGCCAATCCGCGAAATTCCTCGAATCGCTTCACGAAATTCTTGTCTCCGGTTAAACGCAGTTAACCCTGTTAATTCATCGAAAGAATTTCGGTGCATTTTCGATTGATTTTTTTTTCTCGAAACATCGCACGAAGCGAACATCTTGCTTACATATGTTTCTCCACAGCCACAACACATCCACTGTCCGTAATTGAGACGTTCAGTTACGGACAGTGGAATCGTTCAGTTGACTTCAAGTTTCCCGTCCGCTGTCCGCCAATCGATGGATCGGACAGAATGATCGCGTGCGAAAGGAAAACTTCCTGTCGTTCCAGGTCACGCTATCGTGCCCTGGTGGATTGGGATACTGGCAACGCTTCCAATTTCATAAATTAGCAGTAGTAATGCTCAACGATTTCTGAGTAATTGCTCTGACCTATCAACATTATGCAAAGCCGCACCCCCATTTTCATGTACACGCTTAGTTAAACAATAAAATGTCTGACAACGAGTAGCCTTATTTTTTATTCGTTTCGACATTATTCCTGGTTCTGAGTTATATTTATTTTTACTGTACTTGAACTCGGAGGAACTTGAACCGGAAACGCATTCTTGTGGTTTGTATGCGGTTTTTCCGCACAATAGATTGTTGTAATTAGGTTCAGGTTCAGGCTCACTGACTCTTTCACCGAACGAAAGTCAAACGAGAGAGAAAAGATCTTCCTTTTATATAGTCTTTCCTCATATTTACAAAAGGAAATGCATTCGTTTGTTTTTACGACTTCTGAAAATGAATGTGGAAACTGTAAGCGTGGGATTTAAGGATGTATTGGCTATACAGTCAATCCCAAAAGTTTATGCACTTTAGGCCTTTATGCAAAAGTTTATGCACTTTATCCTTAAGGCCTCTAAGGTAGAAGATCTGTGAAATAGTAATTGTGGAGAATTTTAACGAAGCCAGTCGAACTATCCAAACGGTTTCTATAATTGGATCTGCTTAAATATTCTACTAATAAATCTGGAGAGAAATCCTGCTCGACGATGCAATCTAAATGGTTCTTCAATGAAATGATGACGTTTGCAAAAAAGCAGTGTAATGAACACTGAATGAGTTTAATAAGCGCTTACAGAATTTTTCAAACAAAAACGATTCTTTGAAATATTTTTGTGTATGAATTCACTCGGCTACTTCGAAAGTACGTGCGTTTCGGTTGAGGAGGAGCTCCAGTGATAGGTTTCGGAGTAAAAACGCTACCGATAGTCCTTTTATCTCCTGCACACGCCTTCTCGGTAATCTTATCGGGTCAACAAAATCTACAAACCTTTAAGATTCCAGCTGAATGTTACATGACACATACTCTCCGGTTTCATCCGACAGGACAGCTCACTGTCTCCCGGCATAATCGTTGGCCAACGAAAACAAACGTAATGTGTTCTTCACATTAACGCGTTCCAGATATCAAAGGCTGTTCCGATCGTTACGTAAATAAGCAAACAAGATAACAGTAGCTACTAATATTGGCTACCGACGATCTCCCGAAATAGACGGGTCGTTATTGATCTGCACAATGTATGCATATATAATTGCAAATCTTTGAACAGAATACGTAATGTGTGTCTTAAGATAATTAGATTTTTAATTAAATATTATTCCACGATTTCATGCTTCAACATTTCCCAGCGCATACGTACTTATATGTATTTACTTACGAGATAATATGCTAGGTGCAGCAAATGTGCAACGCCCTTGTATCTATTTAACAAATATACGTTCATGTTCTCAATTAGTCTAACTAAAGATGTAGACAACTCCCTTGAAAATAACATTCCGTAACTATGCACTCAGGTTCAAACTCGAGTAACTCCGTAAAATATATAATTTTTATCGTGATCGCGACGACTACTCTTATTTTCTGAAGACGTATGATACCAAAGGAGAGGCAGAGAAAGAAGGAGGTTCATTACGATGGAATGCGCGAAGAGAACAATACTTGAAGGAACAACAAACACCACGGCAACATCCGGTCGAGAGGAAGGTGCGGTGGTCTCCATGGGATCGCGCTCTTTAAATTAACACGCGATAATTAATGTAACTCGTAAGCCTATCGTTATCTTGCATTCCTCGATAAACGTCACGAGCCGCTCGACATACGTACATCAAACACTGATTACTGATCGCCCTTAACCCGTTGACGATTTTTATCCTTATTAGGAATAATCAATTCTGTATATTTTTATCATATTTATTTATACTTGACGACGTTCATATTACGATAATATGAAAAACAAGAAATAGATTAAGTTAAGGAAATAAATAATTGTGTAAGGAATTACTCGAGACTAGTTGCCAGGCTAGTTTAGAACCAGTTGACTAAATATTACAACGTGACGATGGATTTCTATCATCATCTGTTTTTCATTTTGCTTTTTGCTCCCCCAAGTTCTCTACGCTGTACAAGCTTATAATTGCCAGACAGTTAGCCAGCAAACGAGATGTGAAACCAGCAGAGACATTTTTGTAACACGTGTGCGTGTATAAGCGGCATCAAGCTTCATTAAATTGCTTCAATAGCTGATGGGTCAGAGAACCGCTGCGCCAGGAGGAGCAGATAACTGAAATGATATGACACAACGATCTCTACCGTACGCGTGCCATTTCCTGACGATTATGCGACGCTTCCTGCGACGACTTCCTCCATCATCATTATTTGCCAATTCGGAGAACTCGGCGCGAGTCTGATTAAGATCATTGGAACGCAGACAGCCTGAAACGGTTCTCGCAGTGTCTGACCGAGTACAATCGGAATTCGAATAACATTTGTGATGCTACACACCTCGTAACAATCAAATATTTAAACTCTGAAGCGTGAAATCATTGAAATTTAGATCTTTTAAATGCTGTACTTAAAACGAGAATAGAATTTTCTCTGGGTGGAATGCGAATCCAATTCCCCTGTTAACACAGATTACGCTTCAGCCTCATTTGAGACGCGGTGATTAAACCGCGTCTGCCTATATGCTTCTTGAGACCTTACCTGTGCGCAGCATCGGGTTAAGTGCTAAGGTTGCCTAGCTAGCTAATGCGCGCGCGTCGCGGTGTCGTGCGCGTTACACTCATATCTCCTGTTGCACTTTTTGCTTCGCATCGTTACCCTCGTAACCTATTCTCCGCTCTCGATCGAACGGTATGGCCTGTATAAGTAAATTATGTAACCTTATTTCTCCCGATGTCATTCAATCTATTTCTCGTGGTGACATTACGATATGTTACATACATATAACCAGTCCTGCAACTGAATTCTTCCCCCCCACTTGCAAGATCCTAATTAGAGCTCCAGAATTCGGAACTGTTTTTCTAATTTAAACTTCGCGCGCTTAATGGAAAATTTATTAAATTCGCAAACTAATGGAAAATTTATTACCGGATATTCTAATTTTGGCGAGCAGTATAATATGCAGAAGTTCAATGACCCTCCGAATGTAAACCTTAGAAGTTAAGCCGATTTCATACCCGTTACCTCAACGTAGCAAGAATCATACCACGCGGCCGGGGGTGGCCTAATTGCAAGAGAAAATCGAGGGATCTATTTTCGCGAGAATTGAATTGCATCGATACATAAGAAGAGGCTGGAGAACGGAAAACGGAGCCGAGCCGATGCGACGGAGGTGCACGAAGAAGACCGAACGGGTTCGGAAGCAGCCGAGGCCATCTGTTACGCTCGGTTCCCACGCTTCCGCCGTCGCCTTTCCCCGCCTTTAGACCAGTCCTCGTCGGTCCTTTTCTTGCCTCCACCTTCACCGACACCGCCGGCTCTCGCCCATCGTCGCTTTATTTTATATACCCGGCGAACACACGCCTGGAACGGACACGTCTCTTAAAACCGCGACTCGTCTCCGCACGTTCTCCGATACGAGGCTGAACTTTTGTCGCTTCTCGCCTGACGCGGATCTCGAGACTTCGCCGGCAGTTTTCGCCCGGGCGTTAAGTAAAAGTTATCGCGACGCGCGTCGCAAAAATTGGGCTCTCTCGAAACGGTCTTATCTCCTTCGTCAACGCGCCGCTCTGTAAGAACTTGCAGTAATAACAAGCGTCCTGCGAGACGTTTCCCGTTTTATTTCCCATTCCTTCGGCGTTCGTCCCGAATAAATTGAATTTTTTATTGCGCAAGATTAAAACGCGCTATAGTAGGTGTGTACATACTTCAGAGTTCTCTGAAGCGCGCGACGTTTCCGTGCGAGCAGTTAGATACATAAATTCAGCCGGGGCGGCATGCCTCGCTTTCTCCGGCGCGTTCGTCAAGTCGTCCGCGATACTTGAAACTGGTCCATGTAGTACATACCTACCTTCATAGTAAAACCCAGAAAGGGATCGTTTTTCTAGCAAAGGAAAACCGACCGCGGATACGATCTTCCTTTCTAATCTAACACGAATCATGTTGGTTCGCGAGCTTCCCACGATGAATGCATTATTAACAATCGCTAAACACAAGTTCAACCCTCACCCAAGTACCAATTTCAGTTCCTATTCGTTTTGAAATAAGAACATGCATACATACATACATACATACATACATAAATTAGTTGCTTATATTTTTCTTCGAGAAAATCTGATAATCCAAATTAACATATTATATTAGGAGCTAATTTTTTAATGAAAGATAAACTGGTTCTGCTTCCTTCTCCCGGCAATTTCATATTCATTATACAAAAAGTTCTTTTTGTAACAGCAAAAGTGGCGGGAATTATCGATGCATCGGAAATATAGTAATTTTACGTACACTTATAGTACGCTTGAGAATCCCATCTACATAATGCGTATTCTTATTCAGAACAACATAGAAAGCGGAAGTGCAACACGCATCCGTTCGATGGATAATAACTGTTGTTTTGGGACGTATCTATGATGTAACAATATGAATACGATATATCGGTAGCATGAATTGGCCTGCGAAAAGAAAGGAGTCGATTTCGGGGCACGTGCTCGCAGCCCGACCATTGTCATCTTCCCAGAGGCTGTGTTTACATAAACGTATCCCCCTGCAGAAAGTTCATATTCCCGACCACCAGTCAGTGCGCATAGCCTTTTTTTAAATGTGTTCCGCACAAAGGGAATCGTAAACGCGGCACACGTGTGCTGGCGAACGCTTCACGCCAAGGGGGCTGCGAAACGATTAAACTGACCACAAAAAAAGATGAACTCGATTCTTCAAATACTAGTTGTATACGTTCGATACGGAAGGGGGAACGAACACAGTGACAATGTCGAGTGACTTCCAGCGACCCTTGTTTGCCCATGAATAAATTCCATTTATTTCGTCACATAAAACAGGAGGATTAAAGGTCAAAATACGGGCACGGCAGACTAAATACTTGTGTAAAGGCGCCCGCGAATAAGAGCACATTTCTAGCAATTTGAAACCGATTTGTTACAAAAATCAAAGAACGGAGAATCAAAAATATGAAGAACATAAAGAGACTTAGAAACAGCGATAGGAACATACGTGATAATTTTTAATAATTTTTGAATCAATTCATTAATGAAATGTAAGGTAGAATAACCTCGAGGATAACGATTGCATCGAAACAGATAATTTCCACAACGCAGTTAGTAACCATGGCGGTATGCAATCGATAATAAAGGGACGAGAAAGGTTGGGTTCGGAATGGCCTGTGCGAGGGACAATTTGAAAGCGTGTTGCTAGCCGTCGTGGTTGTAAATCAACAGCACTGTCGGCACGATTAGAAACTCTTGATTTGGAAAACACGCGGTGAGCAGACGATCTAACGGCGTGGTTTCGTTCATATTCTCTTTGGAACATCTGGTTGCCATGTCCCATGGCAACAAGATCTTTTCCTGTTATATAGCTGATTCAACGAAACAGTGTCGCACATATCACACAATTTAGATTAATTTCTACTATCTGTTTAATACTGGTTTCTCATAATTTGAACTTACTTTTAGATAACTAAAAAATTTGGTACTATCAGAACGATTCAGAAAATCTGATTACGAAACACAACTGAGAAATGAATATTATACATACGTACTGATTTGATAAATAGACGAATGTATAATATGTACTTATCTAAATGAAATTCACTGGAATCGCGATTTCGTAACAATTACCAGATCAGCCGCGATATAACAAAGCATTTAGCTTCGGAACCGATCCTACGAACGCGTTTGAGGAACGTACACGGGTTACCCCCCTTTCAATGCTCAAGATTTATACAGTGTTTTGTTCTGGCAAGAGAGCTTACGGTTCGATGGCCACGAAATGCATGTATTCACTCCGATAACAGAGCTAATGTGCGACGCATGTACATAGTATACATTCAACAGGCTCGCGTACACAGAATACGTGGTCCGTGCCAACAACGTTACGGAATTGTGAATGGTGGCTGTTGTAAACGATATCGAAACGCAACCCTCCGTTTCCGTTTTGTCCAATAATAGATTTCCACCGTTCTGCGGTTTCTCTTTATTCGCATGAAGATTATGTTACGCGCGCATTCGGCACGGTTACGATGTTAAATGTGAACGTATGCAAAGATGTAATTCAATGAAAAAGTACATAACAATGTGTACATATATATACTACAAAGATTAAAATTATTGTGAGCGCAGATTTTGAAAGCAAATTATGAATGAATGAATAGAATAAATTTGTTAATGTCGATTAATGCCGCGTTTGACTAGCAATTTTTTCTAACGGGCTACGACAATAGGCAACATCGTATGTAAAATAAATGCAGGGAGAACTGAAACGCATAACCGCGGCGATTAACCGTGGACCGTGGCTCGAAGCGTATAGCAACAGACCGTTATCTGAAACATGTATGACGATAAACTTGAAACTCCATTCCACTATATTTCAGGAATGGCTTATGTATAAGTCGTCGCCGTGATTATACATCGTATGGAACATTGAGTGAAAACAAGAATAATTCGCAATTGAAATCTAATTCATCGCTTGACTAGCATCGTTTACACGAATACACGCGATGTAGCCTTAATTTTTTGCTGATTAGTATTACAAATGCTAAGTCCTTCAAGCCTTAGCATCAACTGCATTGTTAGAAATAAAAAGTGGGATTGTATCTACCTCATCGGTAATAATCGGCGCCTTGTCCATGTTGTCGTTGATCGGGCTGGGTGGCGACGTGGGGCTAGCACTGGGGCTCACATGAAACCCCTTCGATTCCTTGGCAGGCCTCTGGGGGGACACCCTCGCGGGGAAGCTCAAGGTTTTCGTCCACTGCGACAAACCACGCACCATCTTTTTTGTTTTCTTCTCGTCCAAAAGTGTCACCGATATAAACAAAATCGCCTCGCGATTAAACTACTACGGAGGTACCGGGCGAGTTCAACGCGCGGTTTCCGTGACACTCGCGACTATTAAAAAAACAATACACCGTAAGTGACACGATTACCCGACGTCAACATTTGTCCCAAGCGCGAATCTCCAAAATATTTCCGCTGGGAATGCACTTTGAGACATTAATCGATGTATCTAAATTTCGAGAAATCCGTGTCGTGACAAGCATGGAAATAGGTCTCAGCTAGCACGCGCGCCAGCTTGAGCGCACGCCACGAAATTTACTGACAGACTGTTTCGTAGTCCGGCGCGGTCGGTCCTCTCCATGGAACGGTCGCGTCATGCCTGCTGGACCAAGCGCGCTGATTGGTAGATTCGATGGAAAGCGACAGGCGATGCGCGTACGACAAGGACAGCGACAGTGGTACATAGCCAAGAGGGGGTTAGTACGAAGAGGAGAGAAAGATTGCGAACAAAATGAAGCGGAAAGACATCGACGCACGATGAACCGGGACCGCGATACAATTTTCAAAAGTGTAAAACTCTTCTTCGAGGAATGGAATCGTTCTCCACGTTTTTCTCTCCTTCTGCATCTCTTGGTCCCAGTGAACGAAGGAAGGGAAAAGAGCGAGACAAGTTCGACGACATTTACGGGACAAGGACGTCGAGCAGGGAGAGACGGTGAATGAAGGTACGTGTGAAAGAGATTATCGGATATGTGACACAAATACGTTCGCCGTTGACTTTAGGTCGCGGTTTAGAAATCGTTTGATGTTACATCGGTTTAACGAAGTACCAATAAATACCACAGATTCTTATGATGATTGTCAGAGTATGATGAAAAATAAAAAGATCCTGATTTCGTTAATCTCTTCGAGTATTCAGCGCTCACTTAAGTTTTATCAAAGAATTTTGTATCCGTGTATTTCATAGCAATAAGTTTCTTCACGATCAATTTCAACGATTAATTAATAGTAATGTCGATATGCTGAACGAGAGCCAGGTAGCTGAGGCGGCCGCTATCAAAGCGGTACTTTTACTGACATCCTTTACCAGGGACAAAGAATTTGTCCGAGGCTCGTGATCGGTAAAGACACTCGTGTTGCCAACTGCAGACTGGAGCCCAGAATATGGTGGGGAGTAAAGCGACATTGTAAAGCCCGATCGGCGAGGCATGTTCCTTACATTGAGCTGTATGTAACAGCGGACAGGATCTAGCCAGCTGCGGCCTTCTTCGACCTTCTCCCCACCAGTCCGGAATTAAGCTTCTGGCCAGCTACAGCGAACCGGTATCCCAGCGTTCTAACAAGAAACATCCGCGAAGACCCGCCTTCGATCTTTACGAGACACTGTGTACATATCTTGCTCAAGACAGTCAAAAACGGACCGCCTTATTAACGTATTGTGACTTGTGCGAAATACCGACGCGGTAGTATGAGAGGGAAAAATGCCAGGTTACAAAAAATTAATGAAATTGTATTAATACATTAAATAAAATAAGCTGTAAAGTTTGAAAAGTCTGAGCCTTCAAATAATAAATGCTAAATATTGTATTATAATGTGCACTAAAATTATTCTGTCTATTCCCTTTTCATAAATAACAATGATTGTTCTTTTGAATTCCTGTAGCGTTTCTCAGAGCCTCTATTCGTCATCGTGTTTTGTCTATGTGACACAATTTCAGTTTTACCCTTTGACTTCGTTGCGTGTATTCAAAAGTCCACAGTCAGAGAAAGGTACGGTTCTACCAAGGAAGGCAATTTAAATTTTTAATTCATCGGACCCGCATAGTATGAAGTTGAAAGTTCACACCATCTGTTCCCGTCTTCTTTAAAATTTCTAGCCGATCTTTAGATAAACCACAAGGTCTCACCCTCCTTGGTATGGCGTGTTCTAAATTTCACTTTGACGGACAGTCCGCTCGAGGGACGTCCCTACGAATCGCCACCATACTTGCAACATATGTTCTCGTGAATTATGACAACCCCTAACTTGGCGAAATTGCCATGTCGAGGACAATGAAATCTGTTCGGAAGACCGTAACGGTCCAAGACCTTTGCTGTTATTACGGTTTGTTATACTAGGGATACTTGAAGTCGATTGTGTATAACAATTTTCATTTTATTACCGCTCACTAGTCGACCCCCTCATAAATAGTATTGTTCACCTTACCTGGATAACGACGGATTATGGTGAACGATTTCGTTTATTTATTATTCTAATTTTGCATATTGCATATAACGAATATAGCCAGCCACTGAACTTTATGAGAATATCTTATGTATTCAATTATACTTTATGTGGAGCTTTTATTTTCATACAATGAAAAAGATTAACATTTATGAGATAATTGTCATAATTATTTGATATTCGTGTGCGCACACAGGAATTATTTTATTGAAAGAAACAGGTGCACCAATTCTGATCGCATTAATATCCAGATGACATACTATAATTTTACAGGCACGATATATTTATGGCACACCTTTTCGATCCTCCTTATACACCGGCAGGTGTACTTCCCCTCCCCATTTCTTGGATCAAAATCATTCCTCCACTGAGTCTGAGCTTTCGATCTACAATTCCACTGTAGAGATCTTGACAATCTATTGCATTTTCCAACATCACGCATTATTTTACGCCAAAATAATTGGTGCGTAAGGAATCCAATGTCGAATAATAAACAGCTTCTTCGATTTCTAAACACGTATACATATTTACATGGATGGTGAGTTTACTCGAACCGTATGCGGAAGCACATAAAGCACTAATGGAAACAGGGCCCTGGAAACTGCCCTCTCATCATCACTATCCCTCTACCGTCCCCTGGAATCACCCTTGTCAACCATAACTAACTGAATTACGTGTCGCGGTACGAAATTCAAGTAGCAAACTCAAGTACTTTCTAGTGTATAATTTATGGTAGCTGTATGTAACTGTATAATTTATGGAAGCTGTATATAAACAGATATTGTGCATTATTTTACGCCAAAATAATTGGTGCGTAAGGAATCCAATGTCGAATAATAAACAGCTTCTTCGATTTCTAAACACGTATACATATTTACATGGATGGTGAGTTTACTCGAACCGTATGCGGAAGCACATAAAGCACTAATGGAAACAGGGCCCTGGAAACTGCCCTCTCATCATCACTATCCCTCTACCGTCCCCTGGAATCACCCTTGTCAACCATAACTAACTGAATTACGTGTCGCGGTACGAAATTCAAGTAGCAAACTCAAGTACTTTCTAGTGTATAATTTATGGTAGCTGTATGTAACTGTATAATTTATGGAAGCTGTATATAAACAGATATTGTAACTACTATTATTTTCACCCTACCGACGTCAAAAGTTTCGTACTAATTTTTTTTTTCTATTCATTTAATAACTTTCTTATCTGTCAGCTTGACAAGTGAAATAGAAAGTCGTCGAGCATTATGCATAAACGTCTACTTCGCGATACACGTTCCTCTCGGGTAAAAGCCTGACGATTTTTTAACTATTCCTCTAAGTACTTCAATCTAACATAAACGAAGAACCTGTCAACCATCGGGGAAATCGCAATTACGGCAATGAGCATGTAACACTAGCTGCACGTTCCTTTGACGTCCAGTCCAGTTTTACATCCGGCACAGGTTGATACTGGGGAAAGGTCGAGTGACCGACCTGAATAAGTTGATCATTACGCAATAATCGCAGCCCGGCGTGCACCGGTGCAGCTTTTTACCGTGCAAGGCTGGACAACGTGCACCGGATTCGCATGCAGCGTGCACAGCGTGCACACTTGATCAGGACGTATTACCACATGAATCTATTCTATGTATAATGAGACTCGAGCATACGAGACATTGAAAAGTTAAATTATTAGAATCGCGCAGAAATGAATGTTTAGTTTTTTTTAATTAAAGGTCCATGAATGGAGTGAATAAAATCAATCTTGAATTGATATTCATTGATGGTCGTTTATGACAATGTAAGCAAACTGTTTCAATATTTTTGAAATAAAAATTTAATTCGTGTACTGAACGAGGGTGAAATCAATAAAATTCACCCTCGATCGATATTCAACGTGATCCAGCATACGGCCTGTTCAATGCGTTTCGAAGGGAACAAAGAAGGATTTTTCGAGGCGCCGATACTCGGAGCACCTGGAGAGGCGACGGGAGGGACCATTCGGAGGATAGGAGCGGCCGGGGAATAATATTGGGAAGTCTGCAGCTGTCACAGCAGCTGCAACCCTCCTCCCTTTGCTCACAATCTGACCGGCAGCTTTTCTACCTTGTCTTCCTCCTCGTGTTCATCCACCTCTGCCACCTTCGCCTCTCGCGAGGCACTATAGCCTTGTTCTCATGGCTTAACTTCGGACTATGTACTGTCCTCATTCCAAATTCGCCTAGAACTTCTTACATCGATCACCCAACGCTACCTTTGTTGTTAGTAATTTTTTATAAATAATTGTATAGAATTATTTATAGAATTATTTACTATTTTATTTTATGTTATACAAGAATTAAATACGAATCCTTGCTTACTGCTTCATTATTTGATATAATCTTTGATGGAGAATCTCAAGTTCAGATATAAATAAAAAACTAATTGTTCAATAATATTAATTAACAAGAAACGAAGAATCATATCTCGTAATTGACTAGGTATTAATTTCAAGAGAATTGTATCTATGTGAGAACGAAGGAAGAAAAGAGGACAATCACATTTCCTCAGTTACAGAGGAAACATGTTAGAATATTCTCACAAAGAAACTACCGTTCCACGATAAAAAATTATTCGTTGGCCGTAACGAATAAGCATCCCTTAAAGCATGAAATGAGAGCATGCAGCGAGGAAATGAATGTGCCCTCAGCACGTTAATGGGCTGGGCTCTTCAAAGGGGGGCCCCTGTTCGTTTCCGTGCCAACATGTGGGTGGATATCTAGGCCGTAGTAGTAGCCGTAGCTACTTGTTCATAGCCGAGCTATCATCAACCCCCTTCTTCGATGCCAACTACCGAGACCATCCTCCTCCTGTACGAGGAATGCACGGTATCGGTCAGCTGCTCCTTGTGTAAAACTAAACTTCCTGCGCCACGTGCACATCTGCTCCCTAGCCTCAATTTCTGGTAGGGGGAATCTCGTGGTCCTGAGTGTCCTGGATGGGTTTTCGTGGTCACGTATCCGTGCGTGTCACGAGGGTTCCCTGACGATGGTTATCTTGATATGATTGACGAGATCATTTCATCGACGACAATATACAATTAATAATATTATGTTCGTCACGGATACTATTCATTTGCAAAGACCATTGACGAACGATAGATCTCTCAAAAGATAGAGTGTATAATTATACCCGTCTATGAAACGGAAGTCGAGAACTGGTAAGCTCTCATCGAGGGATTCAAATGCTGCAGACAGTGGGTATTGTACGAACTACGGACGGGGGCACGTATTTACATACGTATTTCATTATGCAATAATAGAATGAAACAATTGACACGTTGGGAGAATTAATATCCAGCCGATGTTATTCAAACGCCTCTATTAGGACCTTTCTTTATTCAGACTTGATCTCGGCGTAATTGAATTTTCTTGCTAAGTGGCTCTAATGAACTTAAGGTACTCTGTTTAGTCGTGGTAACGGTTATGCTCGGACTTCAGTATAGTAAACGTATTACGCAAAGAGAAAAAAGAGGATTGTATCTAACATTGATCTCCTTCGAGACTAGTTAACCCGCATTATATACTAATTATTCACGAGCAATTTACACTTTGCCACTAATCGATTTAGGCTGATGGATGTTAGCAAACCTATTTTCTTAAGCTATAACGCGTCCTTTATATACGTTTCTTCAATTTCTTACTAACTCAAAATGCAAATCATTATTTTTTCAAATTATAGTAGAGTACAAATAAAACATGTTAAGGTCCAACAGAGTGGCAAACGCTGGAGACGACGTTTATAATTAAACCATCATTTAATTTCACCGACGAAAGTCGAGACGACTGGTTGATCCGCTGGTAGACCGGAAGTCGGAACTATTACGACCGGTTTGGAGAGGATGACCGGTTATCCGGCGCAATTATACTCTGCCTGCCGCAATACACGGTAGTCATCAAGAAACTAAACCTTTTCATCGAATAAGTTATGCGTCTCTCTCTTCCACGTTTCGAGCATGCAATAAATCGCGACGAAACAGGATTCAAATTTACCCGTGGGACCTGTGCATTCCGCTCGAGCCGCGCAATTAATACAAAAGTAGGACCGGCGAATTCTCAACGAATCGTGTTTTAGCAACGCTTGGGAAACTTGCTAGTCGGTGGAATAGCTCGGCTACTTTAATCGTTCTTCACTACCTCAGAAATCTCCAAGAATCCGCATTGTCCTAATTTGTCGGAACCTTTTGTTCCCAGCAGCTGATAGTTTGTTAGCTTGGGAAGGAGATCTAATTTAATTTTTCAAATTTTGACACGCAATCAATTCGCACTTCTGTCGCTTGAATTTAACTTTTACTTAAGCCGATTACAACTTCTTACTTCGGCTTGTAACAAGCATAAAGAACCAAATTCTACGTAAATAACTGAAATAAAATTGCAAATGTGGCTTTCAATAAATTATTAAAACCGCGAGGTCTCATGAATACGAACGAATTCTGTGTTTTGAACAAGCAACGCGAAATCCCCGACGAGACGCGTTAGTAGAAGCCGTTTCAGGAAAACGATTGGAATTCCAAGTAAACGGGACACCCTGTAAGTATTCGCGTGGTTGTGTAATCGGCCTTAAGGATAAACGGACGCACACACAAGTTTAACGTTCGCGAGCACTTATACACGGGAGGGTTTCGTTTGTATCACGAAACGGCCAAGTGAAAGGATAGCCACCAGTTCATCTCGTGTCTCAACCTCCGCGAGGGCAACCTTCTCGAATAATATCCTTTCGCGCTGCAAGTGCGTCGGCTTATCTAAATAAAACGACTCCACTTGATTCGCGTGATTATCCTTATCTATTTCATCAGCAAAAACTACGAGCTTACATGAGACGTTAATTGTTACACGACAATTGTATTATATTGATATTTACGAATGATGATCTCATTTGATTAGTCATCCACTTCGGCAAACGTATCTTTCTTCAACTCTTTTACCGAATGTATTGTGCAACAACGTTTTAAAAAATTCGTTGCAATACCAGTCACGAAAATATGCAATTTCACCTGCTTATGCGCAATAAATTTAAATAACCATGTAGACTATGATGTAAGCTGAATTACAACGGTGTATTATACTTACAAGTAGTTCCGTGTTGAAGTGCACAGTGAACGACTCGAAAATTTCTAATTTTTTTTTAAACTTGTATTTATTGTATTCTTAACTATCCTTAATATGAAATAAACCTACTTATAAACTCTTCTACATACTGAAACATAGTTTTTGCTTAGTTTAACTCGATATTCGAGAGCTCGATGCAATCTGTTCCGCCAGCAACGTAATTTTATATATAGATGTTACAGATAAGTTCGATAACTATCAAAGAAAACTACTCGGTTATACACGGGGCAAGAAGGTAGTGGCACGTATTCCCAGATGAGGAACATCTTCGAAAACGTGTGGAACATCTGTTTGAGCCAACTGTGAAATCGGCCCCCAGGTTACAAGGGGGAGGGAAATCTTTCCAACCTACGACTGAACGAAATAGCGACGAAATCACGAACCAGCCGTTTGCACGGATCGAGGATGCACCTGCGCTGGGTGCATCTTTGGATGGATCACTGGCCAGATGTCCCTCACACCCGTTTCAGAATCGAACCCACGTTTCTGGCTGCTGTTCAGATACAAGGATTCCACTATTCATCGTTCGGAGAGAATATCAGAATATTTTCAAATAGAAAAAGTTTCACGTGACTTGGAATGATCTTGGCTGTTCACGAATTTTCGGTTGTTTTATTGTTTTTTGTCAAATTCTCGTTAACTATCGACATTAGTGAAGAATGTTACATACAGAATTTGTAGCTATAGTCGTCAGCTAGAAAAAATTTCCCCATAGGTCCAACAGTTTAGGAGTATTTGAGGAAAAACGAAATTTTTGGCAAAAAGTTTACTGTTTCGACGGTAGGAACAGTCGGATTTTGTCAAAGAATACATAAAACCTTTTTTTCGTATATTGTATAAATCCTATCTATGTGACCAATTAATACGAAAACTAGTTATACGAACTTGGTACGTGGCATCTCTTTATTAGAATGTAAAAAGTACGCTTATTAATTACAATGCTATTTGTTCCGTAAGGGGATATCATTTTACATCGATAGATAGTCGCTTCCCTTTCTTTTTCCATGAACTTTTTATCGGCAAGCGGCGTGCGACCGGGATGATCGCGCCGTGTTTCTGACGTCTTCCGCACATGGAAACCAGAGTAACCAGTGCAGCGTGTAAAAAGCTGCAGCTGCTGCACAGTGACAGCTGCAACCGCGGCGCATCGGTACCTACCGATAAGAATAACGCGATCCTAAGCAGTTTTCGCATATTCACGGTGAGTCTCCATAATTGCATAAATCGAATCAACGTTTTAAAACCTATCATAAAATAACGAGAACAGAAGAGAAATACGTCAGGAAACCAGTTTCAATTCATTTTACACGTTATCCAATTCATTCTAACCACGTCCCAATTTCTCAGCCTTGATTCGAATTCAATAAATTATTACCAACGTATGCGTGTTTAATTTGACCATCGAGACGGCGCGGCGCAAAAACGAGTATCGATAAATAATAATCGGTCAGACTCAATCGTTTCGTCGTCACGGGGTGTTTATCGGTCAGCAGCAGCATTCCGTGCATATGCAACCGCACACCTAAGATGGATGCGCGAAGATGAGAGAAAGTCGGGGATCCTGGCCTCGAGGTTGCCTTCGAGAACGTAACCAGCCATTCGTAACACGTATAGTGGTGCATACGTACACTGTCTATGTTCACGTGTGTGTGCGATGCACGATCGTTGCAAGTAGATAGGCGTGAACGGTGCCGGGAGGAAAATGTCATCGGATGCTTTCTTGCCATCCGTTCGATACCATTCCCATTACGCACCTTTCTCATTTTGTTTATACATTTACAAAATCGCTAGACCATTAGTGACTAACTGTGTTTGTCTGAATGAGCAATCGACTGGGACGATACTGTGAACGCTATTTAGAGTATTCGCTCTTTAACAGTAGATTGCCCAAGGAAGTCATTTTGACTGGTTTTGGGCAAATGTACAAATAATAATGCATAAATTATTTTTTTTTCCCAAGTGAAGTAAATTTTTTTTATTGTTAACATTTACTAATAACTTGTTATATGA
>NW_017163090.1:195853-271378 GCF_001652005.2 Ceratina calcarata | reverse complement strand
GCTTTGGGCAATATAGGTATATACTAAGTTTCAGTCTTTCTAGTGTTAAATTAACTACAATAAGTGCTCGATTGTTGCTTTTAGAGTAAATCAATTTTATCACTGCAATCTACTTTTACCTTTATCCGTATCTGTGGTAAAATGTTACTAATCTAGCGGCAAAAGTATTTCTATCTATATTTAAACAGATGTATAGACGATTCAGTTAGCAGTTTATTAGTTGAGTATTTCCCATTAAAAGCTGCCATTTATACATACGAGGGAGTAGGCGAGAAACAAAGGTAGATGCACACAGCGAGAACCTGTGTAATAGGCTGTCACAGCTGCATACGCGGCAATAGGTAAACAGTCTTGGAGAATGGTTGATGCATGACGTCCCCATTATTCTACCTCGCAAATCGGATTGTTTCGAATTGATAATGCACTCGTTCCAGTTTATACATCAGGGAGCATCCTCCGTTACATCGCGATGCATCAAACAAATGATGCAATTTAGCAATCGTTAGCCCGCAATTAACGCGTTGATACTTATCAGTGTGTAACTCGAGTAAATTTAATTGGGAACATTAAATTTCAATTACTGAATTCATAATAATGAGATACGTATTTTTTATACGAATTAAATATAAAATAAAAATTGCTTGTTATTTTTTAATCAGATGACTAAAAACTTTTAAGTGTCTCAAGGATTAAATTAATGTATAAGAATTTTATAATCTTGTGAAGTTTTAATTAACGAAACGTTTGTTGTGGGAAAGTTAACGTGGAAGTGAATTGAAATTGTTCGGTCTTGGAACTTGGAACGCGGCCGGAACACGTGCGTATTCACGCCAGGAGGGACGAACGCCATTACGTTCATTTATGAGAAGAAACGCTCGTAGAGTCTATTGTCTCGATAGGCTTTTCTACCTGCCCTGACTAGCAATGTCCGAAATTTGTTTTCCAAATGGCGACCCTGGGATTTCCCTTACTTACAGTAGTACGGCTTGTGAATGGTTTATGACGCTAATACTTTTAAATCCCTTTACTTGACGCTGACAATAACTATTTAACTAAAAATATTCAGTATAACTATTGCTCAAATATTCTGGCCTTAAATGTTCTTTACAATGACGTCTTTTAATAAAACAGTATTACGGAAACGAAAGAGTCGGAATATTGTCTATCTAATTAAAGAGATGTATGGAAGAGTTTACTCACCGAATATGAAGTCCGAATGGCATTCTAAAGCACTAAAACAAGCGATGACATGTCGGATCCATGTAAAAATAGTTAACAGTCACTTTACAGAGAAAATTCACCTCTGAACTAGTTGTAAGTGGAGAATACGATATTACACTAAAATGTCCTTCACTATTTAGGGAACTTGCGAATACCAAGCTCGTAAAATCGAGAACCATTGGTAGGCTCGACCCTGCGGAATTTTAGATCTTCCTAGGCCATCCTTGACGGATTAGTTTATTGTATTATAGTCTTCCTTCTTCTTAACTGTAAACATGGTAAATAATATACGTATTAAACAAAGTAAATTATCTACCTACAGGGACTGTTCAGGGGATATTCCAAAGACCCTAACGTTCCCTTTCAAGGAAGGACACAATTGGTTTCTTGCACCGTTATGAATTTACCAATAATACTCTTTTAGACCTTAGTGAGCCTTTCATTCTCTCAGGTAGCTAAATACGCAGTACTAGCTATCGAGTGTCAGAAGAGAATATATTGAAAATTTGTGTATATTTGTAATTTAATAACGATAAGGATTTAGATAAACTATCGTAGACAGTTTTCAATTTTATGAAGCCTACATTTTGACAGTAACACTCAAAATTCAATATTCTGGAATGAAAATAGACATTTTCATTTAGAAAATTTGGAAACTCCACAGCGTATCTGTCATATATTGATTAGATTTATAAAACTTGTTTGAAAAATTACGGATTGGTCCCTTAGAAGGTATCACTACGAAGTTATCGAAGGAGACGATATTACAGCGTGAAATGAAATCGAACCTTTGGATTCCAGTGGATAGTTCCAGAGGAGCGTAACCGGTCGTGGTCGCAGGAGGCACTAATGGTCGCGCGAGCCGCAAGACTCGCGACTGTTATCAGCGGGAGAGGAAAAGTTCGATAGAGCTCGTCTGTGGTGAACGACGGCGTAACATCGACTGCGTGTATGTGCAACGCGTGTCCAGGTAAAACGTGCAAACCAACAGAGCACAATACCGTGACCGTCCGCAGGAGCGAGCGGGGAAACTAAAAGTCCCATAGGATATGCGCCACGTTCACCTACTCTATACACTGTGTACACCTAGATACTTATGAAGGCAGGTGCCGCCGGTAGACAGGTGAGCGTGGCGGAACACAGGAAGTGCCAGAGACAGAGAGGCATTATAAAACCGTGGAATGGTGGGGACGGGGCAAAAGGCGATTCAGAAAAGAAGGGAAGAGACAAGAATGCCGTGCGACTTACGGTCGCGTGCTCGCGAACCCTTCGGCTAGACAGGGCTTGCAAGCTTAAATTCTTTCAGAATAATAATGTTGAGTAAAAGAACTATGTATAAACGTTTGCCGTTAGACATTTCTCACTTTACGGAAAGTGTCTGCATAATTTCCGGTGTATACAAGTATCTTATAATCTGCTCTAAAGATTCATGATATCTATAAATTACTGACGTTCAATTTCTTCGAAAACTTAAGGTAAATATACACGATAATCTTTTGCAGTACATCTAGATGCTTGGCGGTGGTCCAAGTCGGACCATTCACCTTCAAAATCGTGTCTATTTGATCGTCGCGATTATCTGGACGAGATTTCAAAAAGAAAATTTTCCATCCTTCGACTTTCCGTTCACACCATAAATGGTAATGTAGCAGCTGCATTTCTAAGAATCGTCACACGCATTCTAGGCTTGATTAGCGACGAAACGAACGACCAAACATGACTGTTCGAGACTTCTTAACAAATCTCGTTCCATCCTCGTTTCGTTGGAATCGTCAAGGGTCAATGAAAACGGCAACGATGACTGCGAAATACTCTCCATGCAGTAAAAAGAAATTGGAACATGGAATTCCAAGGTGCCGTTGCGTTATCAAACCACCACCATTCGTCTCTCCGGAGACGCACAAAGCATCGAATAGGGCCACGTTGTTATGCGACTTGCGACTCCGAGCACAAGCATAGCTTGCGACAGAGGCTCTTAACCGACAGTCTCCAGGGTGTCGAATCAATTCACATGCATAGAATTGTTTTAACAAAAACCATTTAACATAGCATAGTATATCTATTTTTTTATATTTTCGTTTTCTATAAATATGCGTATTGTCAATAGACGGTTTTGTAAGTTCAGACATTCTCTAGATTTAGATCATTATTAACGTTGGTGGTCCCCTACAACGAAACGGTATTTAAGGAGGGTTTCATCGCAAAAAGGGTTAAGAACCGCTGGCCTGCAAGGCACACAGCCCCACCTATGGCGTCCCACGTGCTTGTATGCGGCATGCCATATTTCCCGCATGCAGGAGTGCACGTAAGTGCAACAGCGACCGACGAAGTCGTTGACTGGAAAACGAGCACGGGGCCTAGGAAGAGCGGGGTGCAGCGGAGGCCACCTCTGTGTATGTGCATATATGTACTATGAACGTTTATTCGCACTTTTACCCGGCCCGTTTAAGTGCGGCCGGTTTGTTTATCGGGAGCTTCTTGGTTTCAAGAACCGGAGCGCCAACACCCTCTTGATACAGTGATACGCTTTTGTGTCAAACAGAAACTCCTAACCGGAGGATGTTTAATCATAGCGGATTGTTTGGAAAGTTGTTGTAGATGGTTTCTTTTTTATAGTCAAAGAACAGATGTGGACTCTGAATGAATGAAATAAAAATTTGGAACATGTTGGACGTATCGTAAACAAGAAACTATTCGGTGGTTTATGAGTGTTTATAAATACATGAACTACTGTAAAAGAGCGTTGCTTTAAAATGACTCAAACTTGAAGTATCTATTAGTTTATAATGTTTCACATATAGACAGTAAAATGTGTATACTTATATCTGTTCTTTGGAATAACCGATGTTTGCGCTACTGTCAGAAAATGTACTTTTTGTTCCTACGAAAAACCGTTAAACACATTACCAGCGTTGATTGTTCATCGCCTGAGGTAAAATTGCAATAGATGCAAGTCAGAGTACCACTTTTTACGCTGTAGAAAATCTCGTTACAAGTACTGTGTTTCTGTGAGATCTATAATAGTCGCTGATATGTCTAATGTCCTTGATCGTCGCTGAACTCGATTGGCAACGTCAGTTCTTGCGTAAATCGAACTATATAAGTAAACAGTGGCGAAAATTGCGAAGCTCTTCATAATTACGCTGAACTTGTTTCTTTTTAAAGTAGATACGCAATAGGAAAATGTCTGTCTGTTAAAGAACAAAATACAGAACAGAGAATTTGGAAAGAAAATCGGATTTAATAAAAATTAAATATTAGCCACGTGTAATGTACAGTTGTATGGCGAATGAGTTCAGTTAGTCGGGAAATCGGAATTGGAATTAAACAAAGCACGATCGAAGGGTTTACTCGTGATCGTAATGTTACGTTTGAACCTCCGTGACTTCCGGTGGAACTCGCCTTTCCGGTACCCCCATCATCCAGCCCACGCGTTCTAAGGTTTCTTTCGAACATTTCCTTCCCATCAGGATGCTTAAAGTACCATCATGACAACGTTTTCGAACCGGATTCAAATGGCGGTGGATTACAGCGACGGGAATTATACGACGCATATTTTAAATGAATAAAAATCATATTTGCGTAATTAACAAATTATGCGACATTAATATGCCACTAATTGGATCCTTCTGTTTTTTGTTTCCTATTTTAATCAATTTCTTATGAAGGAAATTATAAATATTTATACTAAACTAGTATGTAGTTCGCGCGATATCGATGATCGTACAGAAATTTTTGAATACTATCCTAAGTAGATGCCAGTTTGTTTGCTCGACTACTTGATGAAGGTTGTTTTCAACCGTCGACAGAGATTCTTCTCGCAGACGAAACAATCTTTAATGTTTCCGATTTCTCATCTGGAACGAATGACGTTTTTCGTACCTTATGCGGTTCACTTTCGCTTAAATTATGATGAACCATCACTGTACTCTCTTTCGGACTAGGATCACGAGAAAAACTAAAGCGTTTTTTCAACCGCCTCGACAAATTCGTAGGCGTGGATCTTCTTTTTTCTAGTTCAGGAGTAAAAAGCGAAGGACTTCTCGAAGCTAATTTTTTTATGTCTGTTTCTGATGTCTGAGAAGCTCTGGTGACTATAAATGGTAGAAGATTTATCGATTATGCTGTGTTACGTATCTATTCCTAAACTCAACAAACCATTACCTAATATAACATCAGGTTCGCTTATGCTTGACCAAAAATCTCTGATTCTGTCGTTTTTATCTTGCCATTGTGTCGTGATGAAATCGATGGAGTTCCTTTTAAATCTCCCCCACTTGTTCTGAGATTCTCGATGAAACTTTCTGAGATGTTTCGTAGATCTCGCGTTGGTATCGAACAACTTTTTCATCCTCGTTGTAGAAGTTTTAAAAGCATTTTTCAAGAATCCTGAATCCCGACGAAAACCGATAGGCTTTTGTTCCGGTAGATCCATTTTAATCGTCTCTCTCGCGACAGGCTGTTTATTTCCCATATTAGTCGAACGCCTTCGGGAAGCGGCGTTCAAACTTGGATTTTCTGGCTCATGATTTTTCACGCGCGGCACCAAACGACGCAGTTTCGCGTGCAGTTTCTCGATTTCCTCGAGCTTCTCTAAAATTTCCTTCACGTACTTCTCGGACATGTTACGGATAGCAAGATGCGCAGCATGTTTACAAATTCCAAAAATACGTAACGCACATTTCAGTTTCTAACTGAAACGAGGGAACAGATGAGACGCAACGCGAAACGAAATTTACTTCACGGCAATGACACGAAATACAACCTACAATTTTAATTAAAAGAATTGTGCAAGCATTAGGGTTTAACTCGAGCGATCGGTTTCCTCACTTTAGCAAACGTAACATTTCATTCTAGTCACTTACTTTACTTTGAACGCATAACATGGTGTCAGATAAAGGTACCGGTGAGAATGTCAACGCACGCGAAACAAGTAATACCAAATCGTTGTTATTGCCGCGTCCAAGATGAAGGAGTGAGTCTGAACGAGATCGCAAAACTCATAAACACTTTAAATCAAAAGATTTTAGACTTGCGAAATGAAGTCAGTACTCTAAACAATATCAATCCTGATATTCCCGATGGAGAACGGAAATTACTCGAAAAGTCCCAGCCAGTTTCTTACAACAGAGAAATCGACGATTTACAAAAGAATGTGAGGTACAATAAATGTATGATTTCAGAAAATTCAAAAGTTCTCGCTAATATCTTTCAAAATGATTCGACAAATAAGAAGAGTATATCGAAAAATATCAAAGATGCAAACAGTTCTGAGTCTAAATTAAAAGTGCAAACGAAACGTAATCCTGTTATCGAGTTCAAGCCAAGAAGAAGGATTAAGAAAATTTCTCACGGAGTACAGTGTAACTTGGCAATGGATCGAAGAAGGAAACGAATTTTCTTAAATTGTTTTAAGACGGACTACAATTTTTTAAAACCGAATAAGAAAATGAAGCTTTCATCAGAATCTGACATTCACATTGGTTACGATAAAGAAAAATTTATCTTAACGAACATCAAACAGGAAGACGAACAAAATCTTCAATTAGAAGTTTACGCATCCGAAGAGGAACCATCGCGTGAAGATGTAGATCGTTTGTGCAAGTTGATTAAAATGGAGCCTGAAAAGGATAAGTTCCAAGAAGATGAATGTCAACTTTTCAAATGTCCAACAAATCGAATGGGCGGTGGCGCAGAGTTCCGTGGAAATCATTTGATTTCCGACTTTCACGATAAGATACAGAAGATCAACTTATATAGAAACGTAAAATTCGATGCGAAAAATGTGAAAAGGAGATTGGACGCTTGCATAAACGAACTTAATGAAATAATCGAAGATGTATCTTTAATCTTTTCAAAATAATAGCAAGAGGGAATCAGCGAACATTAAACGATGAAGGAAGGCGATTTGTTGGATCAGCGATTAAAATATGATACCGATTGATTAAAAGAAAATATCTACTTCATTTGTTGTACTACATACAAATTACTTGTCTCGAAAAAAGTTCGATTGGGAAATATCGTTGCACCAGTGCAAGTGCAACGCGTGTGGATATAATATGGATTGAACACATCTATGAAAACGAAAAGTACATACGATGTCGTGTTGTGCATTCAAATGAAATTAAAGTGATAAGTCCAAGATGCACGAACGATTACTGTTCACGGAAGCCTACGGGAGTGAGAAGGAAACATTTTTTGTTAAATCCAAAGGTAACTTCGCCTTGACACGCCAAATTTCACTGTTAAATTTTCTTAACCTATTGACACGATTTTCCAGATGAACAATCAATAACCGAATTGTTATCAGACACAACCAGAACCAAATCTTTTTATTCCAGTTTCGTGTCGATTCTGAAAGAGGTATTTTTACCTCAAGGATATCCTGACAGCGTTCACCCTGACTACACTCCGTATCAGATATGGGATACGGTTCAGGTTAGGTTCCACTGACAACAGCAATAATTCCTCGTAATATCATGAATGAAATTGTTGTTTGTGACTGTAGTTTGGTATATACTATTTGTTACAGGCATTTGCCAGTACTATAATGGGCACTCTTACAACACATTCCATTATGCAAGGCGTAGGTGTAGGTGAAGCTGCAGCAACACCATTAGCAGCAGCAATAACATGGATATTAAAAGATGGAACTGGAATGGTTGGTCGTATTGTATTTGCATGGTGGAATGGGTAAATAAAATCACATGTGACAGTGTTAAATTCTTCGCTAGTCTCAGTAAAAGTAGTGTTTGTTTTCTTGTTTATTAGAACAGATTTGGATGGTCAATGTAAAAAGTGGAGACTATTTGCTGACATTCTTAATGATTTAGCAATGGGATTAGAGCTACTCTTACCTTATTTTTCTCCTTATTCCCTTGGGATATTGTGTGTGTCAACAGCAATGAAATCTATTGTTGGCGTAGCAGGCGGAGCAACAAGAGCAGCACTTACACAACATCAGGTACATAAGAGCTGGAAACAAATTTGTTTTCTAGTTAGTTACAATGTGATGTTGTAGGCGTTACAAAATAATTTGGCAGATGTATCAGCCAAAGATGGGAGTCAGGAAACGTGTGTAAATTTAATAGCAAGCTTTGTTGGTATTTTAATACTCTCAATGGTACATAGTGGACGGTAAATGTTCTATTACTAGAATTTATTTATTTTCTCGTTATTTAGTAATATTAATCTATACCTATGTATATATATATAATCTGTATATAGATACGTACTGGAACTTTATCTCATTCTGGTAATGGTACATCTCTATGCAAATTATTCAGCTGTGAAAGCATTGTGCTTGAACTCTTTGAACGAGGACCGTTTAGCTTTGATAGTGAAAAGTTATGTTTTAAATGAAGTCATTCCGGTACCCGAGGAAATTAATAAAAAGGAATCTGTGTTATTGTTAAGAAAACCTAGTAAGGATATTTTTTACTTCAAGGTTAAACAATAATCGGCAAGATTACGACCCAATTATTTTTTCAGCGATGAGTGTGTGCGGATTTAATATTAAAATAGGCGTATCTCTGGCTGATCTTATTAAAAGAGATATAATTTTAACCAGTGACACGGAGCTAGCATTGAAACTTTTCTTAGATAGAAAATATTTAATTTCTATTGATGTACAGAATAAAACTATTTTTATATGTCTTAAAAAAGATGCGCAACCTTACGACATCCTCGAAGCATATTTTCACGCTTGTCTTTGCGGCTTGTATATTTGTATGTCTCTGAAAGTGCCACTTGTAAGTAAATCACATAAGTGAACTGTTTTAATGTTTGTATTACGATTTCTAATGTCTTTTTAGGATGTGTTTTTAAGGCCCAAAGTAAGCGATCCATCGTACCCTTTAATGCGAATATACGTACTTAATACGAAATACTTTACTACAAGTAGTAGTGCACAATCTTCAAAAGCTATAGAGAGCATTTACGCTACTAACTTGTTAATTTCTTGTGAATACAAAGCATTTATTAGTGGCCTTGAAAACAAAGGTAAATAATTTACATCTAGATATGATAAAAATTTCATACTCTTCTTTATTATTATTCTTAATTCTTGGCTCTTCCTTTTAGGATGGATAACAGAAACTAATTTATTACCAGTAGCTGGCTGGAGGTTTTTGTAAAGAGGACACATAAAAACGGAGTGTAAATGTTGAACATCGTGACTCCTTTCTTGATATCGTTTACCGTGATAAAATTTTATAATTTTATTTGTATGTCTCATAAATTATGTGTTGGCAATGAGATAAAATTATTTATATTTTTTTATAAATTTTTATCACAGGTGATTATAGTATAGTAAAACCGATATGGAAACCAGTTTATTTCCAATAATTTATAAAAATATAACACGCCTTTAACCTGTACAAATATTTCAATGAAGTTCAACTAAGATTCCTGTTCTTGCTTAGGACCAGTCTGTGATAAATGTTTTACTATGTCAACCCAGTCCCATCCTCTTGGTCTCTCCCCTTTTCCGTCTGCCTTATTCCATTGCCTACGCTTTTGAGCCTTAGTCAGATGTTCTTTCTTTGGTCTTTTTGTTGATTCTTCCAACTTGCAAAATAAATCGGTTTTATCTCATGTATTTTAAATAAATATATCATTTATTAAAATTGCCTCTTACCTGTTGATTCTCATCCGCTATTTTAAGCTGGCTCGTTTGGGTGTTCAAGTCATTAGAATCTGGTTGTGCAGAAATCAATTCTGTATAATGCTCTTGAACAGATTGAAACAATGTGTAGGTCATCGCACTGCCCAACCATTGATCAGCCTCCATTTCCACATGTTGAACCACTTTGTCTTTTACTTCTTGCACACTGTATTCCAATCATTCACCTTTAATGAAAGCAATAGGATGCAAGAATAGTCTGAGTATAATTTGAATGTACTTACATGTGTTTATTGTAGAAAGTGTTCATGTTAATAATAGGCCTTTCTGATGGATACGTCGCACCCCATGAGATTTCCAATAAGAATGACTTCATATCGTTATCTTCTCCATACTACTTGAAACAAAAAGGTTATATGCATGTGCATAATACAAATTTTGCAGAATTTGAACGAATACGACCTACTTATAATTTATATTAGTTCTTAACAAATTGGAATCGTTATTATGTTTATGATTTAAGAGGAATTCAAGTATTTAACGAAATATTCTTGGTACGTTTGTAAGGGCAGACCTTGTATTGGAAAGTAGTTGGTGTCAACTGTTTAAAAGCTGGATCTCCTTCGTATATCGAAAGAAGTACTTCGCATTCCTCCACCTGTAGTTCGGCATCACTCATTTCCTTTCCCAACGTCAAATTTGATTATACTCTAACTATTCTTGCACACGCACCGTTCACGCCGTTCACGCGTTACTTCTAAAGTAGGAAGAACGCTTACACTGGCTTACACCATCACCATACACAATTACACTCAGCACGCAAACGCAGCTGCTTGCTACTGTTTAATGTTTGGCTGTTGGGTCGATTGTGCTGCCTTAATCACAAACGCTAACGCTTCGCCACATTACAGATTTCAGATTAAAGAAATAATTATTATATTAATATCTATCGATTATTGATTTTTAATATTGAAGATTACTTTAGATAAAGATGGCATCGATCGTAGCGAACACGAATGATATATTTCTTCATACTAGATGACGCTGCATGTCCGATTCATCAACAAAAGCTGTGAATTAATTTTTAATTACGTAGTTGCTTGTAATGTAATAAATTGCGACCTTTGCTTTATGAACTGAAGTAGTCTTACTTATTGTACAAAAAATCAAGCTCATAAAATACTATACATACAACCTAATAAACAAAATAAATTAAATAATTATTTTGATTGATTTATTGATCAATTTATTTTAGGAAATTTCGATTTGATTAAGTATTATTACACAGTGAAATGAACAAAGCGAATTAAATAGTTATATATACACCCCGCTGTGCCAGCAATAAGTACTGGCAGAGAACTCAATATAACCACGCACCTTGCGTAACCGGATTTTTACCGGTTACCAGGAACTCAGTGGGTGATAACGAGAGATCTATGGTACGTTACTTAAGCAGATCGATGGCCGATCGGCCGAGACAAACGAGTTCCAATCGATGGCCGTTTTGCAAACACACGGGCCACGTGGCGAACATAAATCACGTCAACCCTTCTCGCCGTTCACATCGGAGGAGACCTTCGTCGAATTCATCGATGATTTCGCGAATTACCCGGGGTTCAAGTATATTACCCGTACGCACTTATATTTCACTGTAGACGTGTGTACGGGATGATTTTCTACGAATTCAGCTTGCACGTCATCTCCGACGTAATGTTTCGCCTGTCCATTATTCATCCGTGGCAATTGCAACTTCGCACGCACATTTCGTGGGCGAATTTTTCTTTTAAACGCCGGCCGCGCGCGTGTTTCGGTTCTTATACCGAGCTTGCCACGGCTGGTCCTTTGTCGGATCAGGAAAAAAATAAAACTGTAAAAACACGAAAAATGATTACATTTGTTATAGTAGAAGAGAGAGGAATAATGTGTCGGCTTTGTCCTGAAATTCTTATAGCAAACAATTGTTTTAATTAATAGGACGATTTAAAGCTTTCATATGTAATTAGCTTTCGTAGTTAATATGTTATCGTAATTTGATTTGTTACCATCAGAAATTCCATATTACCATAATTACTGATATTACCATAATTCTGACTCAAAGGAAGATCATTCCGTTTATCTCGCTAACAATAGCCGTATTATAATTCTATAATATTGATGCGGATACGAGCGCGGCGATTTCGAGCAAATCGGTGATGTGGTTCACCGCATCGGTCGGGGAATAAAGACAATAATAATCGCGAGAGGAAAAAAGTAAGGGTGGCGCCGTAGTGTCGCGAGTGCATGGATCACAAAGAATCGCCTAGGTGGCTGTGATTCAGAGTAGCGGCGGCTTGGCTCACTCGGCTTGTAAGTGCCTGTACGTGGCCGGCCCTCTCTCTAGTTCGAGCACGAGGTGCCTCATGAAACATGGATCGAGAGTCGCCCTGGAAGAAGCTGCGGGAACGAAGCCGACCGCCTGCCGAGCGCTCGCCGATCATCATCGATAGTGATGGGAACAATACCCTCGCGATGGGACCAAAATCTCTTTGAATTATGATCTCTACCGTTGTTGAAATCGTTGGCGAAACATAGGCTACCGTTCTTCTCAATTCTTTAATGCCTACCTCTATATTTTAGCTAGATGAGAGTTATCTATTACTATTTCTTACAAAACAATATTCAGTAATCATTACCATAAATAGTAGATACACTTTATATTATCAGGAACGTAATTGTATTTTTTCATCCAGTGAAGAATTGCTTTTTTAAATATTCAAAGTGTATTTAATTACATTTATAACAATATTATCTAATGAAAAACACATGCGCATTAGTGGACGACACGGTATATTAAAAAAAATGTATTGGAAATTTACATGTTGACTTAATTTAAAAATTTTTTGCCTACGAGATAAGACAAGGTGTTCCAATTTTCTTAAAATCAAGTAAGCCGTCAAGAGAGCTAACAGTTTAATGGTCGAATTCGATCGGTCCCATCACTAATCACCGATGTGACTTCATGCTTCGCGGTTACTACGCTTCGAGCGGCCGAGCAAGAAAAGCTTCCTAGTGGTGCTGGATTCACGGAAATTAGTGCCCTGTATATTGTACAATCCCTAGTAGCTCGATATGCATTATGCGAAACGGGCGACTACAGCCTCGTAATTGTATCGTTTTGAAGCACGCTGCTCTACCTTGTCTTTTTCGCTTCAATATTTCTTGTAAGCCTCCACCCCTTTTAGGATCCTCGATTCCCTTTAACCTCGTACGGTGGGAATTTACGCTATCGCACAAATGTTATCTGCAACTCTATTTTTATTCTAATTCCTGGTCGATCATTAATGTTAGTTTTTAATGTTAAATCAGTAATGTAAAATAGTGACTTCAAAAGGAATATTGCAGAGTACATCATCGAGTTTCGATATGGTCCACCGATTTTAACAACTGGGGTGAAGTTTATAGCGAACGCTGGATGCATTCGGAGTGCATTAGAGTCAAACGGTGTAAAAGGTTTAACGCGATTTATTAACAACGGCACAGAGATCGGTGGCTGCATTTAATCCATTAGAGCATTAGGGAGTTGCGCTTACCAACAAACACAATGATAGATTAACTCGTAATCACGCTGTAATTACGTTTCCGTGTTAATCTTCCCAATGAATGAATTAATGACAGTCGCCTTATGCGTTTTTATTACATAGATGAATACAAAATTTTGTCAGAATACTTTGACCTTTGGACTCCGTGTTCCAATGCAGTCCTACGTGTCCCCGGAACGAATGAAATTAGTTCTGGAGATCGGGACACGCGAGAAGAAATATTTCACGCAGATGATGCATGTGGTTGATGATTAAAATCAGCGACACAGGCTGTAAAAGGCAATTAGAAAACGCACCATCTCTCGAGCTGATCGCGCAGGAAGATGTTCGTCCCTGGGATGAAATATGTGCGGTGAAATTAGAACATGGATAGCTCCTAGGAAGGATGCGGTATGCGCAAGATGAGAGACGATTTTAAGAAATTCGTCTCGTGAAAGATGAAATACGGAGATCGTAATTAGATCACGGACGAAGCATGGAAAACGATCGAAAAACTTTGCTCTGATTGCGCAACGGATGCTGAGGAAATATTTACCGGGGTAAAGTTCTGCGAAAACTGTGTTGGAAGCGAAATTGTATAACTACCGTTAAAAGCTAAGCTAAAAGCTTCGAGTGTATTAGCAGTCATTAAAGAATCGAAGAGAGAAGAAAATGCGATAACAATAATTTATCAGAAGTATCATTGCCATCATTTTCTAATACTTTACACCTCTCAGCTCTGGGGATGCACGAGGTTCTACGGGTAATCTTTGAACCACCATCCTTGGCTTCCTTAATCCTTGGTTAATTCCAAACATTATCAATTCAAGAACAGCTCCGGAGGCACTCGACGCGTCATCAATAAACGATCATCCCCGTTTCGTTTGTAAGTTCATCCTGAGGCATCGGTGTCGCCTGGATCGGCACGCGGGGATACCATCGATCATCTCCGATGGTACAAGTTGTTCGACGAACGATCATGATCGGAAGCGAGCGGCGAGAGGAGGGAAAAAAAGAGGAGATCGCAGGAGCAGCGGTTTTGAAGAAAAAGGAGCGGAACGGGAGAAATTGATCCTGCGTCGGGTCGCGGGGATCGTGTGTAGCCTCGTTACAAAATACTCGATACTCACGGGAGGTCGGCTTTCGTTCGAAACGGCTCTATCTTCATGCGAAACGCACAGAGAAAGGCAGGTGGCTACGCAGCCATAAATGGGTGATGGACGACGTAACGATCTCTTCACTCTCCACTCTCGCGCGCACGTCACAATTAGCCATCCGCGGTAGACACGGGTTAGAACCAACAAACGAACCAAACAAACTGTGACTGACTGTCCCTATCGCGTCCCATCGCGTCGTTCGCACGTGGGAGCCCGTCTGTCGCCGCTCGTTCCGTTTGTCGCGAACGGAGGAATTGCGTTCGATCAATTAATGATAGACCCGATTAACCGTATTCCCCCGATGGCGAACGGCAAGGGTTTGACGCGAATATAAATTAACCGGTCGAGGATCGATCGTTTTACCACAAGTCCGGGAGAGACGAGGACAGGGAAATCGACTGCCGACTTGCCGTACGCATTTGGACTTAGAATTAAAAACTTTGAGTTATAGAATTGATTACGAATCAAACTTATCAATGACACCTTTTCTCTATTAATATACGATTACTTATCTATGATAAATAGATTTTGTTCGATACTAATTAAGAGCAACTTAGAACGCTGAAAACTGTGTGAAGCAAGAATGTAATTACATTTTAATATAGTACATGCTCTGAACGCAATATTTGTCAAAGAATATCGAAAGTGCAACGATTTGCACAGATGTTTCTCGTACATTTTTTCTTATTAGTAGCACGTAGAAACGAAGTAACACTATAACGTGCAGCCGATACTAGTGTCTCTCAAAAAGCCTACTCCAAGGGCATTATCTCCTATCTGAGCCCATAACAGAGAACTGGTCCCCAACTTCATTGGAGAACACTGGTGAAGTTCAATCTCGACCGGCTCCCGCGCTTGGCGATCTCTATTACGCAATCTCGGCTATCTCGGAGCACCATGAAATTTTCTGATGCAGTCAGCCACCACGAAGTGTTCCACCGCCCTGAGGCTTTTGTCGAGGACCGCGTTGGAAAATGCTGATTCTCACCAATGTCGTACACATCCGTGATAATAATTCGAAATCAGTACTCGAGATTTTTTTTAAGAAATCGTGTAATCCAAAAATGTTTCAATTCGCGAATTGATCTTAGAGACGTCAAAGAAATGAAATGGAAGAAGCGAAATAATTTTTAACATAGTACGGGAACAATCGTCGCTGTTGATGAAAGGAGATACAATATCATTTGAAATATCGAAGCGAATTTCTGAAATAGGGTCATAACACGAGATATACGATCCGTAGCCGTAAGTCTGAACGAGGCACCGGGGTAAGCAAAAGGATCGAACTCTAAATTCTAGACTCCGTCAATATCTGACATCTGAGCAAACGAAAAGAACGGAGACTCGCGTCTGCCGGAAGAATCCATCGCAATCAAATTTCCTCCGCATCAATATTCGAGAGACTTCAGTCCTTTCCAAGAGAATCGCTTTCGATAAAATCCACGCGCTTCGTAAAAGTCGCGTTCTTACATCGAGACCCTCGCACGGTTCGACGAGGAATAAAAATAAAAGGATTGTTCTCTAATGCTGTTTCGTTGTTGCATATTTCCTCCCGCCGATGTTCAGGTCTTCGGAAGAGCTCCAGGATTAAATTAAGATTTTTTAAAACTATGGAACAATTGATACAATTGTGGTCCTGATCCGTTAGTCAGGATAGTGTGAATAAACTCTATTCCAAGCTACAAACATGTATGAAATTTAAATATATTCAACATTGACTGACAACAGGTGATTGAAAAGTCTGTAAAAATGTAAAATTTTACAATTTCGGGCCTTTCACAAACGAGAGTTAGAATCGATACATAAGCTTGGAGATCGATAGATTTGTTCACGATTTTCTTCAAGTGTCTAAAGTTAATCGATTCTCTTGCCCAGATCTGTTAGATACTTTTTCTACGGGTCGACACGAGGCTCACAATACCGATTCAGACGCAATTGATAGTGCGTCCGGTCTCTGTTCATCAATACAACCGTGTATCTTTTTTCCAACGAATAAGGAACGAGCACGTTTTTAACGCAGTTTCGTAGAAGCGTGCCGCGTGGCACGAGATTGAATTATTAACAGATGGGATCGACTCCACTCTCGTTACGACAAGAATGTTTGATCGACTACAACCGAGACACTTTATGGATGATTAAGTTGATTTTATGATTCGATTGTTAATGATCCTTGAGTTATTTAAAAACTATTCGCTTTCTTTGTCCAAAGTACATAAACGTCTATTTTTTATATTCTAATATTAATTAATGAAAATAATTCAAATCAAATATATTTTCTACTGAAACAGAGTTATGGTTTCTTGTTCTAAGAGAAAAGATTTGTTTAATTCATTTTGGATCAGATATAACATGATTTCAAAGTCAGATTTTGATCGCGGTGCGAATAATGGTATCACGTTAAAATGATCTAAATTTTTTTCCTCTCTCCTGGCTCTTTTTTTCTCCGCGTTGCGTTGGCGTGCGTTGAATTTTGCGTTCGCGATGCGACAAAAAGGTATCCCGACTGACTCCGCTCAATTTGTGAATACCGGCTACCTTTGAAGTCGCTCTTCCCGCAGGACAATCCCATTGAAAATCGCCTGGTCCACCCGTCCTGTGAAACGCTCGTGAAATGTCAAAAGTGCGGAACCGAAATGCACCGTCGCCACTCTGATGTTACTTGAAATTTTAGTTCGTCGAATCTGAATGGGTTTTATACGCTTCCCAATTCTTTTGTGCTCGTCACCCTCTTTTTTAATCCGTGCAAATACATTGAATTACAAGCGTTCGCGCTTTCGAAAAATCGAGATATAAAAGGCTGGACTCGCTTTGTTTTAACTCATTCTCCCTTACTTTTAAGGTTCGACTTAATTTGTATACCGTACGGCGCGATTTCCGATGCGAAATTCGATGCAAGAGATCCAGAAGGGCAATTTGGTAGGAGGCGAAAATAGAAAAGTTTCGTTGTGCCGCGAGAGGAACTTCGCTGATAACGTTAACCTGCGGCAGTTAGGAAACTTCGATTGCGATGCGGGAGCTTGTATCGGAAGCGGGTAATTAGGTTCTTGACCACACGGACTCGGAAAGTTTGCGCGTTTTCTTCTGTACAGATTAATCGCTGCATTCGAGAGACCTGTTCGAGCTTTCCTAGCCACCAGCCAATTTGATTCAATACCTTTACACTTTTTCTAAATATTAATCAGCATCTCTAAATACAAAATTTACATTTTTCATCATTTCTTAAATTTCAAAATGGTATAACGTGCAGTATTTCAAACATTATACCATAATTAAATATTAAACACGCTACTTGTAACTGAAGTCCACAGTAGTAAAAAATTTTTACTAAAATTATGATAGAGTTTTGCGAGGATAATTAAAAAACTGGACGAAAAGAGAACAATACAGTTTTCATGTGTTCCGACAAAATTCATCTATGCAAATAAATCTGACAGAGAAAAGTTGGAGAAGTGAATTTTCGAAATTATACAATGGCAGAGATTTTTGGTCCCGTAAGTACACTTCGCTGGACACACTGTGTAGATTATAGATCAAGGATATTTTCATTTTTCATCAACCACCAGTTGCGGTGTGTTCGTGGTCCGTGGCGAGCCATACATTTTGGTGGGCGACTTAAAAGCTGGTCAGAGGTTGTTCCAGCTAGCTACTACTTCACTATGCATTGAATCACGTACGACGACGTGATAACGATTCACTTTAAAATATTCTTGCACTCTGAATTCAGTAAAATAGCAAATGGTCGATCTCTTATGTAATACAAATTTTATGCTCGCTTTGAGTAAAAAAATAGTCTAGAAATGGAAATTGTGGTATGTAGGACTATATAATAGAAGAATTTCATCTTGATCTCCAATTAAATTGTCATAGTAATCAGAAAATTATTTCTTTCATGCATGAAGAAAAGATTTGTTTGCGGATGACACGAAATTTTACCCTCGATTTCATACGCGAAGGAAACCGGAGGGGAGTAAACAGAATATCATATTACCAAGTAAAATGATTTCAGAATGGCATAACGTGCTCCACTCGGATGCTGGAATATCGTACAAATAACCGAGATGTTTGCATAGGATGGAGACACCAGACAAAACTTATCTTTTCAAATGTTTCCAAGTAAGAATGTGCTGATAGTTTTGGGCGAAAGCAATGCATAGAAAAAAATGAAAAGATAAATTGAAAAAGGGAATTGTAAGAGAAGATCTTGGAGCGACGACTTTTTTGCTCATGTAAAGTAAAGCAAATAAAGATCCCATTTCCAATAATAACTCTGACCGGACTAGTGAAATAATAGAGCGCAAAATGAATCCTACTTAAAAGTTTACTTAAAAGCTTGGAATTGAAGTTCTGTTGATTTAAAATTCGCAAGGCTAATTAATAATGAGGTTCTGCAATCATTAATGAACACAGTGAGATTGTAAATGTGCCTAGTCCTAAAACTTTTTATATTATATTATTAAGCGTGATATTGCAATTACGAAGGGGCAAAGTTTTTAACAGTTCGTTGTTGGCTATCTGGAGATACACGTCCTATCATTTCGGGACGAGCAGGGTTTTCGCATGGGAAGATGACCGGCGCATCCTACGCGGTAGTGGTTGAAGATAAGCAGAAAAGGGGACACAGAGGCCGAGGTGTGAGAGGGTCGACCTGGGTGAATGAAAAACAAAATGCAGGAAACTAGCGAGAGTACTGTAGCGAGAGGCGAACGATGCTGGTGATGCCGAGGAGGCAGAGGGAATGTTTGGAACATCCGCGAGACGAGGAGGAAGCGAACGAGGAGGAGCAGGATGATAAGAAAAAGAAGAGCCCGGTGGAGGTGAACAAAGGGCGGCGCAGCGGATTCGAGAGCCGAGCAAGTGCATCATATCCGGGAGAAAAGGAACGAAATAAATTTGGCGATACTGCGTGCTTATTTATGAACAAGAAATAGGACTGAGTTTTAGGCGATTGTTGACGCAGAATATTTATTCTATCATCACGTCATCATTACGTGATTGAAATAGAAAACATAATTTTAAATCGAGCCTATCTAAAAATTCTGCGATTTATACATTTCTGATATTTTCACTTTGTGATTGTCATTTTTCATTTTAATTTGCGCACTCGATAGGTAAGTTTCAATGAAAAAACGAAGTGAAAAGTAAAACTTGAACGAGAGCTTACGGAAGCCACGTGGAGGTAAAGTAGAAAATCATACGCTATCTGAGGAAAAGAAGAAGAGTAATGAGCGTTTAAATATATCTTAAGTAACTAAGGAAAATGAGGTCCGATAAGAAACGACGGGGTTCCCATCAACCGAGCTGCATGAAGAACGCAAACAACCGCAGTGAGAGTAGCGAAGGGGGCGAGCAAAATTGACACGCTATTGCGGCGTACTTAAGTACCCTATGGAAAATAGAATCTGCACGGGGAGAAAAAGGGGAAAGAAAAAGCGCGGTCCGCAGGTATCGGACCGTCAAACAGTGTCCGTAGAATGAGGAAGAAAAAGGGTCAAGGAGGCGGAGAGGAGATGGGGAGAGGAAGAAACGGAACAGCGAATCGTGATACACGCGGACGAGGAAGAAAGGAGTCTGCGGCGTGGAGTCAGTCAGAGAGGAAACGAGTATGTAGGTAGTATGTATACTTCTCTGTAGAAGATGAAGAAGAGAAAGAAGAAGAAGAAAAAGAGGAGGAAAGAAGGGAGCCAAGGTAAAAGGGAGACAGGTGGTGCGAGAGAGGCGGCGGCGAGGGGACGAGTTCTGGGTTGGGTAAGGTGAGGGCTTCTACGGGTGAGTACCACTCACTTCATTGACTCGTGCGTACGCCCGCACGTCTGTCAGTCCATCCTCACTCACTCGATCCACACGATCGGCCACGGCCGGTTCTCCACGTCGAGCCGGACTCGGTTATCTCGTATCCTGCTTGGTGCACGATTTCCCGCTGTCGGCGAATCCGCCCTTGGAACCAGCTTTCCCTCGATAGTCCGCGTATATTCGGTTTCGTCGTCGATCGCAATCGGTTGGAAGATTCGTGGTACCGTGAGACGAAATCGTTCGGCGGTTCGATTCGCGGGTGAATGTCGACTGTCAGGAAGAACAGGATGACCCTGACCAGTCTGGGTGGAGTTCTTGCCATCCTGATACTACTGACGATAGAGACCTCGTGGACCAGAGCCAAGCCTCAGCAGATTAAACCTGGTATGTGTCCTTCTGTGTCTTTCATTACTTAAGTTGTCCCAAGGATTTTGACAATAGCGTATGAAACTGATGTTTTATTGATAATGTTTAAATTTATGATCAATCAGAACGATGTTTCAAAAATTCTTTTCCAAAAGCAGTAGTAGATTGATGAATATCTAACGATCAGCACGATCAATCTTTAAAAGCTTGAGAGGGAATTGTAAGCGGGTTTCATTTCACACGTGTTACACCGAGACTACCGAATTTCCTCGGTTTATTTCACATCTCGGGGAAACCGTTCTCCAACGGCGCTTCGATGGATTAATTAAAGCTCGGCGCACTTGTAACGAGGGAAGCGATAGTTCTGGTTTCTATCTCCCTTTCGTTGCCGTTCAGAGGTTATCAGACAACGATCGAACGAAGATGTAAGAAAAAAGAAATGAAACACAAGTACAAGCTCGTTGTTGCTTCGGAACGATGAAGGGAAAACGCGTTCGTGTATCGATAGACGTCAGAAACGAAAGCAGGCATGTTCCCACGTCTTTAAATCGCGGCGTCTCATGATGGGAGCATCCGAAACGTGGCCATTGTTTCTCATCTCATGGATCTTTCGCGTGGATCTACGTCCGTTACATAATTCTCCCGGATCAGGGTTAACGTACCGATCGACGCGTGGTAATCACATTACCGAGATGATCAATTAATATAGAAAGAAATTCTGATACATTCAATTACATTTTTTTATATACTTTTTATTATTACACGACTGCAGCAAGCGTTAGTAAAGTATCACTAACACAGTTCTGCCGAGTTAATTAACCTAGTACCTTCCACGCATAGTAAAATGTTTCGCTTGCGAATTTTAATCAGACGGTTTAATCAATGAAAATTTAAACCGGCATCGTTTCTTTTATTGTTGAATTGGACCGAACGTTACCGGATGTCTCCTCGGAGAGTACTTCTTCTCTCGAAGTTCCGATCCTCGCCTAACGATCCGGCGGAATCGTCGTTTGAACGTTCAACTAAGGAGACCGTGTGCAGTTAAGCGTCGCGAACGTCCAAGAATAGTTGCCGGGATACGATAGGGCCGGCTAAACCAGCCGGAGAGTTTACGTACCTTAGCAGACCGCACGCTTTCGGCGTTATACGGTCGTTGTAAATGTCTAAGAACTTTAGCTGTTTCGCCTGCTGCAGCCGCGCCGTACCCGAGGTTCGTCCTCTTCCGCGACGCGGAATTACTATCTCTCGTTGAGCGTTTCGTCCGCTCGCGTCTTTCGAACTTCCACGACCCAATTTCGCGAATCTAATTCTATGCGCCGATTAACGATACAGTGGAATTAATGCATGAGACCAAGAGTTTGTACAAGTTGTAAAGGAACTAAGAATTTAAGATTCAGAATCTAACATCAATATGTAAGCATCCCCCGTCACGGCTTCGCTCACACTACGAATGTATAGAATTAATTATTAACTTATTTATAACAATTTTCCAGAAAAATTCGAACAATATATCGAACACGTAAACGAAATTTGAAAAGTATAAATATTCTTTATCAGTCAGCCATTTAACGATTTTATGTATGCAATTGACGTTATGTTACTTAATTTATATGACAAAATAAACATAAGCTTGGTCGTTCAAAGAGCGCCGTTAAATCAATTTTAATTGTTAGTCGGCTGATGCTCGAGGCTTGTTTATCACGTGGAGTATAAAGAACAATGGAAGAAGTTATTGATTGGATATCATTTCTACGAATAACAGCGTGGAAATTGCTGAATTCCTTCAATCACTTCTTCACCTGTACAGAGTTATACTGCCTACTACATCAAGAAGAAAGTCTTCAATAGAAAGACTAGAAACGATCCAACAAGAAACACAGCAGCCTAGACTAATTTTTCATACAAATACCTGTTCCTTAACTGATCTGTATCGATTCCTGAGACATCCACTGACAGGTACCATTGTTCTACGATCAATGTGTGTCATCGCAAGAACTTATAGACGTCACCTCCGATATTCTGTTCATTCCTTCGCAACATCCTCTATGAGTTCTTATGAACAACAATTTTATTGTTACAAGAAAAACATGATAAAGAGAGAAATGAAAAATTGTAAGGAAACGTATTATTGGAAGTATTATACTTCAACGTCAATTTAAATGGTAAAAATTTTAATTAGGACATGAATGGTAGGAGTATTTCTCATATAACGTACGATTGTTCGATTCGGTTGTATTCAATTCTTGCACGGACTGACATTGCTTTTGCGTCACATTTCCATCTTTCTGGCAAGCAAGCCAGCCCAATTATCCCGAAGGAGTTATTATCGCAGCTCAATCAATAAAATACGTCACTCCTATAAATCCATGCCCGATGATTTTGTGTAACAAATCACATGACACGTTTTCCGTATCACGGTGAACGACTGTCCATGTGGGCCCTCATCTTTTTGTCCTTTCCAACCGTGACGCGCGGTAATGTGTTGTTCGTTCCTGAGGCAACCCGTGAAGAGTCCGCTCGATCTTTCCGCGAGATTCGTCACCTTTTTTCACCCAAGCGACGCGACGTCCATTATCTCCCAGGGGCAGGGAGGGGAATTCGATTCCGTTCCCCGTGTCCCGACGATCGTCGACTAAGTGATTCTTTTCTGGCCGGCCGATTCGTGCCGAATGAATCTTACATGGTACGTCCGACCCAGGCGGACTGTATATATCATTCCCCGGTTGGAAGACTGTACCCGTTTCTCCTTGGTGGTACTCTCGCTCCCGGCTGGCAACTAACCACCCCACGGGAACGATTCCGTGCCAACTTCCGTGCCGGATACCTTGGACCGTCGATATGGAACCTATTCCGGTTTATTGGAGGTGGCGTATGCAGCCAAACATCTGGCTTTCTGAGAGATATATCACCTACTCGGTGGATGTGTTCGCATCGGTTACTTTTTAAGTTCTTTGGTAAAAGGGACGGACGGCTGCCTGCGGAGATTGAGCCGTTCCGCGTCCTTTAGCTGAATTGGGCTAGACCTGTACATGCAGAGTGAGAGCGAAAGTCGGTGCGATGATTTCCTTTACATAGAATAACATGTCGATTTTTGAACCTCTTTTATGCACTTATTTGTAATGATAAATGTATTTAGTAAATAATACAAAACTGACTTAGTACAAAACTGGAAATAAGCGCAGATATTACTTATGATACCTTTGAGATAAGCAAATCCCTTGAGAGGATCAATTGATTTTAATACATATTAAATTCATTTCTAGAATATTCGAATAACCAAAAACGGTCCCGTTCTCCAAAATCGTGTTCCCTCATCTGGAATCGCGTTAGCTCAGCAGTTTTCCTCGTCCGCTGACATACCCTATATAGAGGTGGCCAAAGTTTTAATGGAAAGGACGTCGCGAGATAAATTATGTCGACGTACAACGTACGTTCAGGATAATTAGAGAGAGAGGCTGTTGCGCCCCGTGGTCACGTGCTTGTCCCCGTTCCCTCATCGATCTTACTTCCCGTCAATCTTCGTCGGCTTGATTTGTACGCTACATTTAGTTGCATCAGTGCTCGCAACATTGTCCCAATATCAATTCAACTGAAACAAATTGAAACGAGTACTTGAGGTTCCAAAATTAGTTCTTCCAGTTCCTCAGGTACGAGTCATCTATCATTGAATCTTGTTATACTCACCATCTGAATTTCATCAGGATATTGATAACGTGTGACGGGTACAAATAATAATAGATATGTATAAAAGCTTCGTAACACGTAATCACTTTCAGAGTCTGACTATTTAGTTTCACGGGGTTTGCGGATTGTCGTCGGGATGCAAGAAACCTCGCGACGGCATTGTCGTCGTCCGCATTTACGAACCGGAAGTGGCTCTATCAGGACGACGAACCGTAACGAGGAGAGTCCCACGGGCGTGCTAATTAAGCCTGTTCTCTCGTTTTCGACGTTGTTTGGCCGACCGCAACGACCAACTTGAAAATTCTGTATTTGTCGTGGTTCACTAAGTAGATATATGCGCGGCACCGCGATGTTTAAAATGGTATTCTGTAACTCATACGAGCAGTGTACTTCGTTCTTCGTTGTCTATTTTTCATTTGGTTTTTTATAAAATAAAATGTCAAACAAAAGTTTTTGAAGTAGAGAATTTAAGTTAAAAGGAATCGATGAAAGCGGGAGGAAGAGGAATAAACTTCGTCCAGTACTGAGGAATAAAACGTCCTTGGTCTCTCTCGGTCGACCAATTAATACACTTTTGAACAGGTTTCAATCGGGTGTCTACGCGCTGTACGTATTCATTTCACTTTCCGTAGCCTTGACGGTCAGTCTTTGACATCCAGATCCCGCACGTCAGTATGGAAATGTTTCATTTTCGTAAAAGAAAAGTGACGGAGCCGGTTTCGCTGGTATATGACGGAAACGTTTGTGAATGTATCGAATTGCGACTACCCGATGTTCCCCAGGCGATTCCATTCACGGAGGATTAAGTTTTAATCGAGCACACCGCACCAGTCGCGCGTTCCGTCTGATTTTGTCATCTTGCCAGGTTTTGGCTTGCTTCCATGTTGCTTCATTGTTAACTCGCTTAACTGAAACCGATCGCGCCAGTACTTTGCGGTTCCAACGTAGCAGATTATTCGTTAATCGGAAAAAATAAATCAGCAAATCCCGTGAACAATTAATTAACGTCACTGTGTTGCAATTGAAATAAACAAATAATGTAATGTAAATGAAGAACAGACACATAATTTCTCTTTGCAATCAAGTCACACCAAAATGGAGATAAGACTGAGGATTAGAGTAAATAATAGAACGGATAGACTGAGATTAGTTTAATTGATTATATGAACTCGTGTTTTATAATACCACGTTACATTTTAAATTGAAATAATCAACCCTGATCTTGTGAACGACGATCAGCTGTGGTAACGAGAAGGCAAGTGTCCTTGCCGCGTAATCTTCTCCAATCGAATGCCACACGCGTACGCACATACAGAAAACCAGCACCGAGCGGGAAAAAACCGCGCGGTGATCGCTTTGTAGCGGTAGGTCGGCGATTTCCTGATGCCCGACGGACACCCGGTATGCGACCGGGCTGTCCCCAGGCTAATTACCCGTACCGAGAACACATAATAATGCCAGCTAGCGGAGGACCGCCGCGCCGCTGGAAAAACTAGTACAAGTATCTCCGAGTTTACCTGCCAGTCGTGAATGAGCTTCGCTTCTTGTTCCCGTGATGACATAGGCGTCGATATGTATGCTTACCTTCACTCACGATAGTTTACTATATTTCAATCTTTTCGTACACGCATTATTTCGTTCTTTCATATATTCACGTAAAATTGGAAACCATTATGCTCTTTGTATTAATCAATCCAATATGCCTATCGCGCTTGAAATGAGAACAATCTTCCACTGAATTAAAAGGAAAATGTGTAAAAAAATTGGAAAAAATGCTAAATAATTTTGCAATATTTAATTCTGTCTCTTTCTCCATGCTTAATTTGCTTATTAAATTCGTATGCGGCAAGAGAGAATTGATTCCCTTTACGTCAGAGTTATGTACGTCGGCTATTACCGAGTAAATTCATCTATTGGACGGCGAAAACGGTGGACGAGTCAGGGTGGGGTTTAATGATTCATAAAGCTTTGATCATGTTAATTGCGCGCGATCGGAATGATCCCGGACCGTTTACGTAACGTTAGATACTGTTGAAAATTAATTCGCCTATAGGACGGCAGCACGGATGACCCGGAGTACAATTTAATTATTAATTAGCGCACGTCTGCGATGGTCCCAGCCGACGTGATGATAATTAATAGAATAATTAATATCAATTAAAGGTATTATGTAGCGGAACCTATACCTAGATAAACAATGACGAACCAAGACTTTCATGTGTTGGTACATTTAATTGCTACCTTCAAATCTCTTTAATTTCGATTTATTCAGTAAAGAAACGACAGCTTAAAATTTAGAGAAAATTACGAAGTTGTATATTTTTAAAAATCATTCGTTTCTCCAATATGACTCATGTATTGCTGCATCAATATAATCGCACGTGAACGAACGATACGATGGTAATGACGCGATGCAAGAATCAGGACGATTTTTACAATTCGTAACGCGAATGTCTGATCGTCGGGACCTGCGTCGACTGTCGAAACGTTTTTCCGCTCGTTTCCGCGTGGATCGTGTCTGCTCGTTGTATAAAGTGCAGCGAGCCGGTCCAATTAGCCCCGATGTCTACCGAGAGGCGACGAGGGTTCGTTTAAATTCGATCGGGGAACGCGGAAACGCAGACAGATTATTTATGAAATCGTAGTCGAACCCGGCCGCGATTAAGATTCGCCTCAAAGCGTTGACCGAGGAATCAGTCGACGAATCAATTAAATTGGTGCGTTTTCTTGGCCTATGAAAATGTACGCTCAGGATTAGTAAAATATCTTTGTCCAGTAGCTCATTGCTTCCAGATCACTTGAGTCTCTGTATTTGTCAATAACAGGACGAACAATGACTTTTCATTGATTAAATTGTCTACTCGTGGCAGTGATTGCTAGTTTTATTTATTATTCACTATAACACAGAATATCTCGCATATAATTTCTTATTTCTACGTTGTTCCAATGCATCCTTATTTATCTTTAATTAACTATTCGTTAATTGCGTAAACAAGAATACCGATATAAAATTAGACAAACACGTGTGCTATAAGATGCAGTAAACATTCTGTTCATTGCATCTAAACCTTTTATAACAGCATATTCCATCAACGCGTCTTAACTCAAAGAATATTGCTTCAGTATCAATTCAATTATGTTCTTCCTGCACTTACACACAAATCTTTTAAATATTTTAGTGATTAGTATTCTTTGATTTACCAAAGTGTTTTATATGAATTTTATGATTAATGGATCTTAATGAATAAATTCTTATATTTTTATAGATAATTTATTCTTTTAGCGATAGTTTGATAGAATTAATATTATTTCAAATAACAATGCTTGTTGATTAGGAGTAAGGAGTACTTAGCTAACTGTGTAAGGAGTCTCAAAAAAGAAAATATTCTCATTTGTTTAATTCAAACAGGACGCTAAACCGATCTCCCTTCAATAAGTAGAAGGTTCAGTTTTGAAAGGTTGATAAAATTAGGGCAACGTAATTGTCGGATCGACTGTTTCGTTACGGCAAGCGAGACAACCGTATCGTTTCTGTAACTACTATTCATGGAAGAGTTCCCTTGCGAAGACGATGCAGTAACAAGGACTCTGTTAAGAAGACGGCGGCGGCCCGGCACCGTGGAACGTTTAGGAGATTTGCATCCCGTTTAATTGCGAGTCACTCTTATGATCGTCAAAGGACTGATTCTGCTCGGTGGATTCCTTGAAAATTAGTTGCTCGCAGAAGCTGCCTTTGTTCCGCTCGAAGAGCTTGCTATTTAGACAAGCATTTAACTATCTGACACTGCATACAAAGTGTACTACTTGAGATCCCCGGAAATTTAGCACGTTCACAAGATAATTTGAATAAATCACTTTATTAGAGACATTTGACTCTCTTTAGGGTTTCAAATAATAGAATCGATTACCATGTTTGTCATGTAATTTAACATTTGCATGAAATCCATTACATTTACATTACGTGTGTAAATGTCAAAATATATCTATTGGTTATAGCCAAATAATTGTATTATTATTGTATTATCATCTATAATGTTTGATTATCATGAAATATGAGTCCTGATATAGCCTTCTTAGAAGTAAAAAAAACTGCTAAGAAGAATAAAATAGCTTTTTGGGAATCGATTAATAGTTATGTTACACTATTAAACAAAACAATGCTTATTTTGATAGAAATCCTTCTGAAGTGTCAAAAGTAGATTCAAGGAATAAAGCATTGTCGGCTAATGTGGAATTGCACGCACGACTTTCTTGGTCGGAAGTTAACTGGGCGTTAATTCGGTATTCATGGAACGTGAGTTGTCGAGTACACCTCAGCACGAAAGAATCTTCCTATACTTAGTCACGATCGTCCTTGAAATCCTTTAATCTTCCGAACTACATATTCTAAGATCCTTCTTTATCCCTTGGAAACTCATCTTCAATAAGAAATCTAATGTGCCTTGTACAGATCTTTTATTCACATATTCTTGTCATACATTCTTACACAGCCTTTTGTTATTAACAATGTAACAAATGTTTGTTCTATTTTATCTATGATTAAAGTATATTGCAATGGTTTTCACATAACTTTTCTATTTAATAAGCGTCGGGTATACGAACTTATAAAATTCCCTTATAATCACTTGAAGAAAAATGATTTATTATCGGAGTAGGTATTTGAATATAAAAGACATTCCGCGTTAAGGACATTTCCATGGTAACATTGTCGTCTGAACGGTACACGAAAGTCGTGGGACCAGTTTCGTCGATGCTACACCACGAGGAGAGCATGTGTAATATTACGTAACATTTCTGCCGATCAAACGATTCGAGCTGTCCGTCCGTGCGCAGAATTTTTGCTTGCTCGGCGGCGAAGGTGGTTACACACTTGGTGAATAGTCACGAGATATGTACGCCGTGTGGCGGTCGTATAATTTCAAAGAGACCTTAAGGCTGACCTGAGTCAACAAGAACGGTGGGGAACGTGGGAAGCCGTCTGTGGACAGAACGAAAACGACGAACGGGCTTCAAATATATGGATATTCGATCGTTTGCTTCTCGATGTCGGATTCGTGATTTTTCTTCGATGAAAATTGTAAACCGATGTCTTTCGAATGATATCGTATTCGAACACGTGGAATTAAGTGAAAAATTGTTGTATGTACCTATATTGTGTAATTGTACATAAATTCGTTGGTCAAGCATAAAGTTTGATACAAATTTCATTGTTTGAAGCCCAACACTCTGCTCGACTAAAAGTTGTAATTGTTTAATTCGACCGTACCTTGCGTAGACGAAATGATTTTTACCTTGAAGCTCGATTTATGCAGAAATCACTTCAGATAGAATCAGACTGAAATTCATCTTCAAAATAATCCTTGCCAATATACAAACTAATGTCTAGTTAAACACTGGTAGCGTAAATCGATTATCGATTTGATAACACAGTAACCCGTTAGTTGAAACAGGGTAAATCCTTAAAGTAACCCCGCGACTGGAGATTACACGCGATGGAAACGGTACGAGCCGCGAGTAAATATTCCTCGTGGCGCGGCTGTGGAAGCAGAAGAATCGAAGGGGTGAAAGAGAAACAGAAATATAGAAAATGAGAAGGAGACTGAAGGTACGAAGCAATCGGTTCTTCCCGGGCATAGCCGGGCAGGCGCGCCGCAGCGCTGCGAATTTCACGAGTTTTATCGAATATCGATCAGATTTCTTGGCTGTTGTCTCTTCCGGGCGTTCGCCGTTTAATTTGCTTTTTTTACTATTTCTATCTTACTCCTTTGTACACGAAAATACCACTGCGAATGAAAAGCCTGAATACATAATTTAATGAAAGATGGGTGTATGTTCAAAGGCCCACAAAGTAATTAGGTAAAAGATTTGGTTGATATTTGACAGAAAATCGTTTATCCCTTGACGGCGTCCTCTCGAATTATCTCGAGGGGCGTGTACACATGCGGAGGAGGAATAATATCTGCAAAAGTTGTCGGGGCAACCGCGTAAGGAATCCGGATGAAAAATGAATGAGATAAATGGGCCGTCACGGCACAATGATTTAATATTTATTGTAAGAAACACCATTTGTCCTGGATTGTCCTTTATCGATTTCAATTGCTATTAATGAAAGTCGTTACAAGTTATATGTTTCATGGATTTATGAGCGAAACTGTGAGTGGTCTGTAATATTAATTAATATTGTACAGATCAGATTGAAACTCTCCAGTGACAACATAGTCTTTAATTGCAAGCTGAAACGGTCTCGTAAACTACCACAGGGAAACTTTAATTTCCTCACTGGGAAGAAAATATTTTTCTTCTAATTGCCCATTAATGAACGTCCATCCCTGCTTACGTCATTTAAAATCTACCGCTGCGATCATTTAGCTTCCTCTACCTTCGCGTTTTACAGGAAAAAATTAAATTAAAATTGTATTGTACGAAATTAATTACAGAAAATTATCTAACGACGTCACTGATACAAGGAATAGATTCTTATATTATTTTGTCATATAACACAAGCATCTGATAATTATAAGGGAAGAAAACGATGAAGATAACAAATATTTTTAAACAATGACATTAGAACGATTTTTATTAAAAATTGGAGAATAAATATGCAAAAAAAAACGAGAAGCATATGACGTTAGTGTATATGAGAAAAAGAAAATTGAGGAGAGAATCGACATAGTGGAAACGACGAACTGTTGGAGTATTTATCTAGACCTCTTAAAGACCCAGTCAAGGTAAATGGGCGATTTAATTCCTGCCGGCTGTGTGGTCGCGCAATAAATAAAGTTCGAGCACAACGATTTCTCTTCAACAACAAATCACCACCATCTTTTGAATTACCACAATGCAGACCGGGCCATAATTTTCGTGCCCCTAGATGGGACTCACGAGGGCAAAGTTCCTTCTGTTCGAACTTCGACCCGCACCCTGTCGCTTGTTCCTCTTCCTTACACGTACACACACGATAACGAACGATCGACGTTGTTTCCACAGTTTGAAGTTCCATCCTGTATTACTTTTGTAGTCTTTCTCTTCATTTTCTCTTATTGTTAGTTTAAAACTAATTGCTACATAAAATAAATTTCAGTTTTATTAGAATTCATTAGATTTTTAAACTATTATTTAATGTATTTTCAATGTGCAGAATTTTAAGCGTCTTCCAATATTCTAACAGAAACTACTACTAATATTTTTTTAAATAATACAAAATCAATTTCATTTTTCTCGTTATTTTATGATAATGTAACAAATATAGCTCATTGTTCAATTAGAGGGACTTTGTGTTCATATTTCCATTGTTTAAGGGTTCATTGACCTTGTTCCTCACTCCATACGGAACCCTCATAGGAGCGACAACGACGCGGAATTGAATCGCGGTAGCGTGGCGGCCGCAGCGGGCATAAAACGCCTAATTATTCGCATCATGAATTATTCAGTTTACAAATCAGTCGACTGTCTACCGGGGTCGAAGGTAGCGACGCGTTCGACGCGTCCTCCGGTCACGTTCGCTCGAAATTAGCGTACGGACGTTTCCCAAATGTCAAAAGATGAATTTTAAAAACTATGTAACATTATCTAAAGTATGTATACATAAAACTCCGCACATTAACGAATACACTTGTGGGATTATAGATTTTGTTAATTGTACAATAAATCATTACATGAAAATATAAATTTATCTTTATTGGATTTCAAGTATCGAAATTTATAACAATTTAGAATAGATCTTTAATCATATGAGCTTGAATCACAAGACGTCAAATATTATTTCGGGTTCACTGATCAGAATAATTCAATTTTATTTAACAGTTAGGGACTGTGTGTGGTAAGTTTCTCAGTAATTCCCGGAAACAATTATTTGATCGATTAATTTGCGTGGATGTTCAGCTCGGCAAGGACCCATTCAGCGGTACGTTAGCAGCGTGGCACACGCTGTTCCGTACTCTTTCTCTCTCTCTCTTTGTCCCCCTCTCCCTCCCTCTGTCTCTCTGTCTGTCTCTGTCTTTGGAGAGGGTCGGCTGTCCAGGTGTGCAGGTGAAGCCCATGCCGCGGGGTCACTCATATATCATTGCATAAGATTCAGAACCTGTTCCGGTCCATTCATCGCTGCTCGCTCGTATATGTATACCTTCGAAAGTGACTCGTGGGATGGGCTACGAAAGGTGTAGTCAAGTGCGCTCACCATTGGCGTAGAATCTCGAACGTCAATTCATTTTTTCATTCTACATATCCCGAAATCTCGAATTAAACTTTAGATTAATTTATTTCACAATTTATATAAGTCATACGATGGAATTAGAATCTAAGTCACTAACTTGGTAAAAAATATATTAATACAATTGAGACATTGTATAAGACGTATTTGTCATTGAACATGTCCCTAAAAATATTATCGGATTATTACTGTAATTAGCAATATTATGAATGTATGCAGTATGAAATAAAAATTACGTGCTTATTGTATATATATGATATATTATTTATTTATGAGCAAGTCAATCGTGGGATTCGCGATTTAATGAAAAGATTTCGTACCGTGCGATCGAATATTGGTTTATAGGAAAACCATGACATAACTGAGGTGATCCCTTGAGCAACAATTAATGGTTGTGGCTGGCGGTTCTGTAACCGCGAGACCGACGCTTTTACATGGAAAACGATCCGTGACCTGGTATCAACTTGAGTTAACGCATCGTCCTAATTTGCATTGAAATAAATGGACAGGCCGCATGGTCACAAAGACTTGCATAATTATTATTTTCCAATTTACTATATTTAACTATGAAACTAAGAGGATCATATTATCGAAAATAGAAAATATTTAACTAACGCATGTTCGATAAAATATAAACAGAGATCAAAATTAGATTAGCATTTGAACTAGTACATTTAAATTCCCATTGCCTCCCACAAAATGACATTCTTTTAATATGGTTCATTTTACTTATTGAATTTACTAGTACATGATTTTGTTTCACTGCGATTTATGTCTGCTAGGTTAGTGCAGTAAACAAAGTTTGGTATACGAATACAACGAAGGTATGCATTGACCGAAGGTAACAAAGGAGCAATTGACGTTATACGTAAATTATTTTGAAAACATTTCCACCTTCCTTTAACTACGGCTTCGAATTGAATTTCTGTCAACATTTTAATTGCTTTGGGAACGAACGCGCGTACAAGCAATTTATCGCAAAATAGTTCGCGATATAACATTTGCTTTGTAGTACATCCTTTTTAATTTTATACCACTCTCTTTCGATTGCTAAAAATTAATTTTCCATCAGTCGAATCGTTGCTTCGAAAATACTTTGTGCTCGGTTTGCTCCATATCACTTTTAGGAGGGACTCCATCCATGGGATACAATTTACGAGGAATGATTATTTTCAAGATTATTGATTCATTAAGGAATACTTGGAAAGAATTCCACGTTCATCATAAGAATCTACAAGCCATTAGCTGCAAATAGCTGATAATTGCAGGGAGCTTGGAATCAATTTGAAACAATTTCCTTGCGCTAATTGCTTAATACTCATTAGTAACTAGTAACGAGGAATTTGAAATTCTATTACCTTCCTTTACTTGCTGATCGCATGATGTGTAATGGTACAAGTTAATTAAATTTAATTTACAGTGTAACGATCGTTTTCCACGCATTTGATCGCTTCTCGCATTCCAATTTGAAATACAGGAAATTCAAAGTGCTTGAATTTTTCTCTTCAATAAGTAACGTGAGACTGGAAACGGAAAAAAATTAGTTAGTATTTCCTTCGAATGGAAAGCAGGATGGAACGTGATTGATTCAATTCGCGAAATCGTCGATATTGTCTTGCGCGCACATCTGGACAGTTTCGGTTTCGGCTCCGTTCGCCAATCGTTCCTCCTCCTCCTCCTCCTCCTCCTCCTCCTCGTGTCCCCCTCGAGCGCGAGATGAGGAAAAGAAAAGAGAATAAGAGACGAGATATCGTTGCAAGTTTTTATCCCACGGCACGTAACAGGGGCACGATTTCAACGAAGCACGTCGATCATTCAAATCTAGGCTGGAACGACTCGCCATCATTTTTACAATTCTCGTTAAAAAGTTTCCACTTGTCTACTTCTGTCGTTCCTCTAGTTGTAATCAAAATTTCACGATTTAGTGCACTCTTTGTTTGAATTAATTCAAATAATTATAGTACTTTTTAATGTGGAGATTTATTGTATAATCTCCTGATTTTTATATAACACTTTTGTAAGTACTTTGTATATATAAATCCACTTTTGTAATGTTGAATAAAAATTTGATCAGAGATATGTGTGGTAAACTGATACATTGATAGGAATCACGAATTTTTCTCATTTTCTGCTCTGTTTAGTGAACCAAAATTTTTGACCAATCTAGTGGGTGACATTGACATTCCCTTAATAAAGCATATGCAATATAAAAACTAAAGATATTTGTCGTCCTATTCTTAAGAAATTCAAACGGCTATTTTCGACGTTCTCTCTCGTCCGTTCTTCTCCGCACAGGAAGTGGTCCCGTTATCCTTAAAGCGCACTTCTCGTATTTATCCGGCTTGATTAAGGACGCGTCATCTATGGCGCAACAGCGAATGATTTGTCTGTGCTCAAGTCGCATTCATACGTAAGTAATTTCGCCTTCGAATCGGTTTCCTTTTTACCTTTACCGGGACTCAACAGCTTTCTTTTACGCAACATCCATTACGTTTCACTTATTCATTCATCTTTTATTAAACACCCTAATTCATAAATATAATAAGCTATGACTAAATAATTCATGCCTAGAGTTTTCTCAAATTCGAAGTGTATAAGGAATGTTAACACACAGTTCTGTGAAATGTAATTTTCTTCTCTTCATAAATTAACATGGAATCTTTTAATATCAGCTAATACGAACTTTCTTCTAACGAGGAGGCGTTCCTCACTTTGTACTTTAAAAGGCTTTCAATTCGCTTTGATCTATGATTCATATCAGCGGATATACTAACCATCGCCAACCGTTAATAAATTTGTAACCATCATTTCCCTTCTGTTAATTTGCTAGGTGGACACGTAATTTACACAATCAGCAATAATTGCTTTAAACGTTCGCGATCACAGTTATCGATATTGACAGAGAGATTCACATGCAATAGGGATGGTACTCTACACAGTCATATCGATATGGGATTCGGCGGCGATATCGAGAAATGGAAAACAGAGATATATGTATATATATATATATCCCATCACCGTGCAAGTTCTCGAATGTACCCGCGAGTTCTCTAATGCGGAGTGATTAAACTATTAACTTCAATGAGAACGTATCACCGTATCGATGTCAATATTAGCGTGCCGGGTAGAAAATTATTCATGCTAATTCGATATTAACGCGGTGCGTTGCAGTTCCTATTTATCGGGACTTTGTATCCGTAATTGCAAGTACCATTTGCTTAGAATTAACGCTGTATATATCCGCATATAGAGATGAAAATCGTATACTTTTGTCGTAAAAACTCTGTGATATTATATCAAATCTAGTACTTTAAGAGTTAAAATCATATTTTGCCTATTTGAATGAAAATGGAAGTCATATGTGGGAGATAATTAATGTAAAGAATATGAAGCAAATGAAAATTTTATGTGTAATGGAATTAGAATATTTGCTTTCATTTTCAGTTTTTATTTTAAGATTATTGCACGCTATACGAACGCATTAAAGGCTATTTTAATATCAAAGGACTCCAGTGCATGAAATTTCAATTTAAAGGACAAATTCTCGTGAAAGCTCAAATTGCTGTAAGAGCTCGTCAAAATGAATTCCTTTCTGCGTATAAAAAAATGAATTCTCCAAAGAGAAAGTAATTTCTTGATGAAAAGAAATTAATTTCTACGCAGTTAATTAATTTTTATTTCAATATAAACGAGTAACTATGGAGTAAAGAAGTGGAAAAACGAATTTGCAGACGATATCGCAAGTTAGAATTGATCAAGATATTCTAATTGGTCATCCGTTAACAAATTTGCAGCCTGGGTAAACGGCACGATTATCGTAGTAAGTTTTATCACGCGAAAGTCTCGCGATAATTATGTGTTTCCGAAACTGATTAGCTACTATTAATGGTCTACCATCGAATGCTGTTCTAGTTTGTATCACGATTGTATTAGAATTTTATATTTAAATAGCAAGAGAAAATGACATTCTGATTAAAGAAATGTTCTAACAAAACAAGAAGCATCGGAAAAAGTTCTACGTGCAGTGCTCACTCTAATTGGGCGTTCAATTCCGTAACTGTTGTCATGATGTACTAGTGGGGTAGCTATATTGTACACAGGAGGGTGTAATTGATCCATAAATTAGCTCCGCCACGTAAGCTCCCGGAAGTGCTTAGCAGTGCTTCATTGCATAATAGTACAATATTGTTATTCTATATAATTAAAGTATCCCTGTTAATGCACCGAGCATTTTAATTAACGCCACGAGATGTAATTCAATAAGATATGAAGTATACAGTAGATATGAAGTATAAAAGCATTTAATTTTCTCCCGTATTTTTAATAGTTTATACCAGCGGTGGGGAACGTGCGGCCTCCGTGAAGTTCTTGTGTGGCCTCCTTATACGGTTTTAAATGTTACTTATATTTCAATGTATTCAATTGCTTCCAAGCAAGAAATAAATATCCCACTCACATTTTCGTAAAAAATTATAGCGGCCTCCTTTATTACTACCTAATTTAAATGTGGCTTCTAATGGTAAAAAGGTTTCCCACCTCAGGTTTATACTATAATAGAATAATATTCTGTACTTAATCTTTTTATTAAAAGAAATATCATTTTATCCATTTTGTCGATGTTGTGTAATTTCGTCCATTATAATTATAAAACCGACTACTGAAATTAAATTACGTTAAATTCTATTATACTCAAGATCAGTTTAAAACTTATAATGTGTTATTTGTAAAACTGTTACACTAAAGACTGAATAGTTCTTAATAAATGAGGCGTCGGTACAGAAACGTGAAAAAAGGAATCAGCCGATGGTGTATGAATTACGCTTTCCGTCCTGGCCCGACGTTGCAAATTCGGCGCGAGATTTACGATAAATCACTGACTTTTCACGCTCGGATAAATCATTCCCTTCCAGTCCCTCCCACCACGTCGAAATTACATCACTTTGGAGGGGCCCGAACGAATTATGCACTCGTCGGGAAAAACGTTAATAAATAACAACCAACGAAGCCTGATTAAACATTTCTGCCGGATCACCGGCCGCTGTTTCGCTCCTCAGAGCAGCCTCTGTTATCCTGCGTGTTTTTCATGGCACGGGAGAAGGATGACACTTCAGCTTTACATTTTAATCACATGGTCCTTGCCCGCAATATAATCATTTATGTACTGAATGATGTTCCTGTTAAAAGCTACACGCTTTTGTAAACCATTATTATGAAATAATTGATCTATTCATGGAATGTGGTCCACGTATTATTAAATTTTATATTAATTGAAGTAGTACTGACGTTTCACGGAGAGGATTTCGCATATTCCGCGTGGAAAATATTCGAATTGTTGGAGAAAAGTAATATTATTCCATATTCACTAAATTTAATGGAAAAAATAAATTCTCTTTTAAGTAATCAAACGTTTTAAATTAATAATTATTCTGTTTTTTATTCTACTTCAAAAAACACTTCCTTGCCAACAAATTGTAATAATTGTTGATCTTTAAAAGAATCGGTTACGGCTACAGGGATGAAAACGTAAACGAGGAAGCGTCGCGACGCCGATTGGTCAATCGGTGCGGAGCGCCTGGATCGCGAGAGGATCCTCGCGCGCAAAACACGCTGATAAAACGGATTTCGGTTGATAAATCAGTCGTGGCACGACGATAAATTTGAGCCGGCTGGCGGACGTATCGCGAGGAAATATCGCGTGATCGCGTCCGATTAATAACAGAGTCCCAATCGCTATCCCGATCAGGACTTCTTCCAGCGCCATGTTTTAATTAAAAGTGTGCCCTCGCGAAGGGCTACCGCCTTTTTACATGGAACATGCCATGTATCGCAATTACGGCATGTGGCAAAATAATTATCCTACAATCACCACTAAATAAGATAATATAAAGCTTGGTATCATTCATTGTCAGAAGAAGCGATATTTTTTGTTTCATTATTTCATTAAACATTTTATTAATTTCATTAATTATTTCATCGTAACCTGTAGAAACACATTTTCGATATATGAATTCGCGTCTGTCATGCACATGGCTCGAGTATCGCGGGAAAGGAGTACTCGTCGTTTTAAGTTGAACGTAATAAAGGTTTGCCATCGAGTTTACCAATATCCTCCCCTTTGACGAGCGTCCCTCAAAGGATCAAGAGTCTATAGACGTCTCTCCTGAGGAGAGAAAGCAGCTTTTCTAACGGGGAGGCCTTGCTGCTTAAAAAAAAGTGGAATACGATTTTTTACAAAAATAAAACGGAAGTGTCTCCTTTTACCGCACCGTAGGAGAGAATTTTCACAGGAAGAAACCAAGACGTTATTTTTTCTCTGAGAAAAATATCATACTGCTGTTTTCCGAGATTGTTACGTTGACCCAGAGAAACGGGATAGTAAAGAAAGTAGATTTCCAGTTAGTCGATCAATATCACTATTTAACTTCGTTTACCGCGATTCATCCGAGACAAAAGCCGTGAACCTTGTTATCTATTCACTCATATAATTTCTGCTTTCTCATGACGAGCCTGATCCTGACGGGAGTTAATAATTAAAAAATACTACTCTCTCGCGTTGGCGCAATTGCAAGGGTACCCAACGATAATAAAGAAGATTGCAACGTGCCCGGATGTAATAAGATGCTGTACGGTTCACAAAAACTCCCGTTACCTTTTGTCTCCCTTAGTGTGTTTCATACAAGATTCGCTATATTTTACACGCTTATAACTATTACGCAATCGTTGACCGTTTTAATTGGTAATTATATACGTATCGCAATTCAATCGCCGGTGACCGTTTCTACGGTTCTCTTGGATACTGAGAACCGCAATTATCTTGTTTTACCGTTTCCATTATTCTCAGAGTCTCACCAATGTTGCATTTAATATTTGTGTGATTTTCATAGTCCAATAAATTGTTTTAGAACTAAATATTTAATGTAAATTCTATAGTCTTAGAAACAGATACCAGAGATGATTACTTCATTTTTTCCCAAGGGATTAAAGGTTTATCACCGATTTATCTCACCTCCTAGTCTTACTGAATATGTCTGACTATACATTGACTATGTCTACTTAACGACTCGGTATTAAGATTCGTTCTACTTCAGTTTGACATTTCTTCAAAATGACTAGCAGCGAAGGCATAGATTATAGATCGTGCGACCTGGCCGTTTCGTTTTACATGTGCGAAACGTTATGTTACACGCGTTTATGCTGCTCCTTGAGACTCACGATCAGACAAGGCTTAAGACTCGAGCCGGTCGAGTGGGAGTTGCGGTGGAAGGAGGAAGGAGAATGGTTGAACGAAAGCGTGAAGGGGGGCAACGAAGGCGAAAGAGAATGAACGGACGAGAGGGCAGAGTTCGTCTGGTTCCATTCATACCTCGGTATGCGCACGAATGCACGCGTGCACCGTTGCATTTGGCACCGATGCGCGATGCCGCGATCTCCATGCATAGCGACGCCGACCAGTGACTCTCAAGGCCGGTCTCCGCCTCTTTAATTGCTTGAATCCAAGGTTCCTTCTGGTACCGCAAGATTTATCCAGTCACGTTGACTTCGTTTCAAATATTCTTGATGTACCAATTTTTAATGTTGTTTAAGAGCTTCTTATATTAATGATTCCGTATAAAAAACTGTATATAAATTTCATATTATCTGTTATATCATGTTTAAAGTACTAGTTTCAGAATTTTGCATCTTTTATGAATTATGGTTGCTTTAAAAAAAAATTAGGGCGTGGTGTTGTAGGATGCAGGTACGAAGGACGAAGGTACCAGGACGGCACGCCGGTGGTCACGTCCGAACCATGTTTGCAGTGTAGGTGCACCGAGGGTGCGCTCAGATGTCGTCTTCGAGTTTGTCCACGGCTACCGAATTCGCCGCCCCTCGGTTGTCGCGTTCGTCCGCCCGGAGAGAACGTCTGCTGCGCGGAATTAGTTTGCGGCGAGACACGTTAGTACAATTATGAAAATCGTTCCTTCAACTACCCCCTGTCTACAACCAACTATGTATATTGTTTCACATCACGTAGTTCATCGTACATATGTTCAGATAACATAAGTAAAGAAATTTAATGAAACATGGAACAAATTGAACATTAAATAATTAATGTCCATCCTGATCCTCTCTTCGTATTAATGATTTAATATTTAATTAAAATTCTCTCTTTGCTTAATTTTTAATCGACATTGATCGTGAGTTACACTCAAAGGGGAAGATTTCTGAAGTTATCCGAAAGGAAATAAATGTTTCAGGCGATGCCGAGAACATGCTACGCAGATCGAACATTCGTGTGGAGCAAGAGGAGAAGAGTGGAACTCAGCAGAGTTCTCGTCTTCAAGGTAATATCGTGGAATTTAAAATACAGCGAATTTAGATATTCTCGGTGCGGGTTGAACGCGACTCTGGTATACACCTAATTCGCCAAGTTGTTTCAGTGTACAGCACACTAATTGAAAACGTTATTGAGATATCGCTATTACGATAAGGACGTTACGATGCGTCACTATTAAGTTTCGCGAAATTGGAGCCTTGATATCTATTTTCACGAAGTCTATCGGTGGCTGGAACGCTTGTTATAGTTTACGATGCCGTCGGAGGTAACCGTGGTTTACACCTTCGTGGTTGTTGTTATAATTTACGATTCGCCACCGGAGTCTACAATTTGAGGGCTAGTGCTATTATTACCCAACCCATCGTTCCCTATTATAGTTTACGACTTGAAAATCGTTGCTTTATGCAACCTGTGATTTTGGCCGCTCGCTATCGGGACCGTATAATCTAACAAATTGACGTATTTAATTTTTATTAGCAGTTGCTACCAGTACTCATAATTTTCAACTATAAAATTTGTACACACGCCTCCTTTTACTTAATTTTTCTTTTGAACCGGGAACATTAAATCGTTACAAATAGATCAATTCTTCTTCCGGGCGTCGGATAATCAATCTTCTTTCTTTTTTTAAATTCAAAAGTTAAAAGTGTTTTATAGTTTGTGAATGAAAAAAGAAATCCTTGAATCATGAGTATTTTAAGATTCCGTTTACGGAGTCAAATGGGAAACGTCCCCAGCGTGACTCCGTTTCCGTCACCATTTCGCGATATACTTTTCCATAGTTGAAACAGCCCTTGACGGACAGGTAAAATAGTTTTCACCCAAGTAGACCAGGCCAGCGCGTACGGGATGGTTCAAGGGTGCTCACGGTTAAAAGATTCAACCAGGCGGTGCTGATGGTTGTTCGTGTTAACAATCAGGTTGCCTTCACGAGGGCGTGAGATACGGGCCTGGCTCGGCGATGATGGGCTCGCGTAGATGCGAGTACTGCTACTGCATCTCCGGCGCTAGAAGATGCATCAGACCGAAGTGCCTGCTGCCCTTGCCAGGATGCACGCCCCTCTACGCCCCGCATTCGTGTTGCCCCGTTGCCTACAATTGCACCCGTGAGTGTGTTGATGGCACGCCACTTATGTACACGAATCTTGAATAACGGCTTACAGCTACTCGTTTACTTTTTTTTCAAAGAACTCTACTCGTCGACCCTGGCGCCGATCATGGGAAATGGTAAGTAGATTTTTTAATTTTTGTTTTATTGCGTATGAGAAATACGATTAAAATTGTCAAGTACTTTTTTTATTGAAACTTTATAATGGGTCATTTGAAAATTGTACAGAATATAAGTACAATGCATTGCATTTAAAGCAATAAAGATTCGTTTAAGAATATCAACGTACACTTGCATTTGTATATCATTGATAGATATAATATCATAAAGTATGTCTCTTATAACAAGACAACGATCAAAATGTGTAATTGAGAAATAATTAATATTTTTCGTCAGAAATGAAAATTGAAATCTTCGATGGCGCTTAATAATTCTCGACCGCCGAATAAGAACAGTCATTTCAGAGATCTTGCTCGACGCGACAAAAAGTTTAACACGATAAAAACGAAAGTTTTCCCCTGTGCTGTATCAGACCCGTTTTAGAAAGTCTCCCGGCTTCCTGACCGAGTTTAAATTTAAGCTCAGCTTATGAGGAAAAATCGCTTCGCATCGCATCGCGGCGCAAAATCAGCGGCACGCTGCTCCGCCGCTGCAACGGCGAACTTTAATCCTTTTAAATTGTGTCGGGCTTTATCGCTGACCCCCGAGTACCTACCATCTAATTATCCGAAAGGTTCTTTTAAAAAATTCATCTCTTCAAATTATACTCGGTTCAACCCCTGCCAGTTATGCACTTTTATATAAAAATTCAATGTTTTCTTCTATCAGTTGTTCTCGTCATTACTTTGATCAATATATTCCACTCCATAACTGACTATATAGTTCATCGTGGAAGTTAGAACCTTTTTGAATATAAAATATGAATATCAACATACGGTTATAGATTTTTATAAAAATATTGTCGAGTCGTTTGTTCTTCTTGTTTAATTAGTTAATGTTTTCATAGAGATCATACGATTTTCAGTAATGTCATAGATGAACGAGGCATGTTGCTTTGAAAAGTTGACGGGAATCTTTTTAATGCGATAAAGGATTTGCCGTGCGTCGACGATATATTATCCCATAACACTTGTCACGAAAAGATTCCTGCCACAGTAGCTGGCTGTCGTTTCTCGGCTCGTTCACTTAACGCCCAGTTTCATTCAATTTTACGATGCAGCAGCGTGGTACGGCGCGGCTCTTTTCTTTCCGGGGAAATGAGAATATATGTTTCACGACAAATCTGACGCGTGAAAATGACGCTCAGCGACGACCCGGAGACGTTTGTTTCACTTCCGCGAATTTTCGTTTCTGATCTTCCACGAAGTTACACGAAACCGACGTACTTTTAGCAGGAAACTTTTTTACCCCTTGTCTAATTTTCTCATAAAAAATGGAAGGTATCATAAAATGTACTGAAATTTCTTAGCTTTTAATTATTCCTTAAGTTTTTTGCAGTTTTGCTATTACTCCTTGAAGAAATAATCTTATGATCAAGAATTACTTTTATATTGAATAAACTATAAACCGATTTGTACTTAATGTACTGACACATTTTGTTTATTTGGAAATATTAAAGTGCAAGTGATAGGCTGTATTCAAATCTTGTGCTCTTGCATACGTACAGAAATAATGTGACGCGTTATGAAAGAAGTTCAGGATAATAAAAAGGGGATCGTGTATTAAAATTCTATAGCCCTCTTCTCTACTGTTTTAAATTACAACCCTTTCCGCATTGCCTCGGCGCGGCGGCGGCAACTTTCGAAAGACCAACATTCCGAGACATCGTGGCTGTCCATTTAACGGCCAGTTTCGCGTGGCTACTTAAAACTTAAACCTCCGTTGCAAAGCCTCGTTTCCACCCCATTAGAAGTCCGGTCCGGACCACCGGCACCGACTTAATCCCAAACAGTTTCCCCTCGGAAACTATCCGCCGGACCTGGCTGTTCTTCCGAACAGCATCTGAAGTTCCCTTCCCCGTGAAAACTCTGAATAACGATCAAGAGGTGTTACCATTGTCCACCAGTTAGTGAGAAGACACTCTAATAACACCCTGGATTGATGTATGCCAAGTTCAGTGATGGATATCGACTTGTTTACTCTACTATACTTGTGGGGTAGCAATGAAATTAGCTTGCGTCAGAGGTCCAGTGGATCGATTATCGTTTCTCAGAATCGTTTCCCAGTTCTGAAGTAAGACAAAGTGACAGTCGCTTCGAAGTTATATTTCCGGAAAATGGTATTCCTTGAACGAGATTTTTCTTCTCAGAATATATTTGAGAAAAAGCTTTATAAACATATTGAACTTTGCTCACGTATAGAACCTTCTTTATTGATTACAAAAAATAAATCGACAATTCACTGTGTTAGCAAAAAAAAAAAATTGAAGACGAACAGTCCTACAATTTTCTATTAACAGATATTAATTATTATATCTTAATCCTGCATTGTACTCTAGTCTGCACTATTTCGTGAAAATAATTGTCGTCGCCGATCGAAGTAATTCGGTAAAGAGCAATTGGGAAAGAGGGTTGAATCGATCTGGTATCGAGAGGGATGAACTGATCGACTTCGGTTCACAGGGTGTCGCGTGGGCTCGAGGGTGTATGAGGAGGGTGAGATGGTCCGTGACATCGAGTGGAAGGCCGCCTGCGACAATTGTTTCTGCGCTATGGGCGCGGTACGCTGTGTTCCCCTTGCCTGCGCACCACCTCTTCAAGGGTGCAGCCCGATCGTACGCGATGGTCACTGTTGCCCGTCCACCTACAACTGCAGTGAGTCGCAATGTCTTCGCAATATCAGGGTTGCTATGATTTACGCCCCACCCGAACGACCAGACCAGCCCGCCCGGATTGTGTTTTCACAGTCAATTAAATCGCCATTCTTTTTGTCAAAGTGAACCAAGCTCCTTTTTATCACAGACTTTTCAAGTAGTTTAGAATGTGTGGAATAATTTTCTACGGAAAATCGAAGTAAAATTTTTGAGAATAAGTAGACTTGTTAGTAAGCACAACAAGATATTTAAGAAATCAGAAATTATGTTGTGGAATTCAGTTTTAAATTAAAATGGAACTCGTATCCTAAAATCTGATATAATTTCATTTGTTAAAGATTAATGAAATGCGATTTGTCAAACGTATGCCATTTTTAATTTCTTATTAATATCATCATTCTTAAGTTGTTAGGCAAAATCCTATTAGGGTTAACATCGAGGGTTGATAAGACAGCGAGGTAAGTTATAATTTGAGCCTATCACAGCAGTTATTGAAATTGGTACTAGAGAATTTATGGGGATAAGTTAGGACACGAAGATGGGGATCAAATCGATGGTTTGTTACGGCGAAGATATTGAAGTTGAAGTTCGACGATTTCTCCCGGGGCATTGAATGAATTTTTTAACAGGGAATCCGGTTGAGGCATAAATGACGAAGTTCTGAACCGAGTTTGGTTACTGAATGAGTGTATAACATACCCGTGTTACTGAATGAAAAGGAGCATTAAGTTCCTCTGACTGTCTCCAAATTGAATTCCATCGATTACAGTGTATTAAACTTCTGGGCATTGGATATAATAAGAAAGGAAGGGTTGACAGTGATTGAGTTTAACTCTTTACGACAGATTAATTTGTATTAAAAGATTCAATTTATTTTTGTTAACACTATATAATTTATGTAACACAAATCTATTACGGTTCAGAACTATTTGACACAACTTTCGCGTGTAAAACAGACTTGTTATTTCAAACTCTTAAACTCACGTTTTTTGTTAGGGTTTCATTTTCCGCGTGAGAGAAAGAAAGACTGACAATAATTCCGACATTTTCGAGGAATCTACGCCTCTAATCTCACCGGTTGGAAAATCTCGCGGGATAGGGGAAGTTGAATTGAATTAGGAAATCGCGTAGGTAGGAAGCGGAGGAAAATCATTAAATTTGAATGCTCCGTTGAGTATCCGGATTCCGTGAAAAGGATAATATTCTCGCTGATTCCGTGGTTTTCTAAAAGATTGGAAATTTTACCTCCTCCTTTCCAAGCGAAATCTAATTCCATTCCAGTGATCTTGGAAAGCACGCTTTAAAATTTAATTGTCCATGTTCGCAGTGTAAACTGTGCTTCCTGTAAAAGTAAATTTTTATAATACCGTAATGGACATTTAAGTATTATATGAAATAGTATAATCAACAGACTGATAACAAAGTTCTTACAAATAAATTCAAAAGCTTATACGAGAAATCTTTTTTGTTTTTTTTTGATAAAAATCTCTCAGCCTAACTATTTAATTTAAACCAGCGTTTCAATTTCCTTTCGGGTGCTCGAGAGCACGGTGAGATAAAAAGAAAACACGAGAACACAAGCCGGGTGGGGTTCGCAGTAAAAACCCTGTGCTCTTTCACAACCCTGATTACCACCTAGGTGTTCTAGCCCAAACGCTATAAGAAACTGACAGATTAAACGTTCAAGGCGGTAGCATCGAAGTTAAGGCCACCCAGAACTACGCATCGTATGCCTTTATCAGCAAGGACTACGCCAAGTTCCGCAAGGAGACCAATTTCTTTGTACGTACATTCCACTTTCTTGACGCAATAAAAAAATCTAGTCTGATAGACTGTATTATCTCTAATATAAACAAATCATTAAAAAATTCGTATAAAGCATGTCTTAACATATAACAGAAAATATGTTACTTTATATAGTTCATAATAACTTCCAATTTATTTTCTAGCTTGCATACGTTTTACATATTTGGTGGATCATTCGTATAATCAGAGATTTTTTCTCTTAACTTACTTTTTATATGATATTCAATAAATTCATAAATACTAATTTTCGATACGCATTTTCTTCGCAAAAAGGCAGCTAATCTATCTCCCGCATTCGAAGCGTCGAACGTTTAAGCGACAAAACAACTGGGACAAATGATCGTGTAATTGTTTCGGACCGTGACAGATTGTATAACAAACATGGACTAAAGAGAGAAAGGCTCCTGTTAACGACGAGGAATGCATCGCATTGCGTTCCCCGACTATCAAGTTAAACGTCTAACGCTGACGCGACGTCCATTCCGGCCGGATTGCATTAATTAAATTCCGTACGGCGTGTAAATCACGGTGCATCGGTCGTAAACGAATCCCGGATCATCTTTTACCATGATAAAGCGAGGAAATTGATGAACGAAGTGATTCTCTCCCTTCGCACATGGATACTGCTCTTATGATACTAAATTCTGAGATAAATTTGCGAGATGTTTCGAGATACATTATTGGAGTCGTTAAAAATGATTAATATCAAATTGAAATACAATTAAGAAGTTATTAAATAGTTTAACGATGTAATTCAAAGGTCAATCATTTTAACGCTTAACTAAGCTTCAATTTATAAATCAAATAATAATATTAATTTCGTAATTTTAATAATATTAATTTTTTATAAATCAAATAATAATATTAGTTCTAATTATTTAAGCCATAAGTGTTTAATACTTTATACCTATTTAACTTATAACAGAATTCAATTTCTTGAACTCTATATTGAGAATTATATTATATGTGATGTATACATATTATGTGATATGTAATTCCTAACATTCACTCAGTGAATATTGGTAAGCAAGTAGTAATATATGATACGTATTTCGCATAGCCGGTAGTCGATCAGATAACAAATCCACCGGTGGAGGGACGCGGTCATCGGGTAGTCGAGGATTCGAGGGTCGAGTCGAGCACAAGGGAGATCGACGAGGAATCTTCGATCGCGACCGAATCCACATCCTGGCCGTCCACCTTCGAAACGGATATCATGGACAACGAAATCCTCGAGACGGTTGGCTACCTGAAATCCAGCTCCGAGATCACAGCTACAACAGTCGCTTCGCTCGAAGAGGTAATCCAACGTCCACGTCACGTAAATAGAAAATAGTCTGCAGATTTTCGGTGGATTTGTGTGATTTCATATAAACGTACCGAACAGTGGAATACAAAATTTTCTATTTTCATATTCAGTCGTTCAATGCAGATTACGCGATTAATTATACCACGTGAATTCTAAATAACATTCTTACTGATATTGTGTATTATCCGGAAGTACATAATACAAATTTGGGAACAAGTCCATTTATTATAAAACGAAAGAGAGTCTATTTATTATATGTTTATATGATTGTATTAATGAATGAAATTATAGTCAACAGCACAGGAGTCAATGCTGACTCATAAGAGCGAGGATGTTTTCAACGATTTATCAACGATTTTCACGACGATTGACTTCGAGACGACTACAATCAACAATGTGGAGGAGGATCTAGCAACAGACGATACTGTAACTACGGCAACAGAGGAATTGACGACACTGTTATCGGATGCAATCGGAAATGATAGCGTGACGGAGATGCAAGAGAAGCAGCTCAATTTGACTTCGAAGACCAAAGGCACAACCTCGTTCACGAGCGAGGAGCTTGAACTACGTTTCGAACACGTCAACTCGACGGTTAGTACAAACAAATTGAGGATGACAAATACATGTATCAAATAATTTTCATCGCATTTGAGGAGAGAGTTTTTACAAGTGCGGTTCAATACGCGTTAATCATTTATGATATTTCAAAAAGATAAAAAAAAATTCTATTGGCAAAAAAACTTTTTTCCATTCCGTTTTTAATTTATACTGATTTTTATGCCAATTAAGCTGGCAGCAAACTAGTTCTATAGTTACGACGTACAATTGGTATTATAGTCACGTATATCGTTCGTGATATCAATGGAATCACTTTTGATTGGACGCTGGCACCTGAATCGATTAATTAACGTTGTGTTTGTGCGAGGAATTGGTATCAATCCGCGGGAGAGTAGATAACCTGTTGCCATTAGGCAGAACCAGTGACGGTGGTCACGGAGTCAACGGGCAAAGGGTCCGTCACCAGGACGTCATCCACCGTGCTAATGCCAGACGACATTCTGGTGATGAACGTGACTGTGAAAACGAACGTCTCCGTGGGTCACATACACGGTGTCACGATCAACCCGATCAGGTCAATCCCGCCGGACGTCGAGGCCATTCTGAACATTACTCACCGTGAGAAGGATGACGATTACGATTACGACTACAGCGAACCCACACTGCCTCCGTCGTTACCGAATGTCAGGTAAGGTAAATAATACACTTTTCTGAATCGTTCTCTTGTACATTTACTATTTTCTAATAATGATTTGGATTTTTTCCTGGAACTTGCAATTTCAAAGAATAAGTAAACTTTTTTCCATTCCGTTTTTAATTTATACTGATTTTTATGCCAATTAAGCTGGCAGCAAACTAGTTCTATAGTTACGACGTACAATTGGTATTATAGTCACGTATATCGTTCGTGATATCAATGGAATCACTTTTGATTGGACGCTGGCACCTGAATCGATTAATTAACGTTGTGTTTGTGCGAGGAATTGGTATCAATCCGCGGGAGAGTAGATAACCTGTTGCCATTAGGCAGAACCAGTGACGGTGGTCACGGAGTCAACGGGCAAAGGGTCCGTCACCAGGACGTCATCCACCGTGCTAATGCCAGACGACATTCTGGTGATGAACGTGACTGTGAAAACGAACGTCTCCGTGGGTCACATACACGGTGTCACGATCAACCCGATCAGGTCAATCCCGCCGGACGTCGAGGCCATTCTGAACATTACTCACCGTGAGAAGGATGACGATTACGATTACGACTACAGCGAACCCACACTGCCTCCGTCGTTACCGAATGTCAGGTAAGGTAAATAATACACTTTTCTGAATCGTTCTCTTGTACATTTACTATTTTCTAATAATGATTTGGATTTTTTCCTGGAACTTGCAATTTCAAAGAATAAGCTGTATTTTTTATGTCTTGATTAAAATATATTTTTTATGATTTTGAATATTATTCATTTCTTAAACATTATTAAATTTTCAAAACAGTAGATTTGTTCTACATTTATTACATAATTGTATTGGTGAAATGACTGTCAATGAATTGATTGTCGGCGAGACAATGGTGATCCCGTAGAAGGCAGTGAGGGAAGGATTTTTTTGACAGGATAATACCATTCGTGGCGGCAGACGCATTGGTGAAAGAAAAGACAGTACCATCCCCGGTTACCGGATACCCTTCCGGCTCGGTGGTCGTGCCTCCGGAGCTACGGCCCACTGACACCTCAGGATTTTACGATATCGCTACTCAGGAAAACAGATTCAGCCCGCCAGTTGAGACGGAAGGTAGGTCGTATTTTACAATCTGTCTCAGGGATTTTACCGCGCATAGGATCGTTCGCGCTTTACGCACCCGAGAAAACCGTCAATTCGTCTCACGGTGATGTAGCCAAACTGTTTACGTGCTTCTCTTCTCCAGCCAAAAATTTTGTTAACCTCAGTCGACAAGCTGGAAGTAAATTCTTTCAAAAAATGTAGTGATTCCACTTTTTGTTAATTCAGTTGAAATAATTATTGATAAATAGAAATAAATGAAATAACTAATTTAAATTTATTACGAAGCTTGAGATTTTAATTCGTGTTTTCATTATTTTTGTTAAAACTGAAGTATTAGTTTATCGAAATTTATTCCCTCTGTTCAAGGTGGATTTCTTCCAAGGGAGCCACCCTACTTCGATGCACCATACCATTCAACTGATTTGAATCTTGAAATTGGGACAGGCGTCACCGTGGTCCCAGCACCCATAACAAACTCTCATCGTAAAGGTGATCATTTTTCTTCTATCGAATCTAATTTTTAAAATCATCGAATATACTAATATTACGTTATCCCATCTTTACTCATTCTATTAAACAAAACTATAAATGTTCCCTCTGTTCAAGGTGGATTTCTTCCAAGGGAGCCACCCTACTTCGATGCACCATACCATTCAACTGATTTGAATCTTGAAATTGGGACAGGCGTCACCGTGGTCCCAGCACCCATAACAAACTCTCATCGTAAAGGTGATCATTTTTCTTCTATCGAATCTAATTTTTAAAATCATCGAATATACTAATATTACGTTATCCCATCTTTACTCATTCTATTAAACAAAACTATAAATGATATCACTATTTGTATCTTGATCTTGATTAAAAGATTCAATTGTCATCAGACATAGTGCTTATAATTATCCAGGAATTTAAATCAAAATAAAAATCTTATTGAAAAAAAAGTACAGTACTTTTTCTTTAAAAATTTTACACGTCACTGTTTTACATTTACCAGAATTGCTTAATTGATTTATTTATTTTTATATTATCATATGTTGAAAAAATTCGCAAGATCCGTGTTGTATCTACAAAAGCACGAGGATCCCTCAAGCAAACTTCTCCTCTGGTTTTGTTTCATAAATCTCAGCGAGCAACTGTCTCTTCGAGAATATGGAGTACCGGCACGGCGAGATTCTGCCGAGCAGCAGTATCTGCGTGATTTGCATGTGCTACTACGGCGAGGTTGTGTGCTCCTCAGAAAAATGTCCGCCGCTGAAAATCGGATGTAGGAGGATCAACACTGAGGAGACGTGTTGCGGGAAAGTTGTATGCGGTACGTGAATTTTCCCTGCGGAATCTTTACGTCCTTTGTTACAATGTTCTTTCCCTGATTAACATATATTGCGTTTAAAGAACGTCTTGGCATCTTTCATTAAAAACTTGCACATACAACGTTAAACGACTTATATAAATCAATTCAATTATCAATTTATTTATACAATTTTTTACTTCATATTGCTTCAGTTTATGTTATTAGTTTACAGCATTCAGTATTGGTTCGTTACCACAAATGATATTAGTAGACAATGATTAATTATAGTTTTGAACTTTCCCCATTCGACTCCTAGTACAACTTGCAACACTGTTTTGAACTGTTTGGGACACTAACTGTATCCACATTTGCACACTAAAATTTACAGTGGAGGCGGAAGAATCGCCGACAGTGGTGTTGGATCGTGCAGATGCAACTGCACCGTCGCTTCATCAGCCGATAGTGTCACCGGATCCATTCCGCGACGTGATCAAGACGGAACCAGCTCCAGATCTGCCATCCCTCATTGAAGACATGATACCATACCTTGTGGAGCATGGAATCACTACTCCGAGACCGTCCATCCCTAGCACGCCAAAAGCTTTGCCATTGCAAGGACCGAACTCTCAACGCTTACCGAATTTCGACTTCGTCGACAATTTGTCTTTGCTACGTCCACCATACAGACCAGAGGAAAATTCGGACATACCAGTCTCCAATAATAAATACGATATAAATCCGGAGGGACATTTTAAAGACGGGATCGAATCAAACCATAATTCAAAAAAGGCTGAACAGTACGTGGATCACGTTTCTGAAGCAATCCCTTATAGAATCAGTTCTTTGGTGACAGAGCATACTACTAAGAAGCAGAAAGATTCTCCTAACAATATAACAAAACCCGATTCTATTAAATTGAACGACCGAAAAGAGAACGATACCGATATTTCGTTTAAACCGAAGATCGACGAATCACAATTAAAATTGAACAGTTCTCATTCTCATACCAGTACCGATAAACCAAATTCAGATTTAGAAGACTCTATATTTTCATTTGACAGCGTTTTGGATTTATTGTTTTCATCGGATACAGTAAATGACAATAAGAACAAAAGCGTAAAGACAACGGAAACTCCAACTACCGATAGATCTCCGACTACCAATTTCGATTACAAAGCGGAGGAGAAAACGAGTTCGCTCAATGCGAATGAGAAAATAGAAAACCCCGTGACGGAAGTTGGAACGGCTTCCAAGTTGTTCGAGAACGAAATACCCATATCGGTGGCGAGTTTATTGAAACTGGCCGGATGTAATATTTACGGAAGGATGTACCGGGTCGGGAGGATCATCACCGAATTGTCAGGTCCGTGCCTAGAGTGCAGGTGCACGGAAATCGGGGTGCAATGCAAGCAACTCGAATGTTGATCGCGGCTGCCCGTGCTCATGCCCGGGCCCGGCTGTTTTCCTTGTGATTAGGTTCGTTTCAGTTAATGGATTCACTGCTGCGTCATTCGAAGTGGTTCCCAGGGGCAAGTTTCGATGGTCGTCACGAGATTTCGGGGGTTCGCGGGATTTAATTAATGCCTCCTGTGCTGAGATCTTGTCTACTGTCTTAATTGACAGATATTTCATAATACATTACAACCTTTTTCTTCCTCTTTGAAGATTGTCAAACTGATAATTGTGAATAATTCTGATTAAAACAAATATTGTGATCAGTATAGTTCAAGTTTCATTTTCTTCATATGTTCCTATAAGAAAAGATTGGATGAATTTTGTTAGAAGTTACATAGATATTTTGATTAAGTAGCATGATTTGATTGAAGCTCGCGCAACAGTGAATGCATTAATCCCTCGAACGTAAATCATTATTCTCCGCTAAGCGGTATAGCAACGAAAAAAACTCTGAGAATTGATAAAATTGCAAGGATATTCCAAGATTCGAGTTTACGTTTTTATCATTTCAGTACTATTATTCGGGATCTAGCAATTGTAGTTACTACAACCTGGTATAAATACCTTTATTCCAGGGTTCCACGAATTCGCGTGCGAAACTTCTGCCTTGCATTTGCAGACAAGCTGCGACGAGCGTAATGCTTCGTAATCCTATTATAATATTAGCTAATTGGTAAGTGTCGTTTAGCAAACTCCATTCTCCCATTTCCTAACAAATTGTTAGACATTCTTACCTGAATACATTATTCCAAAATTTTTACATTTTTGCTCAGTTGGGAACACATATGCATTAATTCTTCGATTTTATAATGAGCTCTGATAATAATTGGAGTAATACGTTTTTATCCTTTTAATTCATGTAATGCGATTACTTTTCAGATTATTCTATAATATTCTTTAGTGAAATGATTAAAAAATTATTATATTACATGATTCGAAGTCAGAACGCTATCAAATTCAATAATAAGTTTTTATATTCTTTTATTGTTCGGAGACATAAATCAAAATTCTTATAAAATATAGATACCCTAATTGATATTAACGTTTACTTACTTACCTGAATATATCTCCAGCTGACTTGTTAACTATTTTGGAGATTAGCTGCAAAAGAATCGATGACCTCACGAAGATTTGTAAAGCTCTACTCTCTCAAAGCTCTTTGTAAAGTTTAACTTTAAAGACTAACTTTCGAATAATAATAATTGACGTTAATTAAAAAAATTCTTACTTGCATCTCGGAATGATCGTTGCAATAATTTATTTATCTCAAGAACACAAGGTCCCTACTCTATTAATTATATAATATTATCAATTAATGGTCCGATAGTTACGTTTAAACTCAAAACGTCCCTATTACATTTTGTCTTAGATCCCTATACTGCGTAGATATAATTAATTGTATTCTGATTGTGATTCATACGACGTGGTGCTATTACAAGTGTTGATTTGCGATCGTAGGCGTCATTCATCGACAGAAGCGAAATAATTCACATTAAATCACGAGCTATCATCTTAGATTGTAAGCGTAGAACGTAGCGGTAATTAATCTTAACATAATCGATTGAAGAATAGCGAATATTGTTCTTTCCGCGAATTTTCTTTTTAGTTTTTGCGTTTTCTCTCTATATTCTTGTTCGTTCGAAGAATTTTAAGGACACCGTGTCGAGAGAGCGTAGTCGTTTCTGTATCGCGTTAACAAGGCCGTAAAATTCGCGCTGAATGCCGCACAGAGGCTTGTACTATACTTTTTAAGATTTTACGTTTGTTGCAATAAACGTCTACAGAATTCAAATTACTGTCTATCATTATATGTCCCTGCTACTAAAGAAATATGCTCTGACGTAATAGACCTGTTAACAAGTAATTAATAGTTCGATTAAAGCTTATTGTAAAATATACGTACATTATCTGCTGTACAAACTCCTTACTTCTCTTTCATACAAACCGGAAACTCTTTTGCTTATTGAAGGAAAACTTATTGAAAATAATTTCCTTTTAAAATGCGAACAATTATCTTAGTTGACGGTGCAATTGGATATGTTAAAGGTAAAACGCAGGATTTACGGGACCGCGGTACGATTTTGACTTTATTGCAGGCATTCGATTGTTTGATACATAATGGAGACTGTTGATGATGCGTTCTCCTTAGTTCTTCTTCTTTAATGCATGCCCGTGACGAAATCACAGCATATATAATCGTATTTGTATTTTGTATATATATATTTATATTTATATATTTATCCAATTATTCGGTCGTATTTACAGATATATAATCGTATCGTCGTTATTATTAACAGCATCGACGTAAGTCCGTAACACTAACATAATCACAGCCAGTTCGCCTCAAGTGTATATATGACGTATCCGTAAAATGAGTAGGTACGATGGTCAACTAAATTTTCACTGTTTGAATTCTCCACAAATCATTCGTAAGATGAAATAAAACATGTATCCTACTATGAGAAAAAAATTTGTCTTTAAGTATTCGTTTTGTTTAGTACTTCTCTCTTACTGAAGAAAATCAGTACTCTTTTCTAAAGATAGACGAAATTTTATAGGTGTATCTTATTGTCTGATAGAGTAACCATTTCTTTAAGATGAACGTTCCATGAAAATCATTTTTGTGTTAATTATATGTTCGATTAAGAGCGAATTAAAGATTTGTGAGAAATTCAAACACGTTTAGGCGCTACTTTTTTCTATCGGGTAATTCCTACGTACAATTATAAATATGTTTTTTGTTTCGTTTTTTGGCAACATTATTAATGTTACGCGATTGATCGAAACAAATATTGGCAATTATTTACAAAGGGGGACTCCTTACCGATTTTAATGACGTTTAAATATGTTGTGGGAGACATGATTTTGAACAATTTTTGTTTAAAAATAATTACCGAAATATTTTCTAAACTTTTTACAAAATTCTTTTCCACCAATACAGAAACCTTGGATTTCTTCTTCTGTATTTTACCGATTTTCAAAGATTGTGACTATTAAACGAAAGTGGTGAGTTCTTTTTCATGAAAATTTTTCAGTTTTCCAAACTAATGATTTTTCGAAATAATGAATCGGTAGTCCTGTGAAAGGAATCCAAGGGAGATCTTGTGACAACCCCCAAACATCTAATACCTCTTATCATTTCCTTATTTATTTTGCCTTTTAATTATTAATCAATTCTCATTATGTTATACTAAAATCTAATTACAATCCGAAGTAACAATTCTGTCATTTTTTCTAAAATAACTGATCTTTTGCCAAACGTTTTAAATAAAAATTTAATATCAAAAAAGTAACAAGTTTCCTACTCTTTTTTATCACACAATTAATATATAAATTCTTTGCCTAATTCGACCACTAATCACAGTAATCGCACATAATCCATCATGAATTTCCTCCGTAACAAATTTCAAACTACAATTTGATAAATTAAATTATTTTAATTAATACACTTCCGTCAATGACCTTAATCGTTCAGTGCTTTTAAAAAATTTCCATCGAAGGGTATACAGTTTATAGCATCAACTGCCGGTGTAGAAAAGACAGTCTTACTTTATACAGACAGAGACGTTGTCGATACAAACCGGGGATGAGAATGAAAGAGGTGGTGGGTGTTTTGTTCGCGCGCGCGCGCTTCTCCTTCACTCCCGCGCATTGGGTGGAGGCAGGATGCACGATTAGAGCGTCGAAAAAGCTACTGGGGAAGGGTAGGAGGGTCGCGATGAAAATTCCGGCCACGTTCGCGACTCGTGCACGCGTGAACACTTCGCGCGTTCGTCGTTTCCGTTTCTACGAATTTCCTGTCGCGCATTTACTCCGATTAAATTCCCCTCTTCTGAGCTGTTTCTTCTTCCGCCATGAATGGTACAAGGAAAATACATCACCAGAATAGAATTTCTTGGATGATTTCTCCTGCTCTAGAATTGCTGGACAGCTTGGGCGATTATTTACGTTATAGAAATTCTGGCAGTGAATTGAAAAATTGTTTTATCTCACAGATATTTTTTTTATGTATATTTCTCTTTCAGAAATTTTTACGCTAAATATCGTACATACTCGTAAATAGTATGAGTTAGTATTATATGTATATTTAATACAATAATAATTGTAAATGCATAAAATACCCAAGTAAACGAAATCTTTGGAGAAGAAATCGAAGAAGAGAGGAACTCGTCGCACGCAGTTGCATTCAATATCGAGTACCGAATTTCTCGCTATTTTAACCGGCAGTTTATAGCGAAGAATTATTTAGAGTGCCTTTGAACTAAACGGACGCTTGTTCGTTCTTCACTGTTGTTAAATTCAAGTAGCGCGAATGTTCTTCCACTTCCACCAATTGTCAATTGCCATCGACGGAAAACGAACTTTCCGAAGTGGGTGACTCGCGAATGAACGTTCGTTTCGTTTAAACGCACCATTAGAGAACACGCTTAATAGCTACTGTGTGGTGTCAGGCTTACTGCTAAGTCGATTGTACATTCATCGCTTCGACCACTATATTTGCTAAATGACTCACCACACTCTTCATATTATTATCGTGAATTTCTGAATAATTAACATCTATTTATCAACTCTTTTCTCTCATTGTTACTACCTATTATTTTGATGCTCACAAATTGGTCTGTCGTCCAGATCACTCATTTATCAAATAGAAATTTTTCGAAATACGTACCACTGAACTGTTTTCTAAATCCTTCGCAACTTCTATTTTCACTATGTGGACTATCCTACGTTGATCGTTAAGCTTAATTCCTCCAACTTTCCCGTTTTACGATTCCTTCTTCAGCCATCGAACGTAGACAGGAGAACGAAATCTTCTTATCCACCAAGTATTTTTAATGTTGATTGCAAGAAGTCGTGAACTAAACGATTTATACACGTCCACACATGTCTATTTTTCATTGAAACTTCAACTACACTTTCCGAAGAAATGTTTCTAGACAACAAGTCCTCAAAGTGTCCAACTTCTGGCTCCTCTCCGAAACAGGCAGCGTTTAACTAACGACTAAGTCGTCCGGAAGTAAACAGAATACTTCAGTTCTCCTAAAGGGGGATTTTCGATTATTCCTGTCGATGAAACTTCGATCGAACCAGCTGCAATTTCTGGCAGTGTTCCTCGTTCGTTTATTTTTTAAGAATTCTTCATCTCTTTTTATACTGACTCTTCTTTAACTCGTCTTTGGAGATTCATTCAACAAATGTTGTATGGCAGTTTTGGCAAAGATATCTCAATCATTTTCTTCTCTAGTAAAACTTACTTCACTACTCAATTTTCGAGTGTCTTCAATTTTTCCTTATCTTGACTAGATCATCCAAGTCTTCCTGTTATCGTTTATTCAGGTCAACTGTTACAATTCCACGAACAAATCTGATTTGATATCATCGATTCAAACATTTTTTCTCCGATATACATCACAACTATGTTTCGAAATGGAATAACTCATAATATAATTGCTAACTTCATTCAAAATTTACAATCCAATTTTGTTCTCCTCTCCAAAATTATATTCTTATTTGATTAAAATTGTCCTACTCCTTCTTTCGATAATTTCACGATTCCAGCTCCTACAAATTCAAAGTCCGCTTCAATTCTATCTCAATTTCCAAAATTCCTTTTTTGCTTTTTGTTTTTCTCACGATTCCGTGAATATAGTTCCTCTCTCCGTATCAAGGAAAAATGTTCATTCCAAAGAAATTCGGGTGAGAACCTACTCGAAAACGCTCTCGGCAGCCTCCCGGATCTTAACGATGAGAAAGGACCGTCTGCAGAGCTTGACGAGCAGCTCGATCCTCTGTCAGGACGGCTTCCTTAGCTGTGGCAGTGCAATTAAGTAAATGTTGCCAAGGATGGCGCCGACGACCAGAAGCATCACGCTGATGGCCGACAGTAGACGCACGAATCTGACAAATCGCCGGCCTCTAGCGTCTTTTTTGCTTTGATTCGGGAACACCGCGAGACCCAAAAGGGGACCAGCTAGGGCGCCAGCCACGTGCGCGGCCCAGCCGACTCTACCGCAACCAAGAAGCGCCGGAATTGGAAGCGAAGCCACGTCCGCACTGGCTAGCAGTAACACGGCGCCAAGACGCCAGCCAGCATAGCGGAGCTCTCCGTGACACTGGAATCAAAAATGGGGAAATATTTTTCCATCCATTCAGTTATTCAATTTGTCATTTGTTTAATTAGTCCTCTATGAATGGTATGAAATGTATTTTTTATAATGATGAACGATTTTTAATAAAAATAGAATAAAAGATACATGCAACTAGTGAATTTGTAGCTCACTAAGTTTAAGAATATGAACAAGATTTTTTTATATTGACGAAATAACGGTACAAGAATATGACGATACATTAATGATAAGAGGACAAAGGTTTTCGTACCAAATATAAATGTGCAAGATGGCTAGTTAGTAGGGCGTAGACACCCGCCGAGGCTCCGACCAAAAAGAGGCTCGGTTGTAGAAGAGATGCTCCAAGTGCTCCACAGACACCACCCCCCAAATAGATTGTCGCCACTCCGATTCGGCCCTGTTCCACCTGTGGCCATTAAACATTTCCTTTCCTCGACATTGTTACTTGTACCTTTTTGCCGAAGAAAGAATTGACATTTTGCTCTCCGATAAAAAATTCTCTTTCGCAGAAGGCAACGATCATTAAACAATCGTTTTGAGAGCCGACAATAAAAAAACTGGATCAAGGAACACATCAAAAAATTCTAAACAAAATTAATTACAAACTACTTTGTTTCTAATTTTTGTTACCATTCGGAATTTTACCCTTTCTAGAGCTGCGTTTTCAATTTCCTTAAAACTGAGATGAGACAATCGACCACATCATAGCAAAAAGTGGATGGCTTTACTTTGGAGTGTTCCCGCAAGAGGGTTAAAAAAAGTGGGTGGTCACCCAGATGCAGGGTGCAGCAGCAATTAATCTGATTAACTTACCTCGAGCGGAGTGGCCAGCACCAACTGTATAACCACGTTCAACGCAAGGTGAAGCGCATTCGAGTGTAGCAGCATGTACGAGGCGAATCTCCAACCCTGCACCCTTTGACGGGGGTCGTAGACCAACCACCTGCGCAGAGTGGCCTCATCCCCTAGGCAGTGAACCGCTATCTGTCGTCAGAATGCGTTCCGATTGTCACGTTTGTACAGTGCCACTTATAAGTTTTAGGATACTTTAAAATTTCAAAGACTGTTTTCTATACTTTAGTAATATTAAATTTCAATTGAAAGAACGTAATAAAACAAACGAACAGTGCACATTTTGTATATTTCTCAATGTATATTTAAATGTATAACTTAGAAATGGAAAAAGGTATTCTCAATACGTAAACCCATTAATTATGGTTTCCAAGATTCATTCTAAGAATGCTAATTGACGTTTAATGTAAATGTTTATAGCATGTCCCATGACTTATGAAAGGCAGTGTACACACTTGGTAAAATACAATAATCCACAGGAAGTATTTAAGTTTCCTCTTTAGAGAATCATAAATCCCAATTTACGTTGTACATTGCATTGAATGTACAAAATTAAATTTGTGAGTAATCGGATTGATTGACTAATCTCCGTCCTGATAAAGTGATAGGCCGATCAAATCGAGGGAAATGAAAATTCGATAACGACAGATGTTCCGATTGACAACAAGGAGATCTGACTTAAAAAATGAAAAAACTATTAAAATAAAAAAATTGATGTCCTCGTAGTACGGCGACCTGTCGAAATTTATTACCCCGGCCAAGCCGGATGAATTGCTGTTAAATTCGTTTTCATGAATAATTTCGGTCGTCCCCGTACCGGTGATACGATCGTCCGAGTAAATTGGAAAAAGCTCTTCATTGGCGTTTAACTCCACTCGAACTATTTATGAAAATTCTTTGGAAGTTTATTTTGCAGGATATAAATTATATTCTGATTATGTAGAAATATTTTCCAATATTTAGTACACGCTGACTGCTGTTTTGTTGTACCAAATCGAGTCATTGTATCGTAGTGTAATAAATTTATTTTTGTCACTTAAATAATATAACTTCACATATGTTTTATACTGATCTCATTTAAGATTTTCTTTAAAGGAAAACTGAACAAGAGAAGATCATGAACTGAGATTTCAAGTGTAATTGGCATTTAATTGGCAGCGTACTATTATATATCTGCAATTCTGACGTTAATAACAAATAAATTGCTGGTTGCACGATAATCGAGCGTCTTCTCTCATTGATTATCATTCACAATACATACGAGCTCGTTCGGATTCAAAATTTAAAGCCAGTGAACGATACCGCGGCCGGTTTATTCCAGCATTAAATAAGCAGTTTTGACTAATTACCATTTCGAGCGGATCGAATTTCCATACAGGAATGGAATTAATTATTCGCTAGATCGTACGTCGATACCGCTTATACCAGTTGTTACCGCCTCGTGATAAATCGTTCCGTTTTTATTTATTAAAGCATTAACGTTCCCTTGACTTTTCGGTAATGATGGTAATTACCGACAATTGCAAATGATAAAATCGTTATTTATATTTTTGGTTTTCTTATGGAAATTGCAATGGTTGTATTTCGGGACACGTGCATTTTCCTTTTAGTATGGTTAAGTAATCTATTCACGTTATTATTAAATAGTTAATTTAAATGTTGTTTTGTATTACTAATAAATATGCTAAGCTGGTAATTTAATTGTGGAATCTCCTCTTGTTAGATGCTGACATATTCTCTATACTCAAGTGAGTAACCAACTGTGATCACCAAACGATTCAAAGTACGATTAATTATGTTCACCTTCGGTATTCTTTAGTATGATATTAAAAAAAGTTCTGTGTCGCATTTTATTATTCTAAAATGGGCAGGAACCCACAGAAATTACGTATAGTTGAATAGCTGCTGAGCAGATTTTTTTCAAGATACTAAATGATTATGATTATGCATTCGAAATCAATTTAAAAAAAAAGCTAATTTGCAGTACAAGCAGTTTCGAGTGTACATTACATTATTTTCGAACACGTTTTACTTTTATATTTTACCTGTTCTCTTTTATCGTCACATTTTATTTTCAACACAAAACATGAGTCTAAAGAAAAGATGCGCTTGTGAACCTTTCAGCCATCGTTACCGAGAGAACAGTAAAGTGAGTAAATCGGTTGTGCGAACGATTTCTTCCATCAAATAAATCATAAACTATCGCACGCCCGCGGAACCGGAACACTCTAATATTTTTCACCCTCTCTGTTTAACTATAAAGTTTTATGGATTCCGATAGCCAGAAACTAAACTAGAAAGTATCTTCTTCAAAACATAAAATTCAAACCATTTCGGTTGGGATAAATGTATTACGTGTGCGTGAATGGTAAAATATATAAATTTCTAATATCGTAGAAAATTTATATTCACGGTATTGTCAGCGGAAATAGCGTGTGAAGTGAAACGGTAACGGGTATCGAGGTGCATTACGTTCCGCGTCAAAGAGATCTTACATGAAACTCATGAAATACGTTTGCAATATTCATCTGGCATCGTCAAGTCTGATAGAGAATCAAAGTTAGAGAATTGCACTATCGTGTTACGAGCAGCTAGAGACGTCACTGATTGTCAAAGACAACTGGCAGAGAGCCATGTACCACAGAGATAACGATGTATTAACAAAAGTTCTCATGTAATAGAACTATGATATACGATATTCACATACGTCGAGAAAATCCTAAATACAAAATGTAAATGAAAAGAGTTATTAAAAGAAAAAGAAGTGGAGTTATCTTTCTCTTATCATTCCTTGTTGATTATTCTCTGTCAGTATAACAGAACAGAATAAAATATTTATCTACCTCTCGCATTTTTCACCAAGTATTCAATTTCGATAATTTCAAGCTCTAATAGAATTTCAATAATTACATTTGCAATGCAAACATGAAGTCGACAGAATTGGTACGTTTTATGCATAGTTAGAAATGGACTAAATTAATTCTCGTTCATATCAATCAATTGTAAAAAAGAAAGTATTTAATGACTGGACGATTAACGCCAATTTATCTCGCGTTGAATGATTTTCACATAAAGAAAAAGTTATTCCGACGATTAATCATAGTTCTCTAATGAGCCGTATTTGTAGTTCCGCGCATTTACCCCTGATTTATCGCGTTCGTTATCCGACCTCCTCCGCTGCTACGATGCGGTGTTACACGCGAGCGACGCATAACCACAAACCGGAGGGCGATTATTACCGAAACAGAAGTCGACTTTTCGGCCACTCTAGCGAGCGCCCACGCCCGTTCGCGCTATCTCAGCGTTTCCATTAAAAGGTCACGCGGTTGAGAAAAGCGTTATCCGTTCGTTTCATCGTGCCGAAACTGTTGGACGCGTAACGACGATTAGATTCCTGCTTCGCTTTCGACGAATCAGCGTCCTGTTGGAATTCTGATTTTCACGGAGGGAAGGCGCTGCGCCGCGCCGCGTCGTGCGGTTCCGAGTTCCTGGAATTCCGCTTAATTGCCGGAAGAACGCGAATTTTCCACGAATTTGGATTATTACAATCGGGGGAGCGTTCGTTGTAAGAGAAGAGGACTATTATTAAAGTTCATGGAGCTGGTTAATTGAACCGGGAACGCGAAATTTTTACTTTATTCTTTTCCTGATCTTCAAACGTAATTACTTAGCGAAATTATTGAAATTGTTTGTCACGATTGTTATAATTCCTCAAATTGAAATAGTTATCATTTATATTTTTTGTTGTAACAACTATTCTTTCCGTGGTAGATACTGTAAATGAAACTCATTATAGAAAGAAACAATTATTCTTCAACTAAATACTTTAGATATATTTCATAATTCATATTAGAACTTTAAAGATTGTTTAATAACGTCAGTAATATTCTTCTCGTTGTCACCAATTTAATTACTTTTAAAAATTACGTCAAATCTTTCATTTTAAAAGATTAAGTTAAAACGGCAACGTGCTTTTCAAATGCATTTGATTTAAGGAAATGTTCATATATTTCGAGAGCAAGTTTTATAATTAGTACGATAGTAGCGATCTTTAAAAAATCGATTACTTCTGTAATGAACGGAATCAGATCGTCGTAGAGACGCCAACCGGCATTCCTTCAGCCTGGCGCCGTTTCATTAACTCCGTCGACAGCGTTAACTTCTGTTTTATTGCGCGAAAAGCGTCGGGGGAAAAAGAAAGGCTGCATTTAACTTGGCGGCTTTAAACTCGGCGCATTTTATTCGCCACGTTCGCAGCTCGTACCCGACGAGCTTCCGGAAGCGCTCGAATAAGCTCTCCTGGAATTATTATCGAGCTAGGAGGTTGGACTAGAGTACGTATAAGAATCCGTTGAAGCCAAAGGAACGCGTATCCAAGAAAGAGACCGACTGCTCTCTGCCTTTTTTTATTCCCCCTTACTTTTTCTTCCGGGTTTTTTCTCTTCCATCTCCTCTTTTTTCTTTTTTCACCTTTTTCGTTTGAGTCGTCCCGAGCTCGAGTTTCTTGAAATACCGGCACGATATTCCTTCGTGAACTCGTGCGAATAATTGAGAGAGATTCCCATCGGCTGCCACTCTCTGTCCTCGTCGTCCCCGGACGCCGATGTGACGCGACGCGACGCGATGTGCTTCCACGGCGACGCATTAGCTCGGCTAATGGGAAATTTTTCGAGCTCGACAGACTCCACGCGTAGGTACACACTTTTTCGGTGCAACGAGGTTTCCGGTGTGGTGAATAAAAGCGGCGAACAGGATCTTTGCCTCTTTCTCGAGGCATTCCTTTGAGATTTTTCTAATAATCTTGGATGTCTCGGTGCTTCATCACATTTTATAGATAACAGATTTATCTGATTTCAAATGACCCCTTTTAAAAAGTTGCCACTTTCAAAGATTCTTAATTTAAATAATTGTCATACGTATTTTTGTAATTAGAACATTCTTAGAATTAAAGCAGTATTCTCCTCTATATTTTTACATACTTACAAACTTACAAACTAACAACAACTTACTTTGTAAAGCTCTGTATCACATCTGTAAGAAGTCTGTAGGTTTTAACAAATGATAAAAGAAAACTGTTCTCTTTAAATTATTATGACTCTGCATACTCCAGATTTAAGTTAGTTGCACAATAAAAACTTTTTATATTACTTCATATCTTGCTATGTAATCTGAGATTTGTTTAATGCAAAACAGACGTCGCAGCCAGACGAATTTTTGTTCATATGCAAGTATAAATTGGCTTCAGTTGGCTCACTCAAAAACAGTCTCGTTCATTAATCAATCACCGACCACGAATTGCGCTCGAATCTCGCGAGCCATTCAAAAACGGTGCAATTACTAAATCAAATTACCCTAATCACAACTTTCATTTCAACTTCGCTCGTTCATTTTAATTTCCCTATTACCATCAATCGTGCGGTTTTAAAGACTCGCTTTGTCTGTTTCGTTAATACACCGAATATTTCCCGTTCCGCAGTTTCAATAATTTCATATTTGCTTATACATCAAGATATATGTACATGTATAAGTAAATGTCCTTTGTCAGTATTAGTGAATACAGTATTTCACGTTTATTAACGAAATGAATCTTATCTCATTCTTTTTGATAAATAAATGAGTTTAAAGAATTAGATTGATTTTGATTAACAATTTTGAAATCTATACGAATAATTCTAACAGTTTTGCGCTATTATCTATATTTTTTATTAAGAACTGGAGAGAATAATTGAATTTGGGGTACTCACTTCGATAATGCTGATGCAGATCATAAGATAGGGCGGTCGTATCCGGAAGTTAGGCTTCCTGGATGGAAACGGGTGTCTGGGTGTGGGTCTGGGCGTGACCTCGTCATCCTTTGTCTTCTTGTACGAGGTAGTGACAATGATCGGGGATTCTGGGGAATACGGCGAACCGGGGCCTGAATATGTGGTGTCCGTGCAATCGGACGAGATCGTCGAGAGCGTTGGAGAGTTCTCCAGCAGCGCTGCTTCAGCGTCCATGTTGACCTGACTGTGAAGAAAAACAGGGGATTCTGTCGTTAGTTTTCTGACCAATGCAATCTGCTTTATTTGCTTATAATAACGCAACAAATTAAAGTTTTCACCCGGAACCAACTAAAGAATTTATTTATATTCTAACAAAACGAAGATTCTCATATTCAAATATCATTCATATTTTTACCAGAATGTTTGAATACTGTTAGTAGTTGTTTTTTAATTTGTACACGCTTTTACTACATTTTTTGCTTTTCACTTTACGAAAAAGCTGTTAGAGGTATTGCAGTACCTTTTCCACGTCCATTCTCTCCATAAATACCACGAGGAAGAAAAATTGCCATCACTTTCAATATTCAAAAGGTTCGCGTCCTCCCACTTCCATAGTTAACTGTGAGGTCCACCCTTTAATCCAGTCACAACTGTACGCGTTCATTTATCCCGGGGCTTGCAAAGTACGAGGGATGCGCTGGACGCGTGCGAGAAAAGCGGACAGCAGGCAGCCAGAGCCAGGTAGGTAGGTAGGTAGGTACGAAGTAAGTGGAGAGGGAAGAGTGAAAACGGTAGACAGAGACGGAAGAATAGAAGTTTCGGCGAGGTCAATCCCGGTGACCCCTTTGTCCGTTTCGGCGCGGCGGTCTTTGCCCGACCTGTGTTGTCGAGCCACCATAGAATTTGCCTCTGAATTATTGGAGCTCGAGTTGAGTTTGCGACCAAACCCTCCTATCTTCCATCCTCGTCCCATATGAAGTGGCGAAACCAGACGATTTCGCTCGTTTCGCAACCCTTCCTCTCTATCCTCAAAGTTGCCATCTACTCAGTTTTCACCCGAAAACTTCGAGTTCTGAACGGCAACTTTAATAGGAATATCTCTGACTTTTGCTGGGTAATATGGGTTAATGGAGAACTTCACAGAGTGAGATTCACGTGTGAGCAATCATTTGCGTTTAGAGAAACATAAGAGCAGCTTGGAATTTCAAGATATCTAAGACACAGGCTCTTAATAATTTTTTTTGTTATACAGTTTGCACAATTCTTTTTTTACGAATTAAAATTCGACATGTTTGAAAATCCATCAAGACATAAGATATATTTCTATAAAGCTGCAAGCTTCCGATTCCGTGTACATTTCAGGACCATTTTTGATTTACGAATGATTTTTTATTACAATTCATGCAGAAACCGACATGAATTGTAATTTGAAAAGAAATAAAGAAAAGTGAATTCAGCACGAGACTGAGAGAGCGGTAACAATGCAAAAGAAGTCGGTCACGCGTTGAAGAGCAGACAGAGCAGCAACTTGGTCGTGGTCGATTGCCGATGATTGAGGGAGGATCAGGCACGTCGCGATCATTGACGCGCGATGCGCGCCGGTGCAATCCCTATTGTTCTTTGCGCAGTCTGGGAGAGGCCTTAATTACGCCTGCGTCCGCGTCTAGATGCCTTTGATTTGCGTGATCAGGCAACCGTTACGTTAATTATCTGCGGACAAACAGATGATTCTCTCGCCGGGGTGGGTAGACACATGCCTCATGCGAACCGTAAACCTCCTCTTTGATTTTTTATAAGTATACTTTTGTGAAGTTTTGTCTAGTACAATTTCATCCCAGAATCATTTTATACATTATTCTATAACTGATTAATGCCCAACACCGCGTGACGCATTATTATAAAATAATCTACTGCACCTTATAACTCTGTCAACGATACTTGAAACCGCGACAGAACATTGTCTCTGAAGAAAAAAAGTCCGGCAAGAAGAACAGGAACGAGCGAGTACTGTGAAATAAGCAGAAATTAAAATTCAAGGCTACTAAATGTTAAAAAAGTGTGCTCCCCATTCGTCGAGTGACCGAACAGAAATGAAACTCGTGCGATAAACGTGACAAGGGAGAAGAGAATGTTATTCTCTCTCTTGGAATCCCATTCATAAAACTTTCAGCGAAAAGGAAATTTTTATAGTATCGTTATAGCTTGATTTTAAACCACTACTTTCTGTATATACATATTTTTACATATGTAGTTTTTAACGTAGATATTCTATTTGTAATGTGCTTCAAACAACCGAATGCTATGTATTTTTCTTCTAACTCCAGTATTTAACGAGTTAAGTATGATTAATCGGCATTTTATTGGTACTGATAAAATTCGGCCGTTCCCACCGTCGAAATGGCAAATGTTTGGAAAAAATTTCGTTTTTTCTCAAATACACCTAAATCATCGGACCTGCGGAGAAATTTCATTTGACCTTATTTGTAGCTGTCGACAAGAGTTACAAGTTCTGTATGAAACATTTTTCGCTAGCGACAACAGGCAATAAAATAAAAGCAGATCACGATAAAAAAGGATTAAGGACATTTGGCGTAGAATGCATTTCGCAGGGTAGGTGTGAAATTACGTAGTACGACAGAAAAACGATCATTTATCAGCAAAATGATCGGCTATTACAATAATGGACATCAAACGCGGTGTCAGTCGGCCGGTGGTTGAGTTGTCCGTCGCGCCGCCAAGAAAATGGCCTGGCAGCGGTGAAGAACGGGAATTGACATTGATTTAGCGACACGCTAGCCCAGCCAAAACTGCGCTCGACCATTCCTGTCCTAAGTGTCTAACAAGTGTCGTTTTCTTGTTATGTAAAGGAGATCTTTAACTCGTTAAGAAAATGTGATTATACCATGAATTTACATTAGCGAATTCCTAAATTGAAGAGTGTTACCTACAAAAAGTATGCTGTTTCATATATGTACGATAAACGCGCGCGTACCAAAGTCTTACAGAAAGTTATTTTCACAGATCTTTTACAAAATTCTTTCACTACATAATCACTAGTATGTTAACTTATTTAATATAAATTATTATACAATTACGAATCTGTACAGAACAGCCAAATAAGCAGTATGTGCTTATTTACTACAGCTACATTTCAGCTAATTTTTCAAAGTAGTCGCAATTTGTCAAGCACTCTCGGCTACCCGAAAACCTGTCGATCCACCCGGAACAGCTACACAGGCAGAGCGAGGGCACATCCAGGAAGAGCGACGGGGCTCAATGGGAACTGAAGAAACTACAAATAACAGGATCATTAATTATTCCGGCGGTGCGGGGCATGCTACACACGATTGGCTCATTAATTTTCAGCGACGTTTCTATCGACTTTCTGTCACGAGCCCTTTGTCGGCTTCCAAAACGAAATCCTATGGTTCGCACGATGACGACGGCCGCAAATCAAAATAATTTTGAAGTTACATCAACCTCGTGACGCTGTTTTCATCCATCAAAGAATTACAATCTGTATTAAGTTCAATATATCAACATGAAAACAGGTTCCAATTTATTTTAGAAATTATCACTCAATGTACCTTACAAAATTCAATGATTGATAATATATGACATGATCGAATGAATTCAATAAATAACATGATACGTAAGGATAAGATATAATTTTAGAAAACTGAGATTACTAGATTCATCGAATTTTAAATAATGTTCATAACCAAATATAGAAAAAAGTACATATTTGATCCGGTTTATACGTACCTACGTTACGTTTTTCAATCAGACAAAAAGTAATTAAGAAAATTAATCGCTGAATAGAAATTTAACAGAATATACTGGAACAGTATAGTTAATTCTCAATATTCATCGCCACGATTTTTCCTGTTCGATTCGTCCCGGTGAACGCAAATTTCAAACACTTTTAAAATGGAACACCGCGGTCCAGTTCATGCTCCACTTCGGACAGCCCGCTAATCGAGTTCGGCTCCATCGTGGTCGAAACCGCATTCCGTAGTTCAACCAATTTTAACCAATTTTTAGCCTATTTCTGCCCTGGACGGTCGGCCATTTCGACTCTAATTTTCGTTCACGTGAAAAAATTCCTGATTCCCGTCGGGATTTGTTCCACGTGATAAGCCGGTGACAAAATGTAATTCACATATTTCAAAAATGACTTTATTATACATCGACTGATGCAGTTGAAGATCTCATGAGGAAAAATGTATAGAAAAAATATTCTGCTAATGCGCAAAAGATAAATTGATTTTTGAACCTAAAGCATGGATGATGTTTGCACTTTTGTACAGCATATTATTTTCACTGTACATCACAGATGTTCCCACCATAGAAGGGTTAACAACCCTAATCGATGGCGTAACGTACGGGTTACGCGGTGATTTTGCGTGTCACCAATTTCGGGCTATTTCTATGTAGCCACGGGCGCGAACAAATGTTACTTCAGCGACTAATTGCCAAGCACAAACACCAAGAGTAATGCACATACCCGATGTAGATACGACAAACGCCGATTGATCAGAGTCGCTGTGTACGTTTCCACCACGACTTTACAGGGTTAATTTCAGGGTGCCTCCGCTTCGGATACGAACCGATGCGGTAGTGAAACTCAGCTCCGATTGTTGGGTATGAATGGCAACGCGAGTAGTTCTGTAACGTGATAAATGCTGCCCGATCCTACATAACCGTTATCCTGTTTTCCACAGTTTTAAGTAGTTCCAGGTTCCAGGATGCTCTTAATTCAATGAAAACTGACTGTGCGTTGCAGTCCATGATTCAATTTCGTTGCAGATCATACAAAAATCTTGTTAAGTTTTATTAAAACAAATAAGATAAACACGACGAGGGAGTAAAAGTTTCAAAACTAGTGCATGATAACCCGTTTACTAGAGTTTTAAATAGTTTATAACTGATGCTTATGCACAACACTAAATTTACTATCTCACAATTTATCTTGAATTTTAAGTATGGCAGCTGTAGCGAAGATGATCGTAGTAACACGTGTGTAATAGAGTAAGTGTTCTTTTAACATTGACATTGTTTCAATTTTATCGCTTTCACTTTTTCAACTTTTGCACCTCGTGTCCATCATCAGACATGATTCACCACGGCTCATCGAACCGTTCTGTTGTCACCTGGCAGACGGCAAGCGTTAACTAGCGCGAACTAGCACGCGGAAACATCGCACAAAAGCGACGGTATCGATGACGAAACTGGGACTGCGGCGTTACGTAAATCGGAAACGAGCGATGAACGAGCCCGGGGACCGACCGAGTTTTGACTAAGCGATCTCAAATGCAAAGCTTCCTTCAAATCAGGCCATTGACTGCTCGCAAATCGCATTAAAGGAGCGCCCCACTATCGTGAGCCGGTCTTTGCATAAATTATGTAACCGCGACTCAAGGTTGTCGCAGAAATAGCCGACCAACTTGCTGCTGACGCCTCGATCAATCCGGGTCTGCACGTGATTTCAAACTTGACCTACTGTCGCGAAATTGACTCTGGGTCGTCTAGGAACATCGAAGGGAAAGAGGAATTGGTATTTTTCAATTTGAGCTCGTCCGTGGTAGTTTATAAAGAATNAATCACCTGACAGAAGGAAATCAGAAAATTTGTTCACGAAACAATAGCGGAACAAGAAAGTACAGTGAAAACTTCGTTAGTTCATGATTCCTATCAATTTCGACTTATATCAAATCTTTTTTACAAATTAATTCTGCTAACTTCTCAAGAAAACCTAAGTCGGTTGGACCAAGTTTAAAAAAGTTATTCGTCTTTTACGTGAATCGTATTGATTTTGTTTTGCTCTTTATCGCAAATATTGATTGAACAATATTTTTCATCAAAGCTTGCATCAATACCAATGTCACCGAAATAAACGAGAAGCACAATCCAATTAACATGCCTAATTAACTGCAGAGTCAAATATTTCCCTACCCGTCGGTCTCGCCGCATCCCATTCCAATTTATATCCTCTTAATCGTTCAACTCGTAACATTCTACATGTACATACAGATATGTATATTGAACTGTGACCAAATAAAACTGCGAACGGGCTTCAATCGGAAAGAAGATCGGGCACGGATTTTACACCGGGCAACGATACCATTTATTTGACTATTTTTCCAACTTTCCACTGGGGTAGAATTCGTTCAAATATTTGACCCGTAAATATCACCAGCGCAAATAACGATCCTGTTAATTTTTCTGCGGTCGCGGTTTCATCTGAAATAATTATTTCGTTCCAAGATTGTCGAGCATTGCCTGCAGTAAAAAGCTAACTTTGGAGAAGAGAAATAAATTGAAAATGTTGAGAACATTCAACTTTCATGTGTATTATATTACTATAAAGTACAAAAATTAAAGTATTTATATTTCAGATTCGATTCATAAAAAAAGAGAGCAAAATACACTTCTCTTTCTAACAACGTGAACTTTAATAATTTAACGACATCAAATTAAACGATCTAATATTATTTATTGCTGATGTAACTACTTTTCATCGACGTGTATTACAGTTCGTGCTTTTACTGCGACGAACGCAATAACATTTTACGCCTCGAAGACCTACCGATTTCAATTAGTTTCATGATTACATGTCTGGTCCAGTCTGGAAAAGTTTTTACTAGTGTGTAGCGAGAGATATTGTGCACGGAACTGTATGGTGGTTTTCTCGCTCGACCAACCGCGTCTCCGGAAACCCACGCGCCTGTAATCCGTGATTGCGCCGGATTAGAGCGACATTACGTTTATTAAATCATTCTGACTCGGTTGTAATCAAGGGAAGGTCGACGTATCTCGCCGCGGAAACATTGTTTCATCAAAGTAATGAAAGGTTTAATGAATATTTCAAAGCGGGGACACGGGACCGAGTTGGACCAGCGGCGGCGGCGGCGGCTGTTTGAGTTTTCATGGCTTGCCCTCCACCCCCGCATCCCCTCCCCCTCCTCAATGTTAGTTCTTTTCGTTTATCTTTTAATCGAATCATTCTTAATAGTAGAATTTCGTTTCGTTTTTTTCACGAGTATTCGTTACGAAGTAAAATTGTTATATGATGTTATCCTCTGTTTAATCGTACGTTTTATAAAGTCGTAACCGCGGATTATAATTTGGTTCTGAAAATTAAACTTAAAACTGATCGAATATGCTCTACGTATTAAACATCTGTGAAGATTAATAAACATTTTCGGAATTCTTTCCTAAATGTTTAAACTATACATGTAATCTTCAATAATTTGTAAGAATTCCAAAAAGGGAACCTTTATTTTGCACCTCACTGTTTGGTCGTAACACAAGCAATTTCTTCTAGAAATTCCATAGATTAAAACCTTAAAAGCAGCAGATGCGATGAAACTTCCATAAAATATATCTACGGAAGACGAACAAACGAAGAAGTCAGGTAAAGTTGACGAGGGAATAATTTATCGGCTACGGTTGGAGGAGACGAAGGAGTCGAACGTTCCCAGATTTCCTAGCCGCGAGTCGGACAGGGTTTCCCTTAGGACGAGAGGAACCCGACTACTCGTCCTTTTCGGGTAAGATCGTTGCCAGTCGCGTTGCATTAAATCACAGAAAAGAGAGACCCGGTCGCAATTGCGGCACGGCGCGGGGCGGCAGTCCGCTTTCCACTCTACTTGTTTTCTGGCTCGCGCACGGGAAATTCGATCCCGCCCGATCTGTCATCTTAACTGCCGCGGGAAAAGCCCCGTAGACCTGTGCCCTGTTCGCGAAAAATGTTTAAGTCTAGGGGAAACATGCGACGTTGCTGCGTTGCAATTACGCTTGAACGGACTTCGAGAATTCGATTTAACCAGGATGGTTCCTGTACTTAATGGACGATGAAATTTCGGCCATAATACAGCGTTCAGATACTTTCGAGTAATGTACTGCACGCGAATGAACCGAGATCCTTTAAGAGTAAAAACAATACTAAAGTAGTATCGGAGTTTTAATTACATCCCCTCTCTTCTTCTGCCGAACTTACTCAATTATTATTTCAAGTTTACAGTTATATTAACTCTTTCATTTCAACTTCTTCCGCAAACTTTTTTCGTCGAGTACTTCAAACATTAGATTTAACTTTATAGCTAATAAGATTTCTTCCGTTCTTAATAATGTTTATCAATAATTTTTCTGCAATAAAGAGGTCAACGAGTTAGGCACCGTTCTTTTCAATTCTTTTATCTACATATTTATTTCTATATCTACATAATCCTTATTGAACCAAATTCTCTATCAAGCTCTACACAGTTGGGAGTATACATACATTCATGTACGCAGGAATGATCGTGACCCATGAATCCAGGCTTATATTAGATCAAACATCGCTCGAATTCAAACATTACGAAGCTCTTTACCCTAGGTTCGTCCTCATTAAAGAGGGGAAAAAGCAGGCAAGGAAGAAAGAAGAGGACAAGTAATTAGGCGTGCAATTTGCAATAAGTTAATGGGAGGTACGTTACAGAATCAGCGGATTTTCTGGTGTTTGCGTTGCGTCGACGCGACGCGACGCCGCACCATGCGTCCTGTTTGCGGATTCCTTGTGCAAAGCCGAAGCGACGAGACGCCCTCGACCATTCGCAAACACGTGGAGGCCGAACACAACGTTTGTTCCTTCGCTGTGATCGATCATCGCCTTTGTTACCTGATGCTCGCGGTACATGCACAGAACCCACGTACCATCCCATTCACTAATCACCAGACATTCCATTCAGTTATTGAAAAGAGTTATCAAAAATAAAGATTCATAGTTTATATTAAATTCTGCGGTTAACTTATAATCGGGAGTATACGAGCACTCTTCCTAGGTTGGGAAAACACCAGTGGGCGAAACGAATGTTTCCGTGCCACGGTAAACAAGAGTTTAACCAGGGCGTAGCGTCGCGTCGTCGTCGCGCGAATTTTAGGGTGCAATTAGGATGTCGGATTCGAGTTGAGCGATTGGGAAAGTTGTTCTCTTGTCGACGAGGTTTACTGTTTTGATACAAAATCCCAGACAGCGAGCTTAACCGCTTCCCTAACTTAATGCATACATTCTAACAGTAGAAGAGATGGGCAAATTCTGTACAGTTTAATCTCTTATCAATTTAAGCATCATGTAATTTGTTTGTTCTTATATGATGACTAACGCTCACAACTTCTCTCATACCATTTATCCTCTGACACGAGCTTCATCCAGGAAAGCAATCGCATAAATCCGCGGGGTTCAATTCCTCTCGTTACATTAACACAGCCCGTAACAGAAGAGAGAGACAAAGGAAAGCGGCCATAAATAAATAAAGGCAAGCCGAGGCGAACCTTTTCCCGGGTATTAAAAATGCACTTTAGCCGATGAATCTTCGGGTATACACCTACGTACGTCTGGTAACCTCTGACGCGGCATACACTCGGTGCACGCAACCGTCGCGTCGTTTGAACGTCGACAAACAAACGGCCAACTCCCGTTCGTAAACGTTCTGGGAAAACATTGATGTAGGAACACCCGCGAGGAAACCAGGTTGGCAAGAACAACGCTGCAAACATGTAAATCACCCGTAGACGATTTTTCTTCTCGCGTTCCCTAAGAAAATGCTTCTTTCCATTTTTGAGTTTGCAAGAGGATTAAATTCGAAGCTTGAAATTAAGGGTTACAAACAATCATGTAACAAATTCAGGCATGTGCACTAAACAATAAAATTGTAATAACCGTCCCAATTTCTGTTCCTGTCATAATTTCTA
>NW_017163090.1:184106-194782 GCF_001652005.2 Ceratina calcarata | reverse complement strand
ATTACAAACAGAATGAAGCCATAATTTTAGACGAGAATTTCAGTCACATTTTCGTAGTCCAATTTATCCTCCAAACTTTTAATTTTTTTTTCCAATTGACTCAACGCAGGAAACAAAAATTTTTCTGCAATATTCAACTTGTTTTTTTTACCGTACGACTACCGCAGAAGTTTTGATGACGTAGCTTTCGTTGAAACGTTCGTCGTCTGATCTCGATATTCATGGTTTCACCGTACGCGACGAACACCTTGCGTTAAAAACGAAATCCAAATCCCATGAGTGATACCAGTCATAGGCGACGTCCATGGCTGACCACGGTGATTATTTTCGCTAACTGTCGTGGTTACCCCGCGAACGCCGCGCACATTAAACGCCTTCGACCAAAACGGCTACCTCCCTCGCAACCCATCCCTTTAAGCTCGATTCACCATTTTGCGTTTTAACCGTTTTAACTGCGTACGGGAATTGCACGAGGGATGAGAATTTCACTCTAAAAAATTCTAGCCGGAAGAGAGTATGAAATTGCTATAGTAGCGTCACTTTGAATAGTCTTCTTCAAGAACAATCGCGAATTGTAATATTGTTCACTATTAGAGGAGAATCTTTTTTATTGTATGTATTTCGGATTTTGGATTGAAATCTAAGAAACTTATACGGAATGTACAAATATACCATAAGAATTGTGTACCTGTGACAATACACTACATGCATCATTTAAGTATACATTTCGCATTGTACAAGTGGCAAATCTCTATTTTGTTAGTCCAGCTTTCCAATATTCGCAGACCAGCAAACGTAGGAGGCGATTTATCAAGTTACATCTGAAATCGAATTCCGTAGAATGAGGTGATAGGTTCTTCCCGATATTAATTTCTGCTTTCCGGCTGAAGTTGGGACACTGCAACGTGCGTTATCGCGTAGCCGGCATCAACCATTCAGTGGCTTAGCTCCGGAACTAGTAGCCCGATTCAATTCAAAGTTTCAATGAGTTGCGGGTTCCGTTTAAGGACTAAAGGGGGGCGGGTAGTCATAGAGAGAGTTGTACTGCTTCTCGGTTTCAACTATCCTGGTTGCCCATTTCGGTGCAATAACCATGAACAACGAGTAGAAGATAGCTTTTTTGCATTTCCAATTGTTTGAAAGTATTTATCATGATTCTCTGTACTGAAACGATTTAAACAGATGTTATCTGATAAAACTTAATACAACGTTTTAAAAAGTATTTTGTAAATGTTTAATCTTAGATTTCATATTTGTTTACCTGTTGAATTTACAAAAAAGAATGATTATAAGACACGAATGTTTAAAAAATAAGAATAACAATTATTTAATCATACTAAATGGATAATACAGTCTATATTTGTAATTAAAAATATGTAGATGATAAGTAAAATCACATCAATCTTAAAACTATACTACATTTCTGCTCAATTATTTTTTTCATTTACCCAAATGGATTAATAAAGTTTCAAAACTCCATCTTTTAATTCTATTTAACTCTGTCAAGCGTAAAACCAATTCCAAGTTCAACTCTTAGATAAGTGCATGAGTTAAAACATGATTCCAATACGAAGCAATTGCATTACAATAAATCCAATGGATTTCGATCGCGCGATTCAATTCCCCACGCGTACACGAATATCTGTACACGTTGCCGTCATGGCAGTCCGCCTAATCTCATTAACCCACCCGCGAATATTCTGTACACGCATCCTTGACACGCGCCGTTAACATGCAAATAGCCCAACTACGGATTTCGACACGCGTCTTTTAGATAGTTTCACAGCACGTGTCGGACCGTGGATAAATACGCTAGCGAAACGCTGACTATCACGGTTATGTAGTTGCCGGGGGACGCGACGCGTGAATCTCTGTCGGGGTTTGCCGCGCTGCAGGACAGCAGCGCGTAATTTACGCGATCCGCAGACACTAACTTTCCGGAAGCGCTTAGGAACTGGTATCAAGGTTGATGGAACTGTCTAATTGCATGCCAAAAGTTACTTAAACTTCGGGTAAGAAAAACAGGATTATTGTGCTGGATTCAAGTAAGATTGGATCAGTGGAGATTATTTTTTGACATTCAACTGGATAATTGCAATATTCCCTGTTGTTAAATACTTATAAATTTTCTCTACAGTTGGTTGAAATTAATGTCATACATTGGAAGAATTACTACTGTACCGTTAAATACAAAACGATTTTACTCCTGGTATTGTGTGAAAATGTACTACTTTAGATTCCAAATAATAAAATCATGAAATCGTTATGTACAATTTTGTATAATAATGGCGGTATTCACACATGCGAGTGAGGATGAATACATAAACGAAATTATCACAATTGCAGTAATTTCGCGTGTAGAAATATTTCATTTTACTGTATCGATGTTAAATCATTCCGAATCACTACTAAAATTTTATTCGGCCCATTTGGTACGAGCGGACGATGAAATCGGTATTCGAGTGATATAATATTAAGCCTTAACGATCTCGATGAATATCAAATTACCCAATGGTCCATTTGCTGGAACCTCGATTGATGAGCGAACGAATCAATTAAGTCAATCATTTCGCGGATACGGACATTTCACGGAAGATAAAACCTGTGAAAGTACTCAAATTTTTATACTATCAAATGATCATATTTCGTTTGAACATCGATAGCTCACCGACCCTTAATTTGGTCTCTGACTCTCCGGACCGTTGCCGAATAATGAGAAAATGAATGGACGCTGGACGAATTGACAAACAAGAAGGTATAGTGAAGGAACATCGAAACCAAAGCACATCTACACACGTACCGGCATTACGTCCGTTTCACGGACCACGGATTTCGATTACGCTTGCCGTGCGTTAGGCGATTTTTCAAGCTAGCCAGGCTGTATCAAAGATTCTCATTCATCCCGAAATTTGAATAACATGAACGCAATACCTCTGCCGCTGACCGTCCCTATCGATTTCCAGATAAATTTACAATTCCGTTTCTGGCCTGTGCTCGGGAGTTTCCTATTTTAATTGGTGATTCTCTTTCTTCCATCAGTTCTTCCCGTGTTACCGTGACCTTTTTTTTTCTCTTCTTATCTCTGTTCCACCCTTATCGTGTTTCTTTCGGAGAAAGAATGTTTAAATTACTAGCGGAATGAATAATGGAATCGCACGGCTCTGTTCCCGCGTTAGAAACGAGATTTCAGTTGTTTCAGGCTGCCCTTTCCTCTCGTCCTTACAGTGATTACACTTCTGTTGTCATTTTTACAATGTACCCTCTTGCAGTACTTAGTGTCTTCTGTTTTTATAATATCATTCCACTTGATAAAAGTGTTTCCAGATTAAATATTGAATATCAACCCTTAACATACACATAGCCTACAGTTATATATCATACATGTGGAATAGGATAAACCCCCACAGACTATCTAGAATGTATGTAGAATTGAACTAATTAAAACTAATTGGTTTAAAACATTCATGGTCTACCTTGAATATGTGAGTGATGATTTGAAATAGTTATGAGGATGAAAAAGAAATGTAGAGTATAATATAAAATTGTTAATCGATAAAGGAGTTTTTTTCATAACTTTCATATTTCATTTTTTATGTCATAATTTTTATCGAAAAGGTGCTTGATCGTTGAATCTGGGGTCCGTCAGACTCCTAACGTCTGTTGAGGATTAATTACAACTTTTTATCACTTTTTATATTACTAATATTGAAGATAATGGTGAAAGAGGGAAGCATATTTCGCTCCCTTCTTTACTTTATATATGTCCTCAATTTCAATAAAAAATTCATTTCCGAATAAGAATAGCGGCGCGCTTCAATTTACTATTATTCTTCGTACCATTCGACCTACCTGCTCAATACTTTTCGCATTCAAATTTTCCAATTTCAATACCGCAAGTCGACATCGTTTCTCGAAATCCAACCACTGCAATCGTACTGAAACCCCGCGTCGGGACGGGAAACGCAAAATTTCTTATTGCGCATTCCTCGCGAATCGACGCTGAAGCTTAATTGACATTTTTAATGAATTCCCCGCGGGCGTCGGACGATCGCTGCAAGAATTGTCGTCGTTCCGCGTGTTCAATAAAACTCAAAGTATGCGGGCAAGTTTATCGATAAGTCGAAAAGTTCGTCGTCCACCGAGCCAACTCTCGCTTCAGTGATTCAACGAAGTTCGCGGGGGGCGAAAAGGTAACGACTATACTCGGGCAAGTACCCTAATTAGAGAGTCGCTTAAATGGCAATTTGCACGGGAACGTCGTCAGAGAATCGCACGATGAGAGAATATCGAAAGATCTTCGATGGCTATTTAAATAAGTGCTTCGTGTAGGTATTTTTATTTGCATGTCAATTAGTCCCATGATCTTTAAATTCACATACATTTCAATGCAATAATATAATAAAACAACATGAAATTTATAAAAGAAATATATTATAGAAACTACTTTTCCGCTGCTCTACACTATTTCTGATATAACCATAATCATTTCACTAAAATTCCGCGATCGTTCAACAATTTTTCACCAATCACAAAAAAAAAAATTGGCGATAGTAAAAACAGAGGAATTGCAACTTTTAACTTTCCCATCAAACAGCGGGTCGGTGCGGGAACGTTTCTGCACGCACGATTCGGGACGGTCACCCCCTTTTAATCTTTATTCATGTACTTGTTAGTTAACTTCTCGTGGCCCCGGCGGCGCGTGTTCACTCGAATCGAACACGGAACGCGACAACGTTACAGCCCCCCAAAATCGTGAATATTCAAAAACGTCGCGTCCAAGCGAATTAATCGAAATGAGAATGGTGTTACCATTGGAAGAGAAAAAGAGGGCAGGGGAAACATACAAAATTAGCCGTTATCCCGTTTCGTGGTAAAACACGAGATCGCGGATTTAATTTATCGTTCGCGTCAGCTTTGATGTTATCACGCATCATAAACACTTATCAAATTTGATATTTGTCGAACGCAGTGAGCCAAAATCGTGTCGCACGCGTTTTCCACGTCGCGTCCGTTCTATTCACGCGTTTCCACGGCATGTAAACGGCCATAAATCAACGCAACGGCAGCGTAGCGCGGCGTGTTGCGGCTATGATAATCATGGCCTTCGCGTTTCGATGAAACTTTTCGAACTTTCGCGTTAACGGTGATGGATGGAACCGGGTAGATGCTACGCCTCGCTGGATTGAAAATGTGTTCATACTTGTTGTTTACTGGAATTCACGGCAAAATGTATCTACCTATTATAATTCTGTCTGAATTTAACCGACTCACTGTTATTTGTGCGATCAAGTGTTTCCGGAAAAATAATCTGATGTACGAAGTCTTAACATTCGTGAAAATATTGAGTTCACAGACAGGGATTTGATATTGTGTGATAATAAGATTATAAGAGCAATGGTAACATTCACTTATAAAGAGAAGAGGAAAAGATCTCTCCGTTTACTATGGGAGAACGAGAAGCAGTATTGAAAATCTTTCATTAGTCCTCTCTTAACACAGGAAATAAAACACTTCTAAAGCTAAAACTTGCATCACTAGAGGAGACAGTTATCACGAACTGGCTGAACGAGAGCTTTTATGATATGTGTTGTCTGCACAGTCGCATGCAATGGACTGCGCCTCCTGATAATTTCGCATAGCAGCTGCTATTCATGACAGGCTGACAATAAAAAAGAAAAAAAGAAAACCAGCAATCGATGGTCTCAATTACAAGAGAAGAGGATAAAAGATAATATTGTCTCCGAGAATCCGCCGTATACACGGATCAGAGATTACGATTCCACAGTTGAGAAACGTGCGTACGTATTTACGTGTGGTTGCATTTTCAGCTTGGTATGTACGTACCCTGGAAGCCCATAAACGAATAAATGGCGTCTTAATGGCCGATCGTAAATCGACGGAATCGGCGTCGTCTCACGGCACTCTCTTGTCGAATTTACGACGCCTGACAAATTTTCTCCTTTGCCTCCCCTGTTGGAAGTCGAGTGCTAGAGAGAGAGACAGAGACAGAGAGAGAGAGAGAGTGGAAGAGGTATGAGAAACAGATATGAGGAGGATATAGCAGAAGAGAAAGAGATTCGTTGTTCGCGAACAATGTACTCGGATCCACTTCCAAACGCCCAAGTTTTACGGACAGGGAAAGAGGACGAAAAGAAACTGGACACATTGTCACAAATCGTCCGCTCTGACGAAGGATTTTTATCGTCGTGCCGCGCGTCTGGAAAACAGCTCGGATTCTTGGTAAACAATTTTCCCTTTACGGTTTTCTCTCTGTGTTTGCGGCTGGGAATTCAGGCGAAACCGAGAACTCTCGTCGAGAACATTTGTATTAGGAGAAGAATAAAATCTGTTTGTTGTAAAGAAAACGTTTACACTCTTATTAACCACATTACTGAATGATCATATCACTAAATTTATACACATATACTTATATGATATTTAAAAATTTCTATACGACATTTTATATGTATTTTATATAAAGCAAGTAAAAATTGAAAGTGCTGTCATGCTCTGAAATCATACTAAACTTATCGAACTATGTTGTGAACGAAATACAATGGTTTACCATGTAAAATATAATAATACATTTTATGTTTAATTGTGGTATAAAGAACCTACAGACGTTTGTGTAAATTCGTACCTTTATACGCGCTGAAGGAAATGGATTTCTGAAGCCAAAAAGCAGAAGCGAACGGAACAAAGATGACAACTGAAGCAAAACGGAGGACGTCACCGTGGCAGTTTCCCTGGAAAACGTGCGCGAACTTCGAGCCGGGAAAATTAACGGGAGGAGCCAACCAGTCGAACGGAAAGTAGAGTAAATTAATAAGTTTTGGCCGACAGCCAAACGGAACACGAAACGCGCGGCAGTGTCACGCGTCGCCAGATGGAAAAGCTTTTCTTGTTACCGAGTGACGAAACTTAAGCGACGAATCGCTTTGTCGCCCCAGTCCTGGAAACGACTTAGCAATTTGGGACGCGTCGAAAAGCGAATGATAAGTGTTCCGTAATACAAAGCGAGTACTCCCTTATTCTTGATGTCAGTGATAATGTTTCTGGATATTACGCGTGACGGATGAGAGAACTTTTGAATGCATTTATACGTTTCTGGCGAAACTGATCAATTTTTGTCTTAACTTCAACGATTTGTTTATTTAATTGTAAACGCGTTTTTAATAGTACGAATTCTTAAAACTCATTACTAATTAAATTTAAAATGTGTACTGTATTTATTGGAAAACTATTTGCTATAGAGATCATTTTTGTACTCGTTGGCATGATTATCATTTATTAAACTCACATAATAGGAGCTCTAAATAAATACGTTTCCCATCCTCCAACCACTCAGTTCTTGAATTAAGATGTCTGCTTACCTGAAACAGAAAGACAAATACATTCTTTATTTTATGTTTAAGTCATAATGAATTAGAGATACTCATTCTAAAAGCAATGGATTCATTCATTCGGTATTTCTTCTTCAGTCGTAAACTTTTCCACCGAAATTCCTATGAAACGGTACCACAGGCTAAAATTTACATTTAACAGAGTTTGAACAATGGGGTTTAAATGAAGGGATCCAGGCTGGCGTGTTGTGACCGTCTTTCCCAATCCAGCAACCGTGGAACAACGTGGCCTGAAATGTCCCAGTTCATCATCAGTTTCATCGAGTCTCTCTCACGAAACTTGCGGAAAGTAGCAACAGTAGTGTTGTGCGGAACTGTTTCCCCTCCCAGAGAATTTCCACCGTACGCCGTAGCCGTGGCCCGTTAACCACGAAGACATTCTCCGGAACAATGTTCTCCGAATGACCCGCATTCATCGGGCAACGACTTCATCGATCTTTCTCGCGCAATGAAAGTCATTAAAGGAAACAAGCGTATCAGTACCTCGAATTTCTACTCTCGAGTTCGTGGATCGTTAACGGAACGTGTTTCGATCTAGCGTCACGTTCGTTGACATTTGCAGTTATTAATGAAATATTCGGGAAGCTTTGCGGTTTCATCGCGATTAAGAAATCAATTTTCGTTCTCAATTCTTTTTATTAATCTGAGTCAGTGAATTTTTTAAAACAAAATCTACACAAGTGATAATGGGTGAAACGTTTGTCGAGTCGGCGTCGTGGCACAAATGGCTTATAAATTTCAGAAATCCAGAGGAAATCTCGACTGGAAATCTGCGCGGTGTGGCGCCAGCAGTGGTGGCAGTGTTTCCACGAAGGAAAGGAGGTGAGGACGGGAAGGAAGGAAGGAAGGAAAGGCAAGGTGGGGAAGGGGGAGAAAGGGCGAATCGAGGCGGAAAGAGGGTGCTAATGGACGAGGAGACCCTCTGACGATGAGCCTGTTCATCGGTCGGTGAAACGCGGCGACCACCGGCATGTGGTCATTAGCACGCACCGCTGCTCCAAAATCTATGCTCGTTTCGGTTGTCCAACGTGACGTGACGCAGCAACGACGTCTACATTGGACCGAGAATTTCCGTGTGCGTACCGTTAATTGGCGGTCTCCGTTTCTTCCTCCAAGTGGCTTTATTACATGTAATTGAGAAAACAAGATCAAAACCGATAAATCGATTGACGAATGAATTACCTGTTCTAGTCTAAAGTCTAGTTAAAGTCTAACCCAATATTACATAAATCAATAATGATATGGCTCAAGAGATTTTATAAATGTAAGAAGACAGATCATGACGAGTCCATGATATTATCGCATTAAATTTCTTTCTCAAACAAGATATTTTCAAATGTGAAATTCTATACCTGAGATCAATTTACCTGTTACCATTACCCTCCGCTAATAGTGTAATATGTATATTGTTAATCACATGGGGTCAATATCCCGAGACGAGTGTTACGTTAAATGGCCGCTATTCCCTTCGCTGAGTGAAATTACAGCCCAATCAGGGCACAACGACACAGTAATTCCTCTTTCCACCCAGGCCAGGCTAAGAGATGATCGGTGGCGCGAGGGATAACAATCGCGCGCTACCCTCGAAACTAGAGACGAGCCCCGGAAACCCACGGCTGTACCGCAACGCATCCTCTCTCTGGCAAACCCACAACGCGGCAAGGTGAACCGGCGTGGCGCGGCGCGGCGTCGGTGGCCAATTAATTAACATGATTATAGGCTAGGTGAGAAGACCTCGATCGACTCCGGGTCAAAGCATTTGCATAGCTCGACCTCCGACACGCGCGCCTACCTCCCAGTCAATATTTTCTCTCCTACGGGATTACGGAACATCCGCCGTTGTTGTTGTTGAAAATTGATTAGAGATTTACGCGGTGGGAAGCTCTCGATAATTGATTCCAAGTATGACATGCTATGGTCTAATTTCAAAGTCAGAATGATACAGTGTGTTTTCTTGTAATGTAGAAAATGTTGTGAATTTGATTTATTAATTATCTATGCCATAAAGTTCTGTTCTCTTTCTTCGCAATTTTCTTAATGTAACGCTTTATCATTATAATATTTATAGCTAAATGCTCATGTTTATATTTTACGTTTTATTAATTAAAAGGAAAGTAAGGTTACTGTATAAGAAACTCAGGAAAAATGTAAACAACTTGTTTTGTCTGATGCAATTCTGTTTCAAAAAGAAAAAGCAAGAAATTAGACTGAAGGAATATAGAGGAGGAAGGGAAACGGACGGAGTGGTCGTTCGTTTGAGCAGTTTAATTATCCAGCTTTAAGCGTGCTTCATTAAAAGCACGGCATTTAATTTATTTGCTACACCTGCTCTTAGCAACCGAAACAGCCAATTAAGTCTCCTAATTTCCCTGTTATCGCTTGATCGTTTATCGCGGAGCTCAGATCCAGATGATATATGTATAACTTAGGAGAGATAATTGTAACATATTTATTATCAGTAATTTTTAATGTTACCCATAAATCGATCTATGTTAAAAGATTAAGAACCAAGTAGAATTTATGCCAAAGAATTCAGCGTCATTATTTGAAATGTCCAGTGAGGGAAAAGACGTTCCTTTCTCGATTCGACCCGAGTTCCTGTCTTCGATGAGATTCCAGATTCGATATAAAGTTTCGTCGGGAGAATACGATCGGCTGCGGCGTTTATTTTTAACTTTCGAACACTTAGACGGGGCTTTCACAAGTTCTGCACCCAAAAGTTCGAGGGTTTTCATGCGACGACAGCGCAGCCTCAGGGGTTGGTGGTTAAGAAAAAGTCTGAAGCGCGAGCGGATGTTGTCTTTTCTCGAATCATTACACGCGTATATACATATACAATGCATAATGAAACTGGTTTACCTTGTTAAACGAACAATTATTAAATACCGTCGCAATTTGCATACATTAATTATTAAATTATATTTGAATTTAAATTTATGAGATAGATTGAAGCTTAGCTTTAAAAGCTTCAACGTCTAGTTAATGCATTTTAATAAATTAGTATTTTCGATAATATTTAAATAATCATAATGGATCTAAGAAAAATATCATGAAAGATTTCATTTTTACATATTTGCTCCTTACAAGAAGCTGCATTTTCGTATGTTTATATAAATAATTCATTTTGATTTTCATAGCTACTGAATAATTATTTTCAAGTAAACTATATTTTTAGTAAATCTTCTGGTAAAAATGTTTCTAGCAATATCTTTGTTAAGTGCTTCATACGAGAATAAACACAACGAGAGTGCTCTTTTTCATAAGGCTCAGTGC
>NW_017163090.1:174202-184091 GCF_001652005.2 Ceratina calcarata | reverse complement strand
TATATTATAAAAATCTGAACGTTAATTCCATTATCGATAGAATTCCCTAATAAAATAAAATATAATTTTCTAATAAAATATTTAATAAAATATAATTTTCTAATAAAATAAAATAGAAAATTCGATCTATTTCTAGCACCTTTAAGACAGTGAACAGCAACACTTCGCGTCACATCGTCTTCCAAAAGAAAGAATATGACTTTTCAAACTTCGTACATTGATTTCTCTATTAAAAACCGGAACAAAAGGTTGCGATCATTCGGAATCGGGATCATTCCATGAAGGAAGAAAGAACAAGGAGGGTGGTAGTACGTGAGTCTTTACTCCAGTTTCACGTACACGGGGCCAGGGTGTCGCAGTTCAAAGCATTCGCAGGCTCCCTGTTAAATCAATACCCCTATCGACGCCACGAAATCGGACGCTAACAACGAGAGATACTCGACACCGTTATCGTAGAACACACAAAGTGACAAAAAGTGCGATGTGTGATGATCCCTATTAATTTATCGATTCGATCCGCGCGTGCGAGCTTCGCGCCTATGCAGTACGTGTCGAAAACCGATTCCGTACGAGTGTAAAATCCGTGCGACAGACTGCATACCGTGTGGGCACGCGCGATCGATCGTCGATGAATTATGACCGACAGGAACCTGGACACGTGGCCGTCCGTCTAATTAACGTCCGCCATTCTATGCGCGATTAATTTTCAATCGGCCTCCACCGCGAAAACGTGCTACAGTTCTCTGGTGTATTTTGTTTTAACGAGTCTCGTTTGTAAAGATTATTAGTTGATTACAGAGATAGGTGCATGAATCGATTCCTGATACGTGTATTTAATAATTGCAATGCGATTGCAACACCAATTATTTAATCAATTATCCTAGTCTATTAATATCGTTCCTTAAATGGAATCTCTTTGCATATTGAGTTTAACAAAATCATTCAAGGCATCATAGATACTATTTACAAAATTAGTATAAAAGATGAACTCATTTCTGAATCGTTATTATTATTCTTTTATTTATTTTTTGTCGCAACGACTAAAAGATAGTCATTAGCGATCATTTTAAAATTTACTTTAAAGTACTATTATCAGTATTATAAAAATCGCGAATCAGTTTCTCTATTTATTTGACGATCGATTAAACCCAGCACTGTCCACGTAACTATCAATTTATATTCAGCGTTGTTCACTTTTAGCACTAATTACGCATTCCACTGTCATTCCATCAGGTATCGGGAACCACCGATAGTTCAGTGCTGATCCCATACTATCGGTTATCACCAGTTACTCGGTCAGCATGACTCGAGGTTCGTTTCATCGAGCGAACCCTCTCGATGGCATGCTTTGTGGGATCGAGTGGACTGATCTCGGGATAAGACACGCTTGTTGAATCGCGCACTTAACCATGGGTTTGAAATTCGATGAAACTGTGAACGCGATTCATGAATCGGTTTTCATGATCAACCCTTCGTTGCGACTTGTTCATTATCGGTAAATAATTATCGTAAGAAAACGAAAAAACCGATGATTCTTGATTTGAGTTTAGCTTTTAGTCATTCCTTCAGTTTGCTTTGATTTTTCACTTCTTGTCTTTTTTATAAGTTGTGCAATAATTGAGATGTCGGTTTTTTATTTAATGTGTCGAACACAGAATAGTCCTATGGTATTAAATTATACATATAAATTACGTATTCATTTACATTAATAAAATACAAAGGTACCAGAAAGAACAGAACAGAAAGCAGTCGAGTTCTTTCTAGATCGCCCGCGGGGAAACTCGACAGTCATAAATCCCAATCGCAACCATTAATGGTATCAGCGGCACTCGCGGCTATCTTTTCCAATTGGATCACACGGTCCTCTAGGTTAATGAAAATGGGCACGAACACCGGAACGGAGCGCCACGTACTCCGCTGTATGGCGATGCTAAATTTTCCGCATCTCCTGCCCGAGTGGATTGGCAAGTCATTCTGTGATAACGCTTTTTCCCTTCTTCCTCGAGTTCGCTCGCGATAAATAGGATAGAAACACGGTCGGGCATTCAGTCGATGCGAAACCATGAAAAGGCTGGCTATTCCCTCTCTTCTCGCGTTGATGGTGCCACGAAAGGCGAGAAGCTGATATAAAACATGCGGGTGAAAACGTGCAATGGGATGCGTCGACGAGAAAGGAGCTGAGAGAGCCGATCCGTTTTCAAAATAAAAACGTACGGGACTCTGAGAGAAAATGAAGCGATACGAATTTTTTTGGCAAATATTGAAAGTGCAGGTTTTCTTTTTGATAGGTTTGACACTGAAAATGTATATCCTAATCAAAATATAGGTATAAGAGTGGAATTGCCAGTAATAGTGACTATATGGGGGTGACTAGATATATGGGCAAAGAGAATGATAAATTACATTTTGAGTGAAGATGTGAAATATGTATTCAAATAATAGTGTTAGAATTAAATGATATCATTGTACACAACAAGAATCCTAAAGATACGTAATTAAAACCGTGTTACATACTGCAACTGTATCAAGAGTTTAGCAAGAGTATTGTGATTACGAAAAGTACAGTCGATTAAACAGAATCGACGAATGGTGGATGATTTTCTTTAACTGAAAAATCATATCAAAGAGAGAAAGTTCTTGTTATAAAAGTTGCCACGCTCAAGATTCCACGGTCGATCGCCGGGTGAATTCTCCAACGAGCTTTTATCCGTGTCGACAGCTTGACAAACACTGATTACGGGAAACCGAGAAAGCGTCGAGATAAAGCACGGCATCTTCGATTTCCTTTATCAGCCTAAATTGCCCTCGTTATCGAAAAGTATTCCGACGGCGTCGTTTCGCCTCGTTTGGCTTGGCTTTTGGCATGGCTCGCCGCCGATTATTTTTCCACTAACCCGTTAGAAAAACCGGGATGTCGTGAGAGATTCATTCCCACAGAATTCAACTATTCGCTTTACGGGTTGAGCCAGCAACCGAAAACTTGCATCCACTGAACAGGTAATTGCTAACGGAACGACGATCGATTAAATGCATCACTGTGTTTCGTTTCGTTTCGTTTCGAGGCCGTTGAAAAAAGAAGTAACGTGGCTCGTTAACGCGGGAAGAAACTTTAGCCAGAAATCGGATGTTTAATTTGATTAATTGTCTCGAGGGTCTCACAGCCCAAGCAGCTGCTGCAGAGTGGCGCCAAGAATATTATCCCATGGGGAGAGTGTTTAATTAAATTAACGTTAGTTACCGTACAATTACACCTCCGGCAACGACTAATCGCTAGAATAGCAGCGTTCAATTAGCGAATACAGTTTTTGTCTAGAAGAAAAAAGGTGTTTCTTGCTTTCGGCTATTAGGGGTGGCATTAACCTAAGAAAAATAATAGGTAAAGAATTTCCACCGTGTTTTCAATTTTATAAATCGACGTCCGTTTTTATCATAGAAGTTGAATAACGAAGAAAAACCCATAACTAATTTTTTATCTTTACGATTCGGAAGAAGGTTCACCGGAGCTAATTATTATTTGAACTAAGTCAAAGCTCCACCATCATTCCGCAAAAGTTAATTGCTGTTTTTCTGACGGCCAAAGAAAACGGTAACGATGAAAAGAATTGCGATTATTAAGACCATTCTGTTCTTGCTGAACTCGACTTTCTTTTGAACGAACGTTGACCTGGACTTTTGAAATCTTTCCGCGTGTTAGCACGTTTGGTAAGAGGAAAAGATTGAACGAGAAGGTGATCAAAAATAACGCTATGAGATTTTCGCCACAACCAGTTAATACGTTGTAATAAAAACTTATATTTTTGTGTCTGAAGTATGAAATACAAAAATATGTAATATATTATCTATTTTATTTGTGCCGTTCACTTGTCATATCATGTTGTACGTATTTTTTTATCACATTTCATTAATTGAATCCTTGTGAGGGATTAAATCCTTTTACAAATGTCGATAACTCTTTTCCACCAATTATTTTTCGCTTTTCGTCAAACGTATGAAATAATCTCTGTACAATGCTAGTTAACAACTTGACGGTGAAATCCGTATGAAATAACTTTTGTACAATGCCAATTAACAACTTGACGGTGATAACAACGCTATAAAACTCGCTGCTTCTCCTTTGGCACGCTATCCACCCTCCAATTCCCGGTGCGTTAAAAAAAATCTATTCTTCAGTATTTGGAGTTCAATGAGGCGAAAAGGGGCTTGCGAAATCATGGACGAGGATAGTCGAATCGACGAAAAGTTTCGACGGAATGCAAACGGGTCAGGCAAAATGATAACAGAGTCCGGACATGATAGCACGGGGATAAAAAGAAAGAGAAGTGAGGGAAACCATGCGGAGAGGATTCGCAGGTACTATCGGCATGCAATAAAGGGAACGTAGAGCAGTTGGAATTGGTTCGATGGTTTATATTTATAGAAAGAAATCCTCTCTCCAGTGTCTGTTCCTCTCCACTCTTTATCCCCGCTATGTCTACCATTTGCAATAAAGTTCAGAAGTTTTAGACGCAATTGAAGCTTCAGTTTTTTCCTGAGAAAATATTTAATATTCTTTTTGGAATCTCAAAAGTGCGTACGCAACTTGGATTGACACGAAAATAAACTCGATTTTCACAAATACATGGCTTTATAAAAATCGAAATTAGGTGTAATAAATTCAATAGTATTTTATACTTATTTTTCTGTGAACGTATTTCTATTTCTGAATATACTTAAACAGACTCATTTACAAAAGTCATTTAATATAAAACTTGTCGTACTTTTTAAAAATTCATAAATGCAAAACATTTTGATACAACATGGTTGAAAAATGGAAATGATATTGGAAATTAAAAAGTATGGCAACGATTAAGTACTGCATACAGATTAAGTTTATAAATGAGGAGCAAACTCTTTTTGATCCATTTATTTTTATCATCCCAGCGTTTTCATTTTTTTTATTTTTCAATTCATTTCTCGATATCGTTTTCATTTCAATGATCGAGTGACACTTGATTCACTCCATTATTTAGTTTCGAGAGTTCGGACCGAGGATCTCGAATTACACGATATATTGGAATCTCGCGATACCCTTCGAGTGTAGCGGAATACTGGCTTTCTCCATCGGATAATGTCGCAATTCTTATTGCTATTGAGAGAACACAGAAATCAGGAGTTTATCTTTCACGATTCATAAATTCACAGCACTAAAGTAAATACCATGTAAATTCCGAATAATAAAAGAAAACTTTGTTTAAAAAAATGTAAAAGATACAAAAATATTATAAGAGTCAAGATAAATAACATTTCGTTCTTTATCAGTTGCATTGCGACTTATCAGATAACGTATACGTATGTATAAAGAGTTGCATCCATCCGGACACACGGAGCGTACATCTATCTCTGCTATCAGGTCAATGAAGGGAGTACGCCACGGATGGAGTAAGCGAGTTGTGCCATCCATTCCATTTGATCTCGCGACCATGATATTTTTCCAGATTCCACCCTTTCTGCCGTACCTCATCCATCTGGCTGGAACAAAGAGGAGAGACGCGTCCCAACCCGTACCTTTCGATACGTTGGGAATTGGGGAAAATTTTGTTTTCGATCAGCGTAAGAGATCCCGAATACTTGACAGAGTGATAGCTTCGTATCTTGCTCTTAAACAAATTTTTCGACATCTTTGGAATAAAACGTCCTTATGAATTTTATGAAATCGATGTTATCTAGAAAATGTAAGAATTGTAAAATACCATAATAATTTAAGTGGCGAATGATCCTTATTTTTCACGAAGATTCGACATACATAAAATGGTTCAGGTCATGAATGTTTAAAATGAGGAACAGGAATTATAAATATGGACTTTAGAAGTCAGCTTACGTTCCCCAACTTCTATCAGTAAAACTCGCACGGGTCCTAAATTTTCCATATGATTGAAATTCTCTCGCAAACAAACTTGCCGTATTAATTCGATGCCCGAAATAAATTCGACAAATGCGCAGTTTAAACCTACAAACTATTCGCTCCACAAAATCAAATCGAATTGGCCTGTACCGTCATCTCTGAGGGCAAAATTAAAGGAGCAGAGGAAGCAAAGAATTCGTGGGGCCAGGATAAGTACACGATATACGCCCGGAAGGGATGGTTGCTCTTTGCTATCACGGAGAAATAGAAAGCGGGGGTTGAAAAACCGAATTGCGTCGGAGAGGGACAAGACGCGGAAAGAGCTCGAACGAAACGCCAGCTCGCGATAACTGGTTCACTGAACGCTTCCGTCTCACAATTCTGTTGATATTGGAGGAATGAGAGAGAGAGAGAGAGAGAGAGAGAGGACACCACTAGCTCCGGGGCCAGTCCTGCACCAATGATAAGTGCGATTACTAAATTTTATTGACGTTCGAGAACGTGCTCGTGGCCCCACAATTTTTATCGCGACTCTCCTTCCTTTCTGGAGACACGTTTTTCTTTTCATCGAAAAAAGAAATTCCATTCGCAATGGTTCAAGCAAGAGAGAAACCTAACGGAAATGCGGCGCGCACTGCGATGGATCAGTGGAAACGGTAGTTTGTGACTAGACGTGATCAAATTTTCAACTAAGTTTTTATACGAATTAGTTTTAAGCAGGCGTTTGTACTATACATATAGATAGCTTTAAGTTGTATTTATTTTTAATGAAGTTAAATAAAAGATACTTATATCAAATATTAAAATTAACTAAAAAATTAAAATAGTTTTGCGTTTATCAGGCAAGAGAAATCGAAGTCTTACAAACTTTCAATTATTTACATAACGAGATATTTAATATTACATTTAACTAAGTTGCTGCAGTACTAATATAAGTATTTAGACGCCACTGATACACAAATGCAATCAGAAATGATCGTCTTCATTTAATCTGGTTTTAGGAATCTGATATTTCAATATAGATATAATTGAAATGATTCGAGACATTAAAAAGCTCATTTCACAGAAACTAATTAGGTATGATTACATTATATTGCACTTGCTATAAATTCTGCTGCTTAACAACCGCGGCAGCAATTAACTCGATTACCATCGAAGGTAAAGAAAAGGTGGGAGAAAAATAAGTCAGGGACGAGCAGCTGTTGCAATTATCGGCGATAAACGAGGAAGGGGTGAATGGAAGATCGGAAAGGGGAGGGTCTCTGTTGTCGCAATTTGTCGCCGAGTGAATATCGATCCATTAAAAAAGAGTTGTACACCGCAATCCCCTTTTTATATACATACATATATGATACAGTATATGTATATGTACTTACAGTATATTTCGCTTTGAAAGTTTCGATTAAATGTGTTTTGTTAACATTCGACTTTTACAAGTAAGGAGGGGAAAGATTCATTTATCATTGTTTTAATAAAACATTTACGCTTCTTTGTCTGGAGTATCCAAGAGATGAGGTGGATGGTAGAAAGCTATTAATTGGACGTTAGTTTCAATTGGTGACTTCATTACTATTGAATCCTCTGTACTTTACTACATGTTTTGTTTCCTTTTTAATGCATAAATGTAATACTAGAATCTTGCTATGATAAGCGGTGAACAAAGAACAATCAAAGTTTTCGTCCGTCTTTTCACTCTATCTTGTTTCCAAATATCAGCAGACATAATTTTTTTATAAAAGTTTCCACAAATTCATTCGCTATTAGGTTTTATGATAAATTCACGAATGTGGAAAAGCGAATGGATACATCATATGTAACATGAAGTTCGCTTAATTGGTGTGATGAAATAGGAACAGCATTGAAACAGCTACGAATTAGGGGCACGAGAGAGGAGAGAACAATCAACAAGTCTTGACGAATGGTAACGAGATTTTTAAACATTCACAAGGAACTTATTCATCGGTGCATAAAATGGCGAGCCAGAGGTGGGTGTACCCATTTGTTTGGCGAATGATCCTTATTTGCAACCCATTCAACCCATTTATTAGAGCACAAGCAGTTTCCCAGGTTACAACGTGGAAAATTCTGTTAGGCTCATTGTACTCGTCTTTCTCCCACGGATATAACCATCGCATTAATAACGAGCCCTTGTTCTTATTGTTACGCGATTATCCGGCACCTTTTCAATAATAAAAAGAAAATAGAAAGAAAAGGCCCGTTTCGTTTTAGTCGTTCTTGTTTATTTGCCGCTTAATGAGCGCGCAATTGCTTGCGCAAAACAAAAGTCCTTCCACTTCCCACCCGGTCTCGCCGGCATTCGTCATTTATTTATTCGCTCCATCATTGTTCGCGAGGAGAGTTAGAGCAACGAATAAAGTACGAAGCCAATCCTTCGTTTATTGTTCGGCTCTCGCGTTTTCGCTCTTAAGCTCACAATTCTAACTGCAAAATAAATACTCCTTTGTCCTCGTCCATCATTAAACGCGTAATTACGATTGTAAAATAAAAAACTGATTGCCTCACCCGTTTCACCGGGCTACAAACCATACGTCATTATTTTCTCAATTTATGTTTCAATTATATTTTTGATGGTTCACCTCATTTCATCTGTGTTATTACTTGGCAGTCTATTTCATACTTTAAACCTCGTTTCGTCTTTTATCTTAGTTTCCAATTAATTCTTTGATATCAAGCTCCTTAGCTTCTATAGAGTTGTGCATCTGCTTCATTTTACGACTACTAATAAAGAGATGATGTATTGAGAAATTTTTTTGTTTATAATTAATAACAACAACCTCGAAAGATTAGAATAGAATATTGAATTCTGAAAAATTAATTTTCTGTTTACAAGCGTGTGTTCTGTGTAAAAGTACAATCAATTTAGTAATAGTAGAACTAATTCTTTTTAATTTGTCTAAACTGATCATTAAATCCTCGTGATTTGTCTATCCTAAATCTTCCGTAAATACCCGAATATCTTGATTACCGTATTAATCAACACTCGCAAGGACAAAGGTCCTCCGACTACACTTGTATGTGCCCGCAGTGTCCATCCATCTCACGGCCATCCCCCATTCGCATTTACGGCTCGCGACACGCACCAATTGTTTCGACTTTCGCGGAAATTACACGGCTCGGGGAACAACGCTCCATCGTCGGATACCGCGGGACTATCCGAAATTGGAACACGCGAGGGCTGGTTTAACGCTGGGAACGGGAGGAGGGTGGCGGGAGGGGGGAGACGGAACCGCTGGAACCGAGCCTGGAAATCTCGAAAACGGGCCACCGGGGAGAATCGACGATCATATCCCTCGCACCGCTAATTTGCATTCGATCATTCGACGTAATCAAATCGATTCCGCTCGAGGTACGACGAGGATCGACCAACCTGTCGCTGTGCGCACGTACCGCCATTATTTCTGACTGTATTATATTCCCGGTTGTGTATGATACCGTGAATTGTGATTTGTCCGGCTCAACGCAAACTCTCGTTGGGATCATTGATACAACGGAAAAACCGAGAGATGAAACAGAAAATGTAACGTGATGTACAAAACAGAAAGATATGTAATAACGTAATTATGATATGTAAACTGGTATGTCACTATGCTGCGAAGCGAATATTTTTGTTCCATTATACTCGAAAAATGAATCTATCATTGTCCAACAAGCTTGTAAGGAAGACAAATATTTTTACATTATATCTTTATAACTTTATTCTTTATTTCTCACAATGTTCATATATAATACATTTTTCTATAAGATTTATAAATTTGATTTGAATGAGTGTGGAGATATATAGGAGAAATGTATCAATTTATATTCATAATACAAGTCGAGAAATAATGATCTGTCTCTGCAGTAGCGCGACACAATGTGTCTGACCGTATACTGGCTAATACTACTTGCGCGCATCTATTCAGGTTCGTAACTTCAATCAGTAAAGTAAACTATAATACATCACGGCTTTTCTTATACTACGTTATTTAAGGATGTATTGGCTATACA
>NW_017163090.1:154210-173417 GCF_001652005.2 Ceratina calcarata | reverse complement strand
TAAAATTTTGCAGGTAACTTTTTAATAGTAATAGGAATCTAAATAACAAATTCAACATGCTAGCATTGTTTAAGTATATAGCATAGCCTATACATCCTTAAATTATCACAATAAATACTTAGTAGAAATTCAACTATTTAATCTCAATTACTCTCAATATAAATTGATTAAAATTTAAACAGAAATGATATCATCGCATAGTTTGAACAATTTTCAAACTAAATGCAAAAGAATAAAACATCTTAAATGCGTGTATATACATATATACAGTACTCGATATCTATTACCATTTAGGTATCAATTATTATCATCCCTTGCTGTCGGTACCTTTATCGTACAGTGTCGTCTTTGAACTCGGGCCAGAAATTTCGTGCAGTTTCAGTATCCGAGATCGCGGTGAAATTGACTTTGTCCATAAGTCTGCCATGCCTGGCGGACCACACAATATAGTCTCTAATACAAAAGTAATTTGCGAAGGCGGTCCAGAAATGGCCGCCTGATTGATTTATACAGCGCCGTGCAGAGCTGGATATTCCATTACCTAATTCCCGGGCCCGATATCTGGGTCACCCCTCACAAGATCGACCGTTTCCTGATGCGCGAATGGAAAAAAAGCTTTCATCGGCAATTTCTCGGAATGGACGTCGATGAACATTGAAGCTAGACTGACATGTGACGTCAGTTCCAAGATTAAGAACTGGTTCACGAACGGAGAGAAATTGGGAGTTGTTCTATATCGGGACTAGCTACAAATTGAGTTGCGTACACATTAACACGGTACTCTAACAGTGTAGAAACTGAACTGAAAACTTCGAAAATAGCTAGAAGCAGATTCCTGATTGAAATATTACAGAGGGAATAAAAGTGTAATGTAACAGAAAATGAACGCGAAAGGTTTGCGAAAGAGTTAGTCTGTGATCAGAAGATAGCCTGCATAATTAATAATTCATTATCTATTAACTGTCCAGAAAAGATAGAGAATAAAATTAATAGCAGGGAAAATTTTCGATATCAGATAAATTCAAACGATACATCATAATTTTCACGTTTAATTCTTATTATAAATTACTGCTGCCTTCGCTAATTAAGTATAAAAGAGCCATTAAAACTGAATATTCTGCAAAAGATGAAACGATACTTAACTCAAAAACGGGACGTTAAATATTAGTCAGCGTACCGAAAGATACGAGGTACGATTTCCACGACGATTCACCACGGCGAGTGAAACTCAAATTCCGAGATAAATAGAGTTGGATGTTTTTCGATTATAAGAAGCGTGCAAGAAAGAGAGAGAAACGATAACCTAATCTGGTTCCGCATAAAAGACAAATATTAGGAGAAATCTCTGGGCGGAGACTCAATGCTCGATGTACGTCGTGAAAAACTGTCATTTTGAAACCCGGTCTGACAAGAACGTTTCTTAACGTCTACGGGTTCTCTTCCACTCGGAATTTTTCTGACGCAAAAAAGAGACGACGATATCTGGTTGGATGGATAAGTTTCAGAGATTTTCAAGTGCAATAAGAAAAACCTATTCATCGAATCACGTTTCGTCGGCATTGTAAATATAGCCACCGCGCTGTTGGTCGGTTTTAACTAAAAACGTCTGACATACTTTTCAACCATTTTACCCCTATTCAAGTTTTAACATTGTGCAATTCTTATTTTATCTTTATTCCGTTTTGCAAGTGTCAGTTTGTGTGTATATGTTATGAATATAATCTATTAGATATGATAAATATATTACAGTTCATATTTTTTAAAACATTGATTTATATTTTCATATGTGTAAAGAACCGTAAAACTGAAGCTATAAAGTCCTAGTGTCTTATTGGATTTTGGTGTGTTCATTATTTTCCAAGATTTGTTACATTTGCCACTTCAGTATTTCACTATCTCCTTTTTATGGCTATTTTTCACTACCTTTCTTTTCCTATTATCGTTCCATTCTTCTCTATTTTTTACAACAGCGATATTTCACCTTTCCCATTTTTCCTTTCGCTTCCCTCTGTCTCCCAATTCCACTAATTCACTCTACTCTCTTTCTATCGCCATTTCCGTTTCTCACCAGGGTCTCAAGCTCGAATTATCAAAACACTTTTAAAATAATTCTTTTCGTCTCTATAATTTATTTCTTAATTTGTATTATCTAATAATGTACTTTCATTATTCCATTTAATTTCCTTTCACGTTCATCTTGTCTTTTCATTTATTCCTTTGATCTCCGCAATTCTAGTTTTAATATCAGACTTTCTGATATCCAATTTTCTTTCCCAAAAAAACTCGATCCAAAATTTCCGCGACAGCTGCAACCCGTGAGAACACATGTACAGAAAAGCAAAAAGGGAAGTGTCGGTGGAAAACAGAGGAAGAAGAAGTGTTATCAAAGGCAACTATTCCGGGTAAAGTTTTCTCTCGCTCCCGAGGCGAAGAAACGAGAAGCGAGGGGAAAAAAAACCAAAGGTATCCGGTAGAAACGGGCGCACGAGGGAGGATTTAAGATCTGTAAGGTATTTCATTACACTCGTTCGTTGATCGATCGGAACGAGAACTCGATCCGCTGGTTATTGAATTCGGATTGTAGATGTAAGTAGACCAAGTTTCCGAAACTACTGAGTGAAATGGAAACTATCGAGACGTATGTCTGTACGTCTGTCTGTCTGTCTGAGCGCTATAGAATGGGACGATGATATTGTCTTCGAGAAGACGTGAAATTGGCAAAACGGAGCTGCGGGGAAGCTAGTGAACGTCGTGAATTGATTGGCTGGCAAATGGACAATGAAATTGATTCCGATTAAATTGGGTCGTAGATCGAGCCTCTCATCTCATGCGGATTCATGACACAGCAACAATTTTGATTTGAACAGAACATGTAACCATCGAGAATTACTTAAAATAACTCTTCAGTAAAATGGAAAAGGATATGCTATAGAAAATCTGAATTACGTACAACATAAGTGTTATTATAAAGTTACTAATATACAAGTTGATTTAAGTGAAATTGTGAAATATCGTAAAGATGAAATCGTCACGTACATTTCTCTTGCAAATAAACACAAAGAAATTTGCACGATGAAAGGAACTGCACAATTATTCGTTTGATTCGTCAAGTTACTTCACAAAGGTATGATGTGCGAAGTTGACGGGCAATACGATGATTGCCAAATCCTATAAATGAATCAACAAGTTGCGAATTCGATAGAAATTGGAGCGCCGAAATCGTGCAATCAGCAATACGCTACGAACCAAATAAAAATAAACGATCCCGCTTGTGCACGGATCGCGCGATCGATAAAGAATTTAAATTCGACCTCTCACCCTACAGTGTCATCTGGAGGGCCGGTTTTTTGAAAGCTTTTCACTCTGGTCTTTACATCCGTATGTGTATTCATTACTGAAAAATAAGATATATACGTTTAAGTAGAAGCGGTCGATATCACTTCTTGACACGAAAATTTGGGTCACTTTTTATTGCTTCTTACTGTTCTTTTCATTACAATCACGTAGTCATATAATTTATACAAATTTTAAAGACCTGACGAGAATAGTAATCATAAGTTTCCCAAATTGCAATTTTTAATATCTAATTCTGCAGCGAATAGAAGCAAAAAAAGAGGTCGAGGAAAGAAAAGGAAAACATATTTTCGGGGGGCAAACGACAAATACGAGGACAAGGAGTAGAGAAATTAAAATTCGCGACAGGCGCAGGACCCATTTCTCCCTCTTTACACTCTTCCGCTGAGAAAACGCGGTGCACGCAGGTGAGAATATTCATAGCGAGGCCGAAAGAGCGTATGGCGTTAACGAGGACGGGACTGAAGGATTTAAACGTTTCCGGAGTGTAAAAGAAAATTGCGGTCTTCAAAAAATTACGAGGATTGACAAGCTGGAGAATTCACTTGCAAATGGCGTAGTGATCGTTTAAGGGAAACATAACTGCGATTGATGAAACTCGCAGTATCAGATGCAAAGAGATTTTTCCTTTACTAGAGTACGTTTCTTTTCTGACCATTCATGTCAATTTAAGTGATTACCTTCGTACTATATAGGTTTGATACTTTTTACGGTGAAAGGCAAAATAATTTCACAGTAATACATAAAATACTACTTTAAGATAATTAATTTTAATGATGAAAACTTTGTAATTAGTAAGCTACAATTTCCAGATGTCACAGAAAGGTAAATTGCTGAAAGCGATAGAAATCGGAAGATACTGAGAACGTGTGTTAGTAATCGCGCACAGGTGGGTATGTGGAGACGATATTTCATTAAGAGAGCCGTTGGTCGAATGCTTTTATTAAAAAGCGCGAGCCGGTATTCGCAAAAAATCCGGTAGATTTATGCGCGCGAGAAAAATCGTGGGAAATTCGCGTTCGCGATCGTCACCACCATTTTGTGGTGATAGAATCTCCAACTGTTTTGCCAAAGGACTCAAGTCTCTTCTCCTTTGCTTCTGTGCGTATATTTTCTCTCGTTTTACTAAATAAATATGTGTCTGAAAGTATTCGATGTAATACGTAATGCAGCGGTTTCCAACCTTTGTGCTACTACTTCCAAAACAAAGTTGTTTTTTCCACGTCTCCGTATCTTTTAATAGATATAATAATATAGACACGTTTTAAATAATACTAACTTTATTACAAAAAAATACTAAAAACTACAATTAACAGAATAATAACAATACGAATGTTTTGCTACAATACGAATATGCATATTTTTAAGATCTTCCGCTACGCATAATTTTTTAGTAGGTATTAAATGAATGTATAAAAATGTAAGAAAAATGAAAATAAACATTGCTTCACTGAATTTGTACTGTTACGCTACAATTTGTAGATATTATTGTATGAATATTAATTTTTTATTAAAAGTTTTGCCAGTTCCCCTGGCAATAGTCCCACCCTGGGAGCTGTGCCCCCCAGGATGGAAACCGCGAACGTAATGATTAATAATTTAACCTCCTACGTCAGTCTTTGCAATATTTCTACCGTACAGAACGCTCTATGGTAATTTGTTAGAAGAGTATACAAAAAATGGATTGCTTCAGCGCTTGCACGACCTACAACAATTATTAGGTGATTTTGCTCGACTGTATCAACGCTGTGAAACGTGAAGCCAAGCGCCGTTAACCGGATAACGTGGGAAATTGAAAGGATGAGTTATTGGCAGGGGATGCGCGCATCTCCGACCGGCCTACGCGGCTCTTACCACCGGGGAAATATGTGAAACGCGATGTTCTATTACTTTTTAACGCGTTGCCAGCCATGGATCATCGTTGACCTGTGTTCAGCTCTGGCCTCCATCCCCCCCTCCTTTACCGGAAACGCGTTGTTTCTACGAACGGCCGATTTTCCGCCCTTCAGGTTCTGTCACGAAGATAAAGATGGATTCGATGGCGTCGATGATTGTTCGACTGTGAGTGTTTTCTGCTCTTTTTTTCTTTATTTTTTTGTTTTTTATGGAGATGTAAATTTGAGAGTGATTTATGGTCTGTCTGTATTCGTGACAAAAATGTGCGGGAGTGGCTTTGATTTGCGACAGTGTATAGCTTTTCTGGGTATGAGGTAGGAAGCTCTTTGATGACATAGTATATGTACAATCCATCACATTAGAATTATTAGTAAAATTTAAAAGTCAAGAAATCGTTTTCACGCGTCAAGTATCCTCGTGCGCTCTTTGTTTATTTTCACCTGCGATGGAACGAAGTGTATTTCCATGATCTACAGCAAGATTTTTAGTAACGTAAATAAATTCAGACAAGCGGAACCTGAGCTGTGTTATTTTCCATTTTCCACTGTTCTTTTTTTTGTTTAATTTTCAAGCATCAATAAAAATGGAAAAGAATTGCACCATCACGATCTCCACTTCTCTGTTTGCATTACATACCCAGCGACGATGTAATTGAATTTGCGCCACAATTCCTGTTTTTACCAACGAGTTATCTCTTTTTTTTTCTCTCCATGCGTTGGTTTATCCCTTTTTTCAGAAGTTTTCATCTAGGACTACAACACAGGGGGTCGTTCGTGTTGGTGGGTGAGCAAACGAACGAACAAACGAGCGAGCGAGTAACGGAGAAAAACTGATTCGCGACAAACGCAATTTTTTCCCATCGATCGACCATGATCCGGATGACGGTAATTTGCAACGACAGGATTAAGCTACTTTGCAATTTTATCTGCCACCGGCTGCCGGTGTTAATTTCCGAACCCCCGTGCCCCATTCCTCAGCTCTTTATCAATAATATCGCGCCCCCGCCAACATTTATTTGCGTTTAATCCGATTACTCTGTAAATATTACGTGGCATCCAGTCGCGTTATTCGTATTAAATCCAGGAATCTTGCTATTCTCCGCATCGTAAATCATCAGAAACTGACTATTGTTAATTAATTCATTTTGCTCTTTTTCTGCCGTCAATTCTATAAATCGTGTGATGAATTGATAAGACCAGTAAGCAATCATCTTTCAGACGAAACATAGTCAATTACTTTTAAACTCTAATTGTTATCTCAAAAATAAATATTTGTAAAATATCCAACCTCTGTCGGCATCAACAATTTTTATTTTTTACAAAATACAAATTATATTATAGCAGTCAAACGTTACAACCATTCGAGCTTTAGCCGGTCAGAAGAATAAAAAATGTTTATACTAGGGGATGAAAAAGAGTGACCCTTTTATTTTACACAACGCAGAATAATACGTATTGTTTCAATTAAAACGTATTGTTTGGAGGAACAACAGAAGAAGAATGACAATGAGTTGCACGTATAAGCATGGTGGCAAGCAATTCTCGTACAAAGTTTACACAGGTTGAAATTACCGTTGCTCACACAAGTTGCTTAACTTCGCGATGCCCTCACATTGATTTGGTAATGGTAGAAATGTGACTTGAAATGCGAGACTCGATTAATTAATGAAGTAATAATATGCAAACCTATGCATCTATAACTTTTGTAATTACCAATCTAATAACGTATGGTACTGTGAGAAAATAGTTTAAGAGAAAGATGTTTTATTCTTCACAAAATAATTAAAGATACTAGAAACACCTTAAATATTAAGGATCAATCAATACTGACGAAAGGCAAGAAATAAATGGAAAGAGCGACCGGCGAAAATTCCTGACACTCCAATTTGTAACAGAAGAAAACGAAATCGACGGACCGGTCGGCTTCTGGTCGCTCGTTACACTGGACTATCGACGTTCGTGACCCAACTTCCGTGATCCAGAAACGACGTCGCGTCGCTCCAAGTGGCATCGTTACGCCCGGCTGATATAATATAGGAAACACTTCATCGACACCGCGTTTGTGAATCTCGAGCACACTTTTTCTAAACTTATGAAATGGCCGGCCATTTCGTTTCAAGTCGCCAGTAAAACGAAATTGTGTCGGGAAACTGCTAATCGGTTACTCACTTTGTTATGACATCAGATATAATAAAGAGCCATCTCATTGGCGTTGTGTTGAGATTTATAAATTGTGGAAAATTGGGAGCATGTTTAAAATTTATAGAATATACGATGGTCGTTATAGTAAATTAAAACGATCAAGAAGAATTATTAATTGGTTACTAAGGAATCATGAATAGTTTCCCTTATTCTAGGACAAGTTTTCTGTGATAATTCAGTCGTCTAATTAACTATGAAAAATCCATAAAACAATTTTTTTTAACACGCTAATAAATACTTATATCGGTGAATGCATATTCAAATTTTTTAAATTGAAATTGGCTTCATTAGTTCTGCCAAATTGGAGATACCGCTTCGATAAATTGATTCGGACGGAGAATCGGAATGAACTAATTTGAATGAAAGGAAACGAGGGCCAGATTCCGACCGAGGAATCGTGAAGATGGAACAAGTTGCGGTGTTTTACGCGCGGCGTGGCATAGAGACGCCTTTGTTGTCGGCAGAATCGTCGAACAGTTTTCACGGGAATTTTTCTCGTCGCCGTGTTTCCGTTTTTACGAATTAAGCGGCGGCTCGTGTTCGCGTTACGCTCGGCCGATTGGAAAACGCGGAGAAACTTTTATTGCGAGGAACGCTAAGCTAGTATACCGGGCCAGTTCATATAAATTATTAAAACCAAGTCCGTCTATTCGAAAAAACGATTTCGCGCTCCCCGCTTTGTTCGAATGTTTGCCCAGACATAATTTGAAGTAAAATTGTACATTTTATCTACAATGTTCTATTTAATTATTCAATTTTATGAAATCGTACAAATAATTTTTTCCAATCGTCATATGTATCAGAACAAGCTGGGAGATTAACAGAAAATCTCTACATGAGAACAATTAAAAGTAGCAACCAATAATATCCGCTATGGATTTCTAGATGATAGGATAAATATTTCAATGGAAAGTATTATCGCTTTACAACAGCTAACAGCTATTCCAAATTCTTTCACGTAACAACGTGTATGTAAATAAGCGTTACACAATCCCCGATAAATTGCGTCGGCATAAACCGGTGGAAATTCGCACGGATAAGAGCGACGCGACGTCACGTCACATGCAGAGAGGATCGTCGCATGGCATTTTGCAAGGATAATCCAGAGAGGAGAATGCATCGAACCCGGTATTGTATGCGACACGCGCGCAAATGCAATTTTCTATTGTTTCCCGTCGCAGTCGGTGCGACTGTCTGTTATTTAATTACAGAAAATTAGCGGCGATAAATGGCCTGGCTCATTAATGTTTGGAACGACGATATTTGATAATCCCTCAACGCCTGTTCGCGTAACCGGTCGACGTTTATTATATGGACACGGTTTGCGAATCATTTTGCGGCTGCCATTCGATTTTGCAGCACTGCCGCACCGGTCTGCGATTATGTCCGCGATTCTGTTATGTGATATCGTTACAGTGATTTTTGGCTACCGCTCACCTATTGTTCCTTCAAATTACATTCATTACCACGTCGAATATCGAACACAGGTCGCCAGACAATAGTAATTTATGACTGAACAATGAGCGAGTAGAATGTCTAATGATAATTAATTAAATTTGATTCTTCTCCCAAATCTGATCATCAGAATAACAAGTCATTTTCATAGAACAGTATAATGTCTACAGAAACAATTTTACCTCTTAAATGTTTAATAACAATTCTATATATAATATTGGTAAGACTTATTTATTATTGATATTGCAAAACTTTGAAAAGTAAACCAAACGCGGAAGCAATAAATTCTGCATTTGAAATTTGAAATTGGGGCGGAAGGGATTAGGGTTTCCGTTGCGTGCGCGTGTGACTCTGACTAGATTAGAGCAAGCTAAGATCTGGATCAGGCGGGGATTAGAACTTGGCCAAGTTAGATCTCAGGTGAGATCTTGCGAAGGTCTCGGTGATTACGCGCGCCTAGATTTTAGCAAAGTCCTTGCCGACGCTGAGGTTTGGTTCATTTCACGAAGCCTTGGTTATCACAAAATTATAATATAGTCCGTAAATTATTAATTCAAGAACAATATTTTCGCGAAGAATAAATCTTCACTCGCAACGATAAATCATTTCAAAACATTTTCATCAAAGTTCAAATTTGTAAATCTTCAATAAAATCAATTTATAATATGATTATCTTAACATGGGCTGCAAATTTTTATAGTTTATCATTATTTTTCAGAGTTCTGTATTATTCCTTCTGATACTCTTTGTATTGTAACGTAATCATTTCAATATTTATCAGGTACGCGATTTTCGCGACTACCGCCGATTCAACACCACGAAATTCTGTAGACCGAATTCAAATTGGCCTTGAGCTTCGAACGACGCGTCCAATTTTGTTCAGCCAGCTTTATTTATTCCGTATACATAATTCAATGGCTCGCCGGAGGCGCGTAATGTCTACCCGCTTCCACCCTCGCGGAAAAATTCCCCAAGCAAAACAAAAGGAACGAATGAACCACCTCTTCGAGTTGTGTAGCTGGAGAAGTTCATTTTCTCTTCTTAACGTAACGCCTCGATAGCCGAGTTCCTGTTTTCACCGCGTTGCGCAGACGCGAAACGTCGGCGGACACGGGCGAGATGTAAAATTTAATTTCCAACCTAAGAGGACGGAGGGCACAGAGTTAAGACGATGGAATGGGGTAAAGAAGCGAGAGAAACGCCCCGGGGTGGCTTTTGTTTTGCGGGTGGAGAGAGGTGTTTCAGTTGAAAGATTTCAGCTTCTCCCCGACTCCTGCTTTTTTCTTCACTCGGATGGAAGAAGGCTCGATTGTTCGAGTTCGAATTGGAGAATGGATTTTAATGCCAGTTTTGTGGACGAAGTGTTACGTTCCCGCAGGGCAGAGTTTCGAGTAATAGGGTCCGAGCTGAAGTTCCTGTTGCTTTAGAATTTTTCGGTACACTGCGCCGAGTGGAATCGTGAATGGCTTACATTTCCAAACAGAATAATCCGCCGACGCAGAGTTTGTTTAATAGGAATGAATAATAGCGTAATGCTTCCTTCGTTCTGTGATTTCAACAAATTAAATTGTTTCTTCTGTTATAATTTCACCTGTTCTCTCTTCTGCGATATGAATTTTCATTCATAAAAAACCTTTAGGAAAGGCACACCAGGTTTATTTCTCAATTCCTTCCCAAGTTATTTATGCCAGGAAACACTCGATTGCTTCACTAATTGCCCTGACCAACGGAGGAAGAAATTAATAAAATAGTTATTCTAGTTCTAGTGTCTAGAAAACCAATTTTTCCAGTTGATTAAAAAAACATAGCGGAAGCCTTTCTCGTTCGATTATGAATTGTACTTAACCCACTCAGGTAGTAAACGATTTATACGAAATATTATCATAATTGATTTACGGACGCATCGATGAACGAGAGACGAGAACAAAAAGGGATTTTCCATCCCCATTAATGCGTCGTTAATCTAAATGACGTAGGACGAATGGAGATTTCGTATAGGGTACAATTATGACAGTAAACTTATTTACGTAGAAAATAAATCAGTTATTACGGTATTTACACGTGAGAAAATTCAAGAATTGTCGACAATCGAATTTTTAGTACGACGATATTAATCCGACCGAGAAACAAACGGTAATCACATTTCTCGATTAAGAGAATAAATTAGAAGAAAAAATATTTCCCTTCTTCAGAATTCAGACTACCATTATCCTAAATTCTAAGAGTCTCTTTCATGCGAGTCAACGACTTAACCCTGAAGTGACCCGAACAACGTCGCCCCGAATAGACGAGTAGGTTTCTAATAAAAACCACCGTATCCTGGGATGGGTTAGGTCACAAAGTGTCCCGGGAACGGGAGGAAAATTTAATAATCGGCCGTTCGCAGGTAACGGTATAACGGAGCATCGTAAACGCGATAGCAGAGAAGGATATCATCTTTCGAGTAACAGGCGAAGGTTCGCGAGCGAGCACGTACCGCCAGCTTCAGCTCCCTTATTTGCGAGTGGAAGATTAGAACGATTCTCGTCGCCACTTTCGTCAATGTAACTCGAGGGGCCGTTATCGTCGGAATATCCGAGGAACAACGGCAAGATCAACGGCTTTCTAGTCCCAGAGGAATCCAACTGTGTCGTTTCAAAGAAAAAACGTTGGACAAAGTTGGTGCAGGCTCCTTCAGACGATTTTACGATTACAAACTAATGCTCAAAATGCTAGAAAGAGATTTAGAAACATTTTATTGAAAAGTACGATTCGTAATCAAAATTCTAGTATCACAGTGAATTTGCGTATATGCTTACGTTTTGGCAAATTCTACTTAGCTGCGATTGGGCAACAACTAAAACTCATCAGACGTAATGTTCCCTATTCTCCGAGCTCGAGCAAACGAATAATATGCCTGGTCATCGCGTTGATGAATAGCGGACGATTTAGGAAGTCCATGTACACTTTGCATCCCGATTCTGAGGATCTTCCGCTTGGGAATATTTCGAAATAACGTACTACGTGATGGCTAGTTGCCATTGTCCTTGATAATTCCTCGCATAAAGCATAGCCCCGAGGGGTATTATTTGTTTTTTCAAAATAATCTGCTAATTAAAATACGAGTAGGACGTAGGGTAAACCAGAGAATATTCTGCATATAATTTACATTTTTTATGTAATAATGAGTTTCTAATATAATTTTATATGGTGAAGAGTGCGTCAAAGCTTTTGGGCCAGCAAAGACCGTGAAACGATATCAAGTGTTCGTTACGGTTTGCTATGCTCGGGCCAGAAGTTTCGCGAAAAAAAAAAGAATTCAGTTCCAACCGTACTCCCAACTTTACAATTTAAAGAGGACTAAAAAAGGAAGACCAGAATGCCTGACCAAGGGTTTTAAAAACACCTTGTACACAGGCTTCCAGCGCAGTAGGGGCAGTAGTAAGCAAATAATCCAATCAGATTCCGTCGTCTTCCGTCTTTCGTGGACTACTCGCCAAGCCCTTCTTGAGGATTCTTTTATCCGATAAAAGAGACTTGGCGAAGGAAGAGAAGGAAGAAAGGTGGAGTGGAAGACGAGGATGGAAGCTTCGTGTTTTTCCTTCTATCCCCGGCTTTCTGCGAACTTCTTCTTCGCAAGCCCTTCTGTGTATACACCCGGTGCCTTTCTTCCTTCCATTTCCGCCGTTTTCTTTTCTTTTTCTGCCTTTTCTCCCAGCTCTTCTCTCCGGTCCGGCCGCCTTTTTACTCACGCCTTTCTCCCGATTCCAAGTAAGTTTCCCATTTTCCGTTCGTAAATCGTCGGAGCGTAATTTCCTGTGATTAATAATCCGCCCTTTTCAATTTGATTCCGGTGGTATTCGATCGATGGTCACCGATACCATGAGTTTTAATACAGAAAATTTAGAATCACCAATCATAACGTACTATAAAGCAATCCAGCAATTTCTTGTAAAGTTATGAATAGCAAAGGAAAAAGAGATAACGCTCAGATTTATGACACTCGCGTTCTTTTAGAGAGACGTCAATTTTTACACCCGGAACATTTCTCTCTGAACTCCTAGCGCAAGAACCATTAAATCCCAAGAATCCACGGATGGGAACGGATTCCGGAAGTCGGCGAGTCGGATTATTCAAAGCGCGCGGGGGCAAGAAACAACAGAAAACAGAGAGGGAGAAGGGGATTTACATCCTCTCCGTCGTTCATTCGGCGATTAACTCGCTCGCCGCGTGCGGTTAAGTGACACAATTTCTAGAAAGCCCCAGGTTACGGTTAATTACGCCCGCCGCTCAGAGTGAATTAACAAAACCTGGCAGAGAACTCGTTTTCCATTTTGCGCCTCGCGTCTAAGAAGAGGTTAAGGCTGGACGAAGAAGACGAGCCAGTCTCCCTTTGAGCCTGGCGTTAATTCACAGGATGCCGAGCTGTTTCCAGCTACATACTTTGTTTGCACTTTAATGCCATGGCCTTCACGAACGCAACGGCCAACGAAAGTACCCGCGTGATGATAGACCCGCGTTTCTCAAAACTTCGTTTGCGGCTTTCACTAACGTCTCGCCTTTCATTCCCTAATGGGTTTGTCCTACCTCTTATCTTCGTATTTCTGCGTCGTTTATTTCCTCCATTATACATATCAAAGTTGTATCATAATATTCCCGTTCACAGATAAGGGGTATTAAGAAATAGCGTCCAGAAAAATATCCTATTTTTCACGATCTTTTTCAGCAACATAATGAAACAAAATCCGTTTAAAAACCTTTATTATGCGAACCTTAAAGTGTATTCACACATTCTTTTCTTTTGAAAAACATTACGTAAAAATTTAAACACGTTCTTCTCAAAACTGTGTTTCTAAAGTTGGCCAGAGGCATAATTTCAACAGTTCACTTGAAATTTTAATTATAACATAAAAATTACATTATCCAAGGAAAAACATGCGAATTATACACTTTTTTGTTATAAATTAAATTTTTCATTTAATTTTGTCTCATAAAATGCAATTTTTCTATTCAAACGTGCATCATTCGTATAAAAACGGCATTCTTTGATTTTCGAACGTAAAATATAAAAGTTCGTAAGTTCATACATATGTCTACTCGTAGGAACTCGCCTTTGATGCCATATTTCAATGAATTGACGATGCTTATTAACCTCAGCACTTTAGCAAAGTTAAAAACTTCACTGAAATGACCACGCGTCTAATGTGTAAATAATTCTCCATATACTGAAAAGCGACTTTTGATCAAGAAACGACCCAGTTAACGAGTTATTTCATAGAAGGTCGTGTTCCATTCGCCATTTAATGACAGACTTGAAACTTTATCGTCGCGTCGCGACGTGCGAGAGAAGTTCTGCTTCACGGCTTCATATCCCTCGCACCTTTCATTGCGTAACAAAGTCGAGGCATTTCTGTAACTCGCTCCTTAAGGATGTTCCAACCGGTAGTATACTCTCGAGACATGCGTCATAATTGAACTCCCTCCTCCCACGTTTTTACGAGGGACGTTTTTCTTATGTATGTATATTCCCAAGCGATTTGCTCTCCGTTCAAACTGAATGTCTGCTCCGTACTCGAGAGCAAGAGGAGAGTTGCTTTTTTCACTGAACCTCACGAAGACGACGATTTCCTGCGAGCAACCGGAGGACAGAACAGAGCTCGACGTTTTATTTGGCGAATCTTTTCAGTGATTATTGGAGAGCTTCAATTTCCATCGTATGCAACAACATCTGTAGAATGAAACACGATTTTATTCAGGGAAACTCTTCGTGAAGCGCAGGCCACTCTCGTTTGTCTTCCTATTGCTAAAGAAATCAGTATCTTCTTTTTAAGAACTACACGTATACACAATTTTCTTTCAAGAATTTTGCTCCTGTGTTCGAGCCTGCGTCATTTATATGTTTTCACTGAATTACTAAATTTCCGCGATTTATTCAGTTTTAATTACGTTAAACGGTTGCTCATGATTTCCCCGAATGCAGTTAATTAACAATTCATCTATTCTCAGACCTTTTGATATTCGAATTCAATTAATACGTACAAGAGTACTTGGAAAAGAAAGGGGTTAACCAACCGCTTAAGGCAACGTTTACCCCAAAACAAGTACCAGTTTTTCAAACTGGAGTCGCGAAGTACATTACAAACGGAGCCGGCATTAATTTAAATTCTCTAGGTAGGATTCCATCGCCTTTAAATGTCGCCATAACAATTACCGGCAGATCCTCGAACTCCTCCATATCCTTTGTACTCCTACGACACGTGCTCCGAGTGCTATAAAGCGATTCCGCGATGACATAACGGACGGTCCGCGTAAATTTTTGGATCACGTAACGCGATATAATACGTGCCAGAAATATCGATATACTGCTACTCCACCTACACCTCCCGAACTACGAGTCATTATGGAGGATGGGTGGGTGCGCGCTATCAGTTTTCCGCGTCCGGACGATTATGCAAATGCGACTATTATTCCGAACTAAATCGTATTCTTAATCGTGACTTGAATCCGAGCAAACGGACGGATGCTAATTGATAATGGAAGAAAAGAGTGATGTCTCTTATTTCGCAGCAGGTAAATCTAATGTAATTAGTAAGTTTGATTAACACGTTAGTTACATGTATTAAAAACACACGTAAGAATTAAACACCCTTTTTGAAATAAAATTTATGTATGCAGAGTTCATTTTATAAAGTGCTTCCAATAACCAATCATAAGAACGTCCATATATAATTTATGAAGCACTTGAGGAAGCGTGATCTCCCAATCCAGTATCTGGCCGGGCCTATTGTACTATTGCTTCCAAGTGGTGAACAATGCCCCTTTTACAATCGTTGGCCTGATACGTAGAGGTAGCGCACCGTTTATTAGCACGAGAACGCTCGTCTATGGGGTAACTCGTGCGCTTATAATCCACGCGTCATCCCCTTTCGCGCATCCTATCGTATATGTATACTCGATCACCGCGCACTACACCGTACCGCACCGTTTTATGTGCACACGTCTATATACTGCGCGCGGCTGTTATTAGATCGTAATGGGCCCAAAATCGTTACGCGAATATGGCTCCTAGTTTACGGCTAGAATTGATTTCATCAACGATGAAGGGTTTACTGGGATTACGCTGATACTAACGCGAGTGCCTGTCAAAATTTTTTTAAATAGCTAAGAAAGATTTATTTGAATCTCACATTTCAGACAGAAATGTATGATGCACACTAATAAGATCAATGTCATAGAGAATATAATTCTGAAATTTATTGAAAAGATTGAAACGCGGGGACGAATTACTTGTTTAATGATGAATGATACGAAGCGTCATTTATAACAAGGATTTGATAAAACGGACTGTCCCAAAGGGATCGTACAGCACGTGTGTGAGCGGTGACATTAAAACGATTGGAAAATATATTCGACGAATTTGTAGGATTAAATTTGTTTCACGAACGGGTCGCTGATATCTAGAAACAACGACAATATTGACAGATATTGTTGGAAATGTTATACGCCCCATTTCTGGATCGAAGCCCGGCAGGATTAATCTTGTTTTTTTTTCATCGTGCATTATTAAATCCGGAGTGGCGAGATTGAATCCTATGAAACAATGTCGCGTTCAATTACGCCGATTGCTGCGAGTTATGGTATTATATTCGGCAAAGAGAATTGATACACGTATGTAATATTTTTTTAATAAATATTCAGCTTTTTTTTAATAATAATATATTAAAAGAAAAATACTGTGATGGCAATGTAAATCCTACATTTCACAAAACAAATTACACTCTACAAGAGTACTATAGATATTCCTCAATTTCAGAATCTCGTTTGTTTAAGAATCAATTTTAATTAATAAAGTAGATATGTACCAACGATAAATAAAGATTTATTGGAACAAAACTTCTGGGTCAAAATTTCAATAATGTCGGCACGATATTATATTAAAATAATAATATTTCACACAGTGCATGATCGGTTTCGAATTTCGAAGGACTTAATCCGCGTATTCACGAACCGCGGAATCGACTCGCGAACATCTGTGAATACAGCGCGATGGTAGTGGATACGCACGAGCTTAAAACGTCTCTATCGTTCGCGGAGAGCTCATCCGCGAGTCCGAAACTAAATCCCGAAACGCGAGTTTGAGCGATTTCCCGGGATACTGTAACCAATAAGCTCTGTCGGTTGCGTTGCGCCTTGCTGAAGCGGGTTAAAGCGTATATCGGCACGAAACGGTATGGCGTTGCGCAATAATTGCTCGTTCCGGCGTTCACGCACTTAACGCGGTGGACCGCGTTATGTAAATTTCACGATCGCGGACCGCGATACAGCGCACGTATTAACGTATACACGCGCCTCAGCAGCCGGCCAGTGTAATGGCTTAAGCCGTTTACACGTCGTTGCCGGTACCTGAACGGGATGCGACGGAGAGTGTCCATCTCGGGCACGTACTACCTGTACGTGTGCGTAGGTACTTTGCACGCGGCTGCTAGTATTTCACGAGTACGTTAGGGATGGGGTGTGTACGGGCTTGTGCGGTGGGAAAACGAGCCATCCAGGAGACTCGCGCGATTTGCATTTCGGGGATGGTATCGCAATGGGCGGTTGTGCGGTTACGCGGATGGGCGAGGGTGGTTTTTGGGGAATGGAGTGGCGATGTTTGCGATCGTGAAGTCTGTCTGGAACGCAACGTATGCGTTACGAGTGGGGTTCAATTGATGGTATGGATCAGGAGGATGCTTTTCCATGATTAATAACTAGTATCCATAATCATAAGTAAAAATTTGAGAAACGAATGTTTGAATCATGCATCTGTACTGAATTGTACGTGGGAATATTTATGAAATATGGATACAGGGAAAAATTTATAAAATATATCTTGTTTAGAGCAAGGATTTTTGTTTGCTCAGAACTCGATTATGTTTTTGGACTTGAATTTATATTTAGAGATAATATACTGAACTTTCTAATGAAATACTTTCAAGCATTTTTAAAATATTTTAATATTTATATCTTGCACGACGAGAAATTATAAAACAATGGAAACGAAGGGGACCAGGTACGAAGAGTCTCATGAACAGGTGAAAAGATTTTCGACTACAGCGAAGTAATTTTTCTGGGAATACGTATCTGTCAATAATAATGGATCTCCTGGAAGAGTCTTGTTCAATTTCCCAAGATAAGGAGTGTTTTAGAAGCTTGCCATTAAGCGGGATATTGATAGATGATGTGATTAACGAGGGGACAGTGACTCGCAGAATCTCTTTTAAATAAAAATATAGCCCGGTGAGGATGATTGACGAAAAGAGATAGATAAAGCGACTCGCGAAATGTTATACAGAATAAATTAACCCCTTTCAAAATGAAATTCATTCACATTCAAACAATTCCACAAGTTAATTAACAAAAAAATTTATAAACCGTGAGAAATTGCTTTACTCGATATTAATCTTTTGTATGGAAATCCTTTCAGAATTATGAATGCCCTCATCGTACAATGGTGTCTCGTTTAAAATAGTTACGAAAATTATTTGCGTGTAACCACGTTTCGGGTAATTCGTGTAACGTAGGTAGTTACATGCATTCACGTTGATTACGTTTCGCGATTCCAACTCTTGGCGACAAAGGTAAAATTGTGTTTCGGTGGAAATACCACGACGAGCTTCCTAACCCCAGTCGTATTATTCTATCGTTTACGATGGTAACTAGCTACCGGGGAAACTGGCGCAGAAACGAGCAATCGAGGGCATTCAGCGGCCCGTAATCTGCGGCCCGCATGCATACAGAACTTGTCATGAAATCCTGCAGGGACGTTGATCTAAGTTTCGTCAGGCCACGCGCTTCCCGGACGAGTTTCCCGGATAATATTCTCATCAGAGTGATAATTACGCGATTTCTGCCCGACTACATTATTCAAATATTCCCTATTAGACGACGAACAACAGACACGATACTCATTTTCTAATTTTAGATAACAAATTAATGGAATTAAAAAAAAGTACATCTTTATTAAATGCGATTAATTTGACAATTTCCATTTGGGATTTATGTTTAAGAGAGAGGAAATGGCAAATGGAGGTCGTGGCAGTCAATTGGTTAATAGAGAAGCTAATCGAAGCGAGGCTTAACATCGGCAATTAATCCTCGCCGAGCGTAGCCTGCGAGGAAAATCGATATCTCTTGCCGTGAACGATAAGTAAGACCGGAAAGGGTTGTTAGTCGGGGGGTTGGCTATCGGATGCACGTGAATTCGGTATCGAGAATGACTTGGCCTGGTAATATAATAGCAGCGACGGTAGCTCGCGATTTGCATGCATACACGTGAGGGG